>NC_133658.1:550354697-550703673 GCF_037893015.1 Macrotis lagotis
AAATAGTCTCTATTCTTTGCTTTGTTCTTACTCTTTCCTGAACTACTGAAAATAGAATCATGAGGTATTACATTTAGAAGCTACTTCAGAAAGTTTACTACATAAGTGAATCTGAATTCCTCTACAACATATTTTACAAGTAGTCATCCACTCTTAAGTCAATCAATAAACATTTCTTTAAACTCCTGTAAAGTGTAGGAAACTCTTCTAGACACTGAAAATACAAAGTCAAAAAGGAAAAAAGGTCCTTTTTACAAGGAAGTTGCCTTCTCTGGGCAAGTAAACACATCAATATATACACTAATATTGCTGAATACTTCTAGAAAGAACTCATTACTTCCTGAGTAGTCCATTGCACTCTGAAACAACTCTAATTACTAGGAAATTGCTCTTTGCATCACACCTAAATTTACCTGTTTTCAACTTTCATCAACTATGTCAATGGGGTTCTTTAAAGCAAATTTGTTTGTCTAATATCTCTTTTCCATGACTATCCAGATTAATGAAGGTAGTTATTATGTCTCTTGTAAATATTTTCTTAAAATGAAGGATATCATTTCTTTGAAGTGTGCTTCATCTCCTATAAGATCAAGGGTTTCCAACCCACTGTGTACTGCACACTTATTAATCTTATAGTTCTCCTTAATACTTGCAATACATTCTGTCCAATTGCTTTTTGAAGTATTACTAAGTAAATCCTAATCCCTACATCCAATGATTCTTTCTTCTTTTTGGTTCAGTATTTCTTACTCTGAAACTTTTTTATCTGAAACTGTTTTCCTCTGAAAATGTCTTGGTTTTCTTTTCTTCTATATTCCTTCATTACATGTTTTCTCCTATTCTAATTTCTTTTTATTTCCTAAACTGATTATTCTTCCTCGTTTCATAGTTTATCTATGGACATTCTTCAAGGTACTGTCCTTATATGGCATTCTTTCTTCTCTCACATTTTTTCCTATTGCTGATTCATATTCAGGTGTTTTCAGGAATGCTGAGAATCACTCACTGATGTTCCTTAGTCTTTTTTTTCTTAATTCACAATGCTTATTTTAGCCAACTTTCCTCCATTCCTTTTCATTTTTTATTTTATGTTTTTAATTTTTTATTCTGAATCTCCCCAACCTACATGAAAAATCAAGCTTCAATGTTTACTTCCAAAACCTTGACTACCAAATTTTCTCCCTTTCTCCCACCCCAATACCCCAATTGAGAAAGCAGGTTATGACATATAGGTTAAAATAGGTATAGTCATGAAAAACCTTACTACAATAATTCTGCTATAAAAGTAAACAGGCCCTCCCAAAGAAAGAGAAACATCAAGAAAAGAAAGAGAAAAACTGGTAATCTTCATTCTGTATTCAGATACCATCAACTCTGTCTTTGGGATGGATATCATTCTTTATCATAAATGCATCAGAGAAATTGCTTCAATATTTTTCTTATAGTTGTTATTGCTATTTGTATTTCCCTCCATCCTATTCTCCCCATCCCTATTAATTTATTCTCTCTCTCCGTTCATGCTTTCCATCCTCAAAAAAAAAATGTATACTATCTGTTTACCTTCTCCCACAATCTTCCCTCTCCTCTCTCTCTTCCCCATGTCCCCTTTCTCCTATCCCATTCCTCTCCTATTTTTCCTATAGGGTAAGATAGATGACTATACCTAGTTCAATTGAGTGTGTATGTTATTCTCTTTCTGAGTCACTTCTGATGAAAGTAAGGTTCACTTACTTCCCTCTCACCTTCTCCCTCTTCCATTCTACTGAAAAACATTTTCTTGCCTCTCTTATGTGAAATAACTTTAGCCTATTCCATGTCTTCTTTCCCTATCACCCAGTGCATTCTTTTCTCCACCATTGCCTCTATCATTTTAATATATTATGCCTTCAAATTCAACTCCCTCTTCTGCCTTTTTCTATATATGCTCCTTCTAAATGCCCCAATAAATGAGTAGATACAAATATGTCATTATTTTCATCTTCCTATGTAGGAATACAGGCAGTTCAACCTCATTAAGTCCCTAATAATTTTTCCTTCCCATCTATCCACTCTATCTACCTGAGTTTTGCACCTGAAAATCAAACTTTCTCAGCTATGGTCATTTAATCAGGAAAGTTTGAAAGTCCCTTATTTCATTTTCCCTGAATGAGTATGTCCGGTTTTCCTGTTTAGTTGATTCTTGGTTGTAATTCAAGTTCTTCTGAATTCCAGAATATCATATTTCAAGCACTACAAGCCCTTAAAGTAGAAAGCTTGCTAAATTTTGTATTGTCCTTACTGTAGTTCCATGAAATTTGAATTGTTTTTTTTCTGTTTATAATAGCTTCTCCTTGACTTAGGAGTTCTGAAATTTGCCTAATATATTTCTGGCAGTTTTGTTTGGGGATTTCTTTAGGAGTTGATCGATAAATTCTTTTGATCTCTGTTTTACCTTCTGCTTCTAATATATCAGTACTTTTCCTGGATTATAACTTGAGAAATGAAGTCTAAGCTCTTTTCCTGGTCATGACTTTCAGGAAGTCAAACAATTTTTAAATTATCTCTTCTGATCTGTTTTTCGGGTGAGTTGTTTTTCCAGTGAGATATTTCATATTTTCATCTTGTTTTTCATTCTTTTATTTGATTTTTTTCTTGATTTCTCACAAGTCATCAACATCCTTTAGCTCCATGAAAAATTTGAAGGGATTCTTTTCTTCAGAGAAATTTTTTATCTCCTTTTTGATCTGACCAGTCCTGTTTTTTAAGGCATTCTTCTACTCATTGACCTTTTGGGGGTGCTTTTTGTTTTGATCCAAACTGGTTTTAAGAATTTATTTTCTTCAATTGTTTTTTGGTATCTCCTTCACCTAGCTTCCAACTTGGTTTTCATGATTTTTCCACATCTCTATCAATTTCTTTCACCAAATTTTCTTCTACCTCCCTTAAGTTGTTTTTCAAAATCTCCTTTGAGCTCTTGTGTAGCCTGAAACCAATTCATATTTTTCTCAAAGTCTTCAGATACAGAAGCTTTGACTTTGTTCTTATTGTTCTTATTGATAATTTTGATGCTCCAAAGGAACAAAGTAATTATCTATGGTAGGGGTTTTTTTCCCTGCTGTTTGCTCATTTTCCCAACTCTTTGTTAAGATGGGGCTCTGCTTTCAGGATGAAAATACTCACTGTCCAAGCTTTTGAGGTTTGTTTTTGTTTTGTTTTTTTGACAGCAATTCTCAGCAACACCTCCCCCCACCAAGTTCTCAATTCCTCCAAGGTTTTATGAGAATCTGACTACTCACCTGGTCTGAGTTCTGGTCTGGGAATAACCCCAAGCTCTCCCTTCTGCCCTGAATGTGTGAAGATAGTCTCTAATCTGCTGCAGGCATTAAATGCTAATGTGCTTCTACTCCTTTTCCTGAGACTAGGATCTCATACTGGGATCTGAGTATGGTTGAAACAATAGGGTACTGCCTCAGTGATACCAAAGAGACCTCTACAATTCCCCTGGGCACCTTACCTTCTGTGAGCTGAGTGCTCTAGAAGCAGCTTATGGGTGGCTACCCATGCCTTATCATAGTCCTTTTGGGCTAGGTCTGCATGGAGGCCTGCACTGGACTGGGAACCTCTCTCACTTTGTTTCAGCAGAGTATTCCTTCTGAGATTACCTATTGTCCTTGGCAATCCCTGTGATGAGAGGTCTCGAAATGTCACTGCTGCCACTGACCCAGGAGCCCCCAGGGACCCAGGTGCCCCACAGTCTGTTCCTGGATGGCTCCAGTGTGGCCTGGTTTGCCTTGTGTGGGTCCTGGTGTAATATCTCATGAATCTTTCAAGTTGTCTTTGGGATGGAAAATTATTTACTCTGTCTTTCTGTGGGTTCTGCCACTTTAGAATTTGGTTAGAATCATTATTAAATGGCATTTTTAGTGGTTTGGGAGAGAATCCATTGTAGTTCCTGCCTTCATTCTGCTATCTTAACTCTGCCTTGATGTCTTTCTCTTTTCTTTTTTTTGGTGAAGATGACCACGAATCAGTCTGGTGATGAATTATATAATTCAGTTCCTCTGTTTAGTATGATGGTAAAGGAAACAGAGAAAAAATGTCTTTCTTAATCCCCAAAAAACCCAATGAGAGTTCCTGACATGTCCAAGATGGAAAAGTAAATTGTGTATGAACCCAAAGCAGATACCCCCAAAACAGAAAAACACAGGGAACTTTAAATTATAGTTCAAGAAAAATGGTATCTTCAATCAAGTGAAGATGCTCTGATTAGAAGGTGGAAATGTAGAGCCAGAGGTAGTAAAGAGCTATAATACTGAAAGAAAATTGGAACCATCTACTGGAGGTAACTGTATTGTGATATTTAATGACATACCAAAACACATATGTCTTTAGGACTGCAGGAGAGAAGTATAAAATACTACTCTACAGAGAGAGAGAGAGAGAGAGAGAGAGAGAGAGAGAGAGAGAGAGAGAGAGTTCAAAAAGAAAATCTATCCAGACGTAACATAGAGGTGTGCTTTTACTCAATTTCTACAATGTCATACTTGGATGATTGGAATTAATTATTGGAAATAATTAAGACATGTTGGGAAACTGTCTACCAACTTAAATGAGTGGGATTTGGATTTCTTAACACTGTAGGCTTTGATGAAAGTTCTTCCCCTTTTTCTACACAAATAAAATTATTCTTTATTTTGAAATCCCATGAGCCTTAAGTATTATCAGATAAATTGGTAACCCCCCCCTTAGGGAAGTGTCAAACATTGAAATTCTCAGCATCTATAGGTTTGGAACAATGAATCAGATAAATGAAACATCATGAATAGTATGATATTTTATATTAGGAAGGAATCACTTATAAAGACCAGTCTTGTTTCCTTACCTTTCAGATATATAGTCAACATGAATGATTCCCAAATCTTTGTATGATGTATACAGAACTCTGGTTCTAAATATCAAACTTTCTGCTGACCATCTTCATTAAACTGCCACCAGCAAATTGAACTGTTTTTTATTATCTCTCAAATAGTCTTTATAGTTCCTTTTAGTCTAATGTGCCTGTTTCTGTTTTCTCTTAATGCCACATTTGTATGCTTTGAAATCATGAATTCTCTTCAAAATTATCTCTATTTGAAGCTTTCCAGTTTTCTAACAACAAGATATGATTTCTCCATTTTCTATATCTCCACAATACTGTAATTGTTCTGCTTGTGTTAATTGGTATATTATTTTATATTATAGTTTTGTAAATTAAAAAATATTCTCCACTTTCCATCTTCTCATGTAAATTATAAACTCAGTATGGCCATGTTTTTTTTATTATACATACTTAATAACTGCCCAACATATCCATTAAAAATCTTCTCCTGAATCATTGCAATTATCTTGAAATGCAGCATTCTTGATATGGTTCAGTGCTTCATTGTCTGATTAGTGCTCAAGGGCAGGGATCTGTATTCTCAAAATACCATTTTTGTGAATAAGCTGATACATTATTTCTTGTACAGGACATATACCTCTCTCATAGGAAAGTGTTTTGACTTTCTGTAATGATCTAACACCTTTCTAATACTAGTATTAACCAAAGAGGATTCAAGTTCTGTCAATACACCTGCAATGAAAATGTCAACTGTAATGTCAGACAGTTGCAAGACCAATCCAGATGAAAGCAACTCTGGGAACATTCCTGAATCTGTGGCAAGTCTGTTTAATTCAATTATATGTATTTTATTCCTAATGTATTAGCTTTCAAACTAGTTTGTATGCTCAAATCATAAAACATTTATTTTGGCTTGTTAACCAAAACAAATATCTTAATACTAATCCATGTTATATATGAAAGCATTTTTATTGACTTAATAATTTTCATATTCATCATTTCATTGGATCATCCCACACACCGTGCACAAGAAGGAGAGTAGTTATTACTACCCTCATTTCGTAGATGACTAGGATATTGAAAAAGAGATTTTAGGTGGCTAGATGAATTGTCATACCTCAAAGGAGAACAGATTCAAGTTTCTAGATCTTTTTCTTTCCTTCATATCATCAAAATCTTATTTTTCAAAATACATATATATTTTCATAATATATGTATCTTGTAATTATATTTGGAATTTCCCATCTAAGATTCATACTGTATAATACTTTTAAAGAAAATTAGAGTTTTAAATTTAATTGGAGAATGCTTTCCTAAGGTAACATTTGTTCTGAGAAGAATAAGTACAACTTTTTAGTACAGGTAATATGATATATAAATAGATATGATAGATAATAAGTACAACTGTTTAGTACAGGTAATATGATATATAGATAGATAGATAGATAGATAGATAGATAGATAGATAGATAAATGCATAGACAGATAATACTATAGATGGGTAGATAGATAGATAAATAGATAGATAGAAGATGTATAGATAGATTCTGTAGGATCATGATTACAAAGGACATGACCAGAGAACATAATATTTTGCACTCCAATATGAACTGATGCTTTGCAAGGGACTTGGGAGTGAAGTTCCCAATTTCCTACAGGGATGATCATTCCCAGGTGGTTATATTGCTATCACTTACTCTCATGATTCTAGGTAAACAAAGAAATGTATGTTAACATTCAAATCTGTAGCTCCAAAACGCTCACAAATATTTTTTTTTCCATTTATACAAATCAGTTAAAATAGACCCATTAATTTTAAACATGAAATACTAACTTATTAATAAGAAGGTAAAAACAGAGCTAATCTTAACATAACATTTATTAACATTAATAAAATAGATGGAGAATGTATACTCACAATATACAAATCTATGCATAAATCTAGACAAACTTTTCTACGAAGATTTTTCTTCATATTTATAAGAAGAGATGAGAATAGGCACAAATTTATTAAACCCTAGAAGTGATACACAGATATTGGACAATCTATGGGCTGCTGGGGCAGAATTTTCTGGTCTCCTTAGCAATAAATCTGTACTATATCTCACCTACTGTGTAAGAGTGTACCTCTTTTGAATTTCTCTTCTCTGCTACTAGGGGGAATAAAAATATCAAACCACATTTCTCTCCTAATCTCAAGTTTCTGAAACTCTGCTAAACTCTTAGCTAAAAACAACAATAACAATAACAAAACAACCAAAAACTGATACAAATACCAACAGCAGAAATCCCAACATATTTCTGAATTAACCTTGATTATTAATTCTGTTCCTTTCAACATATACTGAGGCAGTATGGCATACTTTCTGTCAAAAATAATAAAAAAAGAAACCCTTTAAGTCTCTTGTGCAGATCTTTTCAGGTCTTGCTTTCTGTAAAATTTTAGGAGCTTGTTCTCTAAAAGTAAGTAATGTATAAAATGATATTATGGGAAATATTTCAATAAGTTTCCCCTTTCCTCTGATGAATCTAGAGAGCAAGGAAATCTTTGGACCAGTCAATTCTTCAACTAAAACAGAACAACTCCCTTTTTCTCAATCAAATCTTTCCAACAACAGAGCTTTTCTCCCATCAGAACAATTCCCCCTCTCATTAACAATAGAGATTTTGCTCTAGTTCTGTTCAAATGCTATTAGCCTCTTAGCTTCAAAGGGTTTTTTATTTGATTATCTTGCATGTCAGCTTCTTTGATTTCTGTTTCTCTGTGTCCATCTCTCTGTTTCTGTCTCTGCTTTTCCTTCACACACACACACACACACACACACACACACACACACACACACACACAGATACAGGCACAGGCACACACATATAAACATGCACACTTGCTATTGCTAAAATCTTTAAATGTCTTCAAGATTTATAAACCAGTCTGTGTGATCTCATTTGCTTCTTACAATAACTATGAAAAATATCTTCTATAATTATTCTAATTTCCTAACTGAAGAAACTGAGACTTAAAGAGGGTAACAGGTTTGTCACACAATTAATAAACATATGAAACAAGATTTGGACTCAGAAGTTTCTGATTCCAAGCCCAATATTCTATCCACTATACTGCCTAACTGCCTAACATTACATTCATCTTATTTTATGATTTTGGTTCTCTAATTTCTCTTCTTCAAATCAGTACCTCTTTCTTTCCTTTTTTCCTTTTTTTAAGCAGGTATAGTACAATTTATTCCTTGTGTAGTTAAAAAAATATGTGATTGCCACAGTAACTACCAGATTCCTCTGGACAGACATGGGATTCACAAGATGATCAATGAATTCCCTCTAGGGAGACTGAGTGAACACAGTCTCCTACAGATTTGGGGCTTATGTATCTTTATGCTTTGGAGATGATATCAAAGGTAGTCTTAGCAAAGTTGCCCAGATTGGTGGTACAGTCGCTTGCAGAAGTGTAGCCATCATCAAATCCAACCATCATCAAGAGCTTCTGAGGCAAAGGAAAATGCCAATGCCTCTAGGGAACAAGATCTGGCCCCTTGGGAACAATCTACAATGACCAGTGACCAGGCAGGGCACTGTGTGAGGTTTGCCAGTCTTATTCCCCCAGTAGCTAGGGGAATGATGGAAAGCTTGGACAGAGTGACAGCACCATAAATAACTATGGCCACATCTTTGAAACACTTTTCAGGGGATAAGGTAAAAAAATTAATATAATTATAATGTGATGTGATTTGAGTCAATGCTGCTTGTCAAGCAATCAAGTAAACAATCTTTGGTGATACCTTGATAACAATATGAAATAAGCAATCAAATAGTCAAATTGTGATTGATGATAACTGATTAATAATATTAGAGTTTTAAATAATACCAAGGGAAGGTGTAGAAATTTTATAATTTTAGAGGGAGAAAAGGGAAAATGTGAATGCTGAGTAAATTCTATTCAATTGATTTAGCCCAGAGAGGAAATAAGATATATTCCCACTAAAAATCTTATCTTTACGGGAAAGGGGGACTAAGAAAGGGAAAAATATCCATTCCTATTAAAAACACTAGAAAGTGTAGCAATAAATGGAGTTTTCCTTAAAATAATCAATAATATCCATCTAAAATCATAAACAAATATTATATGTAATGGAAATAAATTCTGAGTAATGGTGGTGAAATCTAAAGGTCAAAAGACAAAGAACTCTCTATTTGAAAGAGCTATTGGGGAAGACATTGTAAATTTTTCCCCTACCATCCAAGATTTATCTCTTCTTCCTAGCTGTAAGCCTCTTTTGGTTTGAAAATTCTAAAAAAAACAAAACCAGGATTCCAGCACCACATCCCCGACCCACTGACTAGAGTTCTTATTCGTCTTGCTCCTGGATGAATTTTTTTTAATCTTTTCATCCATATGACATGTATATTTTTAAATTACAAAATTTCCTTCCATCCTCCCTTCCCACATCCCTCCACTCAGTGGCAAATAGGTTACCATTGTATATATCTACTTTTGATAAACAGGTTTACATTTTTGGTCTGAATAGACCTTTTTGCTATAAGAATTAGGAATGAGTAGACATTTTCGGTATGAAGATTCAGGATTAAGGGAAAGAGATACATAAGAGATAACTTTTATAAAGTGTTCATCAGATTCTGAAGGGTTATATTTTATTGTTTTGTTTTTCTTCCTCTGGATGGGGATAACATTGTCCATAGCCAGTTTAATACAGTTGTCCTAGTTCTCTGAAGTGATGGAGAAATTGCTTCCATCAAGGTCGATCCTCTCACAAAATTATTATGAATTTGTCCATTGTTCTCTAGGTTCTGTTCCCTTCCCTCAGAATCAGATCCTGTAACTCAATCCATGCATCTCTAGAGACCAACCCTTTATGGTTTCTTATAGAACAATAATATTTCACAGGATTTATGTAACATAAATTGTTTTGCCATTCCTCAATTGATGGACATCCCCTCAATTTCCAATCCTTTGCTACTACAAAAAAGAGCTGCTATGAGTATTTAGGAACATGTGAGACTTTTCCTTTTTTTTAGGATTCCTTATGAATAAAGGCTTAGAATTGGAATTGCAGTGTGAAGGGGGATGAACATTTTTGTTGCTCTTTGGGCACAGTTCCATAATGCTCTGTGGAATGGTTGGATCTGTTCACAACTCCATCAGCAATGCATTAATGTCCCAATCCTCACACAACCTCCCCATCATTGATCATTATCCCATTTTCTCATCTTGGCCAATCTGATGGTTTAGAGGTGATACCTCATAGCTGTTTTAATTTGCAATTCTCTAATCAATAATGATTTGGAGAATTTTTAAATGATTAAATATAGTATTAATTTCTTCATTTGAAAACTGTCTACTCATATTCATTGACCATTTATCAATTTGGCAATGACTTGTACCCTTATAAAGTTGATACATTTCTATGCATATTTTAGAAATCAGACCCTTATCAGAACTCTTAGTTGTGAAGATTGTTTCCAAGTTTTAATCTATCCTAATTTTGACAGCATTGGTTTTGTTAGTGCCAAAACTTTTTAATTAAATATAGTCAAAATAATTCATTCGGAAGGTCATAATATAATTTTTGGTCATAAATTTGTCCCCTTTCCATAGATCTGATAGAAAATTTCTTCTTCTATCAATGTATCTAGGGTGTTGCGCTTTATGTCTAAATCCTGTACTCATTTTGATCTTAATTGGGTATAGGGTGTGAAATGCTGGTCTATGCCTAGTTTTTGCCATCCTCTTTTTCAGTTTTCCAAACAATTTTTGTCAAATATTGAGTTCTAATTGCAGAAGCTGATGTCTTTGGGTTTGTCAAATAGCAGATTGTTGTGGTATTTACTACAATTTCTTTTGAACAAATCCTAATTCAATGATCCATTATTCTATTACTTAACCAGTACCAGGCAGTATTGATGACTGCCACTTAACAGTATAGTTTTAGTTCTGGTAGAGCTAGAATGCCTTTCTTAACTTTTTTTCCCATCAGGTTCCTTAGTATTTTTGTCCTTTTGTTGCTCCAGATGAATTTGTTCTTTAAGTATGCCATCATATCATCTGCAAAAAGTGAAATTTTTGCTTCCACATTGCTTATTATGAATTCTTCAATTTCTTTTTCTTCTCTTATCACTACAACTAACATTTCTAATACTAAATTGAATAATAATGAGAATAAAGAACATCTTTTTTTAACCCCTGATATTATCGGAATTGCTCTGAATTAATTACTATTACATATAATATTTTTTGATGTTTAGATAGATACTATTGATTATTTTTAGAAAACTCCATTCATTCCTAAGCTTTCTAGGAATGAATATTGCTTTTTTTTTAATTAAAGGTTTGTCCTGCATTTATTAAGATAATCAAATGATTTCTGTTGGTTTTACTAATGACATATTTGATTATTTTGAGTGTTTTCCTAATATTGAACAATCCTTGCCTACCTGGTATAACTTCTGCCTGATCATGGTGTATTATCCTAGTAATAACTTGCTGAAGTATCAATGCTAAAATTTTATTTAATAGTTTTTCATCAATATTCATTAGGAAGATGGATTTGCTGTTTTCTTTGTCCATTTTGGTTCTTCCTCATTTAGGTATCAGTACCATGTTGTTGTCATAGAAGAAGTTTGACAGAACTCCTTCTCCTGTTTATTTTAATAGTTTATGTGGAATAAGAATTAATTGCTCCTTAAGCTTTTGGTAGAATTCACTTGTAAATCAATACAGACCTGGAGAATTTTTCTTAGGAAATAAACTGATAGCTTTTTCAATTTCTTTGTCTAAAATGGGGTTAAGTAATTTATTTTGTCTTTTGCTAATCTGAGCAGTTTGTATTTTTGAAAATATTATTACATTTCACTCAGGTTATACAATTCGTTGGCATAAATTTCAGAAAAGTAGCTCTAAATCATCTCTTTAATTTCCTCCTCATTGGTGGTTAGGTGGAGATTTTCATTGTTGACTATGGTAATTTGTTTATCTTGCTTCTTTTTTTAAAAATCTGATTAACTAAATGTTTGTGGATTGCATTGGTTTCTCCATAAAATGAAGTCTTAGTTTTATTTGTGATATCAATAGTTTTATTTGTGAGATCAATGGTTTTCTTGCTTTCAGTTTTATCAATCACTCCCTTGATTTTCAGAATTCCTTATGTGTTATTTAATTGAGGATTTTAAATTTTTTCTTTTTTCACTTTTTTTAGTTGCATACCCAGTTCATTGATCTTCTCTTTCTCCCTTTTATTCATGTAGCTATTTAGAGATAAAAAGGTTCCCCTCATAACTGCCTTGGCTGTATCCCATAAATTTTTGTACAATATCTCATTAATATCATTTTCTTGAATGATTATTATTTATTTCTATTGTCTGTTGATTGTTTGACCCATTATTTAAGATAAAGTTATTTAAATTCCATTAGTTTTTGGTTTATCTTTCCATGACCCTTTATTACATAAAATGTTAATGCATCTGTTTTTCTGCATTTGATTGTAAGGTTTTTGTGCCCTAGTGCATGGTCAATTTTGGTACAGGTGCCATAAATTGCTGAGAAAAAGGAATATTCTTTATTTTATCACCATTGTGTTTTCTCCAGAGATATATAATATCTAATTATTCTAAGTTTTCCTTCACCTTCTTAATGTCTTTCTTGGTTTTTTGGGGCGTGGGGTGGGGTGAGTTTTATCTAGTTCTGAGAGAGGTAGATTGAGGTCCCCCATTAGTAAGGTTTTCTCTCTATGTCTACTTGTAATTCAATCAGCTTTTACTCTATGAATTTGGATGATACAACTAAGTGCATGCATGTTTAGTAAATGATATAATTTCTTTACCAATGGTGCCTTTTTAGAAGATGCCACTTCCTTCCTCATCCTTTTTAATGAAATTAATTTCTGTTTTTCTTTTATCTGAGATCAGGATCACTTCCCCTGATTTTTTTTTTTTTTACTTCAACTGAGGCATAATATATTTTGCTTCAAACATATACCTTTATCCTAAGTGTAACTCTCTGCTTCAAATGTGATTCTTGTAAATAACATCTTGTAGGATTCTGGTTTTTAATCTATTCTGCTATCTGCTTCTATTTTATGGGACAGATCATTCCATTCACATTTATAGTTAAAATGAATACTTCTATATTTCCCTCCATATTATCTTGTTTCATTTATATTTTTCTTGATCCTTCCTCTTATTCCTCTTCACTGAAATTTTACTACCTTTTTCCTTTGACTTTTCTAATAAAAATTAACTTTCAATTTATTTTCACTTATACATTTCCTTCCCTTTTATCAGTTCTTTCTTCCCTTATCTTTGCTGGTCCCAACCCCCACCCTGTAGATTAAGTTAGACTTTTAAACCCAAATTGGAATGTATCTTATTCCCTCATTGTGCTAAATCTATTGAAAAGAATTTACTTAGCATTCACATTTTCTCTTATTTCCCTCTAAAAATACTAAATCTTTGGGTCTCTTCTCCTGGTGGTATTTATCACTCTAATACAATTAATCAATCAGGTATGATCAATCACAGTTTGATTATTTGATTGCTTGATAAATTCATATTCTTAACAAAGTATCTTCATGAAGTGATTGTTTGATAATCAGCATTGTCTCAAAGTGCATCAAATTATAATTGTTATCATTTTTTGCCTCATCATCTTTTCGAATACCCTACAAGGACACACAATCTTCTCCATTAGCCACAGCATCATCCAAATTCAAATCATTTCTTGAACTTTTTGTAACCTTCCCCTCCCCAGGCTTGTTGTGTCTCACATTATCCCCTGGCCCCACCCAGGGTACTACAGATCCCTTTGTTAATTGAATCCCAGATTAAGTCAAACCCTGATCTAATTAATTACAAGAACTTTAAAAGACTGAAAACTCTGAAGTTCTTTCCTGAGAACTTTACAAATAATTGCAAGTCATGGGTGACAAAGACTCAGTAAGTGCTAAGCTTTGTCAGCACAACAGACCCACAATTAAAGTGGGTCAAAGGATAAAGAGACATTTAAATTTGAAGTTACCAACCCTGGTTTTCATCAGGACTCTTTGTCTCAAACATAGTGATGTCATGTTGGACCTCTTCTTTAGAGAGATAAGATCCAACTGTACCCAGATCCTTTAAGTTCAGTCCTTTCAATTATATTTAACCCTTTAATGATCCTGAGACAAGAAAAGTTCTCATGAATTAAAAGTGTTATATATCTTCCCTTATAGGGCTGTGTACAAATTGATGGACATGTCCACTCTTTTGTTTTGTTTCATTCTTTTCCTTCCCCTATTCATTTATATATTTTTTTAGGTTTTGCCATGCAATGGGGTTACGTGACTTGCCCAAGGTCACTTATGTGTATGAGGCTGGATTTGAACTCAGGTCCTCTTGACTCCAATGCAGGAGCTCTATCCACTGTGCCACTAGCTGCCCCTTGATTTTCCTTTTCATGCAACTCTTGAGTCATGTATTTGGTGAATGAATTCTCTGTTCAATTCTGGCTTTTGTGTCAGGAAATTCTGGAAGTCCTCTATTTTATTGAACATCCATCGTTTTTCCAGGGACAGTATATACTGAATTTTGTAGTGTAGTACAGTCTAGGTTGTAATCCCAAATCCTTTGCTCTCTGATATATGTTAATCCAGGTCTTCTGATCCTTCAGTGTTGAGGCTGATAGCACCTGTTTGAGTCTGATTTTGTTTCCTTTGTATTTGAATTGTTTTCTTTTTGCTGCATGCAATATTTCTTTCCTTTTTTTGAGAGTTCTGGAATTTGACTGTAACAGTATCCTGGGGTCACTTTCTGGAGAGATCCACAGAATGGGAATTCTTTCAGTGGTTATGTTTTTTCCTTGTTTTTATCAGATTTGTACCATTTTTCCTTATAATTTACTGCATGATGTTGTCCAGGTTCTTTTTTTTTTTATCTAGGCTTGCTAGTAATCCAATGATTCATAGATTGTCTCTCCTGGATCATTTTTCTAGTTCATTAGTTTTTCCTAAATGGTACTTTATGTTTTTCATCAATTTTTTCAGCCTTTTTATTTATATGATGTGATCTTATAGTATCGTAGATTCATTGATTTATGTTTGTTCAATTCTAATTACTTGTGCTTTATTTTTTTCACTTACCTTTTGTGTGTTTTTTTAAATGTTGAATACTTTGGTTAATTTTTTTGTAATTTTCATGAATGATTCACATTTCTTTTTTCTATTTTTCTTCTTTCTCTCTTCTTTAGATTTGAAGTTCGTTTATAAGTTCTTCAAGAAGCTTATGTATTCTATTACAATTTATAGACTGTTTTGATACTTCCCCTATGAGCAATTTTTCACAGATTACTTCTTCAGATATGGGACTGTTACCATTTTTTTCTCTAAATTACATTTCTATAGTGAGTGATTTTTCAGATTTTTTGCTCATCCTTGTTTTAGCTCTGCTCCGAGGGTATATGGAATATAAATCTAAGCTTTTTTTTTTTTCCTGGGCTGAGCTCTGATCCCTGCTTGTCGTTAGCCAAGATGTTGCCTATGCAATCCAGGCCTTTACTCTCCTGAGGTTTGTTACTTTCTTTTTTGTCCAGGTTCCAACTTAGCAGTGGTTATTCCTGACCTATTCCTGTCTTTTTTTAGAGAGCAAAATATCTTTAGTTTCATGATTAAAACCAATGACGATCAAGCATCCCTAGAACAAGGAGCAAGAAGAACAAATAATATAAGAAACTAGTCAAGAGACATGAAAATCTAGGGTAAACACAAGCAGGGAAAAAAACAAAGTCAAAGGTCATGTGAGCAAAACTGAAGATGGATGCAAATGAAGCCACGATAAAGGAAATGAATTGAATGATTCAAGACATCAGAGTTTATTACATAGACTTTGCCAGCAAAACAGAACAGAAAAGGTAGAAAAATACAGACATGGTCAGAGAGGAGATATTCAAAATTCAGTCTTGAAGGTTTTATAATTTCCTGGGATTCTTATATTTCAGGTTTTATTACATTTATCTAAAGTAGGTTGGTGTTTAAGTTTAGGCGTTTCAGGAACTTTTTTGGCATGATTATTAGAAGAGTCCTCAAACAAAATATTAATGCATAAAGATTACGTCAGGGTATAAGGAAGCTAGGAGGCATAGTAGACATAATGCAGGACTTGCAATCAAACATTTGAATCTTGTCTTAGGCATTTGCTAGTTTGAACTGCTTAGACATTTTACTTAACCACTCTGTGACTCAAATTGCTCATTTATACAAAGGGTGAGTTTGACTTTAAGCCTTTTATGGTCTCTTTCAAATCTAAATTAATAAGCATATGATGCTATAATAATAACATGAGAAGAAAGATTATGAATAAAACGCTAAACTTATTTTTAAAAAGTCAAGAGAAAGTTCACTTAGTAAAGAAGGCAATAAGGATTTGCAAAAGGTGATGCATAAGTTAGATACATCCCCACATTGGGCATTGATAACAGTGGAGAGAAAATCTAAACTTAGCTTTGTTTTCCTCTCCCTCACACCTTTTCAGTTTTTTTAAATATATTGTCTTCCCTCATTAAAAATATGCTTGAAGGTATGAAATGTCTTCCTGTATAATTTGCATTTGTGTTACTTAGCAAGGGACCTGGCACATTTCTGTTTGGTTATTTCTGTTGTGTCTGACTTTGTGATTCCATTTGAGTTTTTCTTGGTAAAGATACTTGGAATGTTTTGCCATTCTTTCTCTAGCTCATTTAGCACTTAATGAATGCAACGAGAGTCTTACAGACTTTATGATGGGGGAATAATGGTAGAAGTCAGGCCTCTAATGAAGAAGGTTCCAAGTGATATGGTTTCCTCAGGAGTATCCCAGGTTTCAGCTAAGAGATATTTTCAATGTTGGTTGAAAGTTTAAAGATATTGAGTAGTTTGTTGAACTACTACATGCAATGAATTCTAAAATACACTGTGGCAATGAACTAGGAAAATATTTACTGGACCACAGGGGTACCACAGGAAACTTGGGATATAGTAAGGACAAGGTCAAGGTGGGAAAAACATTTTCAACATGGAGATTTTTGTGTAAGGTAACAGTTCTGGATGACTGGACAAATGATTCAATATAATAGGGGGCATAATCCTATGTCATATCTCATCATGAAAAGTGAAATGGAGAATGTGCATTGATTTGGAAAATCAGTATTTTAGAATGTATCTCCACAATTCTGCCATCAGGTGTGCCCTTGCCCTATTGATAGAATAAGTCAGACTTGTGAATCCCTACTAAGAAATCCCATGTTGCAATTTTGATGGTATGCTTCATAGACCTTTCACTTCAAATTAGCTATATATGAATTAAACAAAGTCTATAGAATGCCAACAAAATGACAGAAAGTTATAAGAAGAAATACCATCCATATAGGAACACATTAAAATTATTAGTTATCTAATCCATAATGGTGAATGAAGAGTATCATAATTGAAATATATCAAATAATAGAGTGGATAAGGTGAACATAGTCTTGATCATAAAATTCCAAAATATTAGTATGAAGGATATCCTTTAAAACTTGATCAAGAGAAGTTCAGGACAAATAAGAGTGATAAACTTCCAGCATTCACTGTCCCAAATGGAGCAAGTGGCAGGCATTATAAATGGATTCACAGAGCTGAGACATGTTTCAGAATGACAAAGCCATAAGTAGCTTCTAAAAGAAGGTGAACTATATTGAAATTTTCAGGGCACCATGAGGAAGAACAACTAGTTTCCATGTGCTCTTAGAGCCCATCTCTTTACTCTCTTTCTTGGTCACAGAACACTGAGATGCCATTAACCAGCTTTATAATCATTTGTGAATCTTTTTGAGTCTCAGCTTCCTTATATTAAAATGGGATCAGCTCTCTAGATCTACAATTTGGGATTTCATAATTTTAATATAAGACTGTAGATTTCTTGATCAAAATGAACTGTTCATATTTTTCAAAAAAGTAAGTCTAATTTTAATATATTTTGGATATTTTGGTTTGTTTTATTTTCTTTTTAACAGTCTGGCTCCATCCTTCTTTTCTATTGCCACTCTTGTCCCTCTTAGAGAGACTGTCATTCTTGACTGAACACAGAACATGGGAAAGACAGGATGTTTACAATCTCATTTTCCTATTGCTTTGTAATTAAGTAACAGATTTCAAAGTCAGAAAGAATCAAATCTGTTCTCTTATCCATTTTGGTTGTGGGAACTCAGATAAATCACTGAGATTCTCATTGCTTAAGGCAACTTACTAAAACAATCTACAGAGGTGTCAACCTGAACTAGTAGTGGGATTTCTTCACCTCAAGTTTTCCTATATCTATGGAATCAGGAATAAAGTAATTACTTTGATACTAGAAATAATTAAGTGGGAAAATGGACAGTGTATTTAAGTCAGGAACATCTGAGTTCAAACCAAGTCTCATTAACTAGGTATAAAACCCAAAGCAATACACTTAACTTTTGCCTGCCTCAGTTTTCTCAACTATATAAAAAGAGGATATCAATAACCAGTATTATTGTGAAGATAAAATAAAATGCAGTGCTTAACATAATGTCTGTCACATAGCAAAAACTACATAAATGCTTATTCTCTTTCCTGTCCTGTTTAATGAACCTTAGAAAAATAAATGAGAAAGGAAAACATAACACAACATCCTTTTAGTTTAGAAGAATTATTTTGTTTTTTCAACCAACTGTATGCAACAGGTCTAAAAGAGCATGTATAAACACCCTAATACCCAGTTCCCCACAAATGATTTCTTCCTTTATTTACACTCATTTTTCTGGCATACTACTGTGCTATATTAATTATCCTAGAGAGCTCTTGACTTTTAGCATGTTTTTCACATAATGTGACTCATTCTTAATAGCCTTTTTTTCCTTTACTTAATTTAATCATCCAACAATAGTAACAACAAAAAATCATGTGGTGAGAGTAACCTTTAGCACATTTTGATGTTGTGATAAGGAGTTTAAAGTTGTTGTCACTTGAATTTGATAGAGGGCTCCATTTGCCAGAATCATCCCATCCCTTTTCTTTTATGTTTTAAACATTTATCTATAGACCAAGTCACTTCAACAAATAGATGATGGAAGTACTGAGAACAGTGCCTGGAGTGTAGACAGTTTACTAGGATTACAGTTAAGAAAAGGCTAGAGGTAGATGGTCAACCAATGTCTAATTAATTTTCATACTGTGAATTCAAGTGGGTTATGGCAGTAAGATTGTAAAATGCTAACTCTGAAGTATTTCTATTCAAGCAATACAGTAAGCACGAGCACTGTAGTAGGAAGTACTTAAGGAAATTAAGTCAAAATGACATTTGACATTAAAAATGAGATGCTTATTATTTTTCTTAAAGTATCATAGAAGCTGAAGAAAAGAAGCAGGATTACCCACAGAGGTCAGAAAATACAATAAAATTTCTTATTATCACCATCATTATTACCATCATCTTCATAGTCATGTAAAATTTAAATAGCATTAAAATTTTTATAAAGTATTTTGTATAAATTTTCACTTGATTTTTACAAGAGAAGTAGGTGGCATCATTATTATTATTATTATTATTATCATCATCATCATCTTTTTTACAGATAAGGAATCCAAGGTAGAGAGGCCTTAAATAACTTCCCCTGAATATATAAATATCAAGTATTTGAGGGAGGGTTCATTCTTAAACTTTCCTTTATCTAAATCCAATACTTTATAAGTTACTTTGCTTATAATATTATAGTTTCTGCTTTCAGTCACATCTACTATACACTTAAAACTACTTCCGCATGTCTTTGCAGTCAAATTAATTTTCTTGGGGAGTAATACAACTCCAGTTGTGTATTTCACTAATGTCAATAATTTTTCTTTATTCAAATTTTCTCCCTTTCATGTTCAGAGATTAAGTGAGACTTTATCTTTTTTTTAACCTCATAAGATGACTATCATCTCTCTCTCATTTATAATTCAGTTCTTTGTCAAAGATACAGGTTGGCTTAAAGAGGAGATATTAGCCTAGGTATGGTTATCCAGGATGAAGAACTTTGGACTGAGAAAATTGTTTCTTTTATAGTGTTTATTTTCTTTATATGAAATACTTTTGTGACTCTTGAAATACATCAGATAAAGAGTTAAAGTGTGAAATGAATAAGGATATTCTAAACAAAGTTGTTAGTTATTGTAAATAAGTTGGTTTCTAATTTATCTATTTAAAACTGATATTCAGTTGTGTAATTCTATTCAAGCATGAAGCAAAAAATACTAGGTATTTTACAAATTATTTCCATGGAGACCAATTTGATTAAGTCCTTCCAATGGCTATACATTGAAATTCTAATCCTTGTTACATGGTTAATCTTAACTGAACTAAAAAAAGCATTCATATATTAAAGATTTATACGAGGCAAAAATGGTAGATACAATGAGGGATGTGAAAGAACTATAATAATGATCAACTCATGATTTAGAAGTACATCTGAACAATCAGCAACATAAAGCAATAATATTTCTAGAGAAGTCAGAATAAAGCTACTTCTGAATGATGGTGTTGAATCCATAATCTTCAACAATATGGTGGCCTATATGGAAGATAGAATTGGGTTCAGTTCTGCCATTAACCAGCTCCATAATCATTTGTGAATCTTTTTGACTCTCAGCTTCCTTATATTAAAATGGGATCAACTCTCTAGATCTACAATTTGGGATTTCATAATTTTAATATATAAGACTGTAGATATCTTGATCAAAATGTGCTGTTCATATTTATAGGAAAAATGTCTAATTTTAATATATTTTGGATATTTTTGTTTGTTTTATTTTCTTTTTAACAGTCTGGCTCCATCCTTCTTTTCCATTCTCCCTCTTGTCCCTCTTACAGAGACTGTCATTCTTGCCTGGAATAAATTTTCTATCTATTTCTATCTCCTAAAATTACTTCAAGTGTCCTGACATATAAGAAGATTGAGATTACAAGTACCTTCCCCAATCCTTCAAATACTTTGCAAGACATTTTTTCCCTCTAAGAGAATGCAAATTCTTTCAAGACATAGATTCTGTTTATTAAGTTATTGAACTTATATAGTAGATATTTAATAAATGCTTATGAACAAATGATTTACTGAATAAATTAATAAATTTAGGATTCTTTTTCAACAAAAATCTTTAAAAATCAGATGAGGGGGCAGCTAGGTGGTGCAGTGGATAAAGCACCAGCCCTGGAGTCAGGAGGACCTGAATTCAAATCTGGCATGAGGCACTTGATAATTGTGTAGCTGTGTGACCTTGGACAAATCACTTCACCCCATTGACTTAAATAAATGAACTTTTTTTTAAATCAGAGGAATTGACCATTCAGTTGCTCTTATAACCTTTATAAGAAAAAATAAAATATCAGATTATCCATTGTTAATGTAAATGGAACAACTAGGTGGTGCAGTGGACAGAGCACTGATCTTGGATTCAGGAGGATGGAAGTTTGAATCCAGTCTCAGACACTTACCATTTACTAGTTGTGTGACCTTGGGGAAGTCACTTAATTCTTATTGCTCCACATCCAGGGCCATCTTCAATCATCCTGATTCATTTCAGGCCACTGAACTCAGATGGCTCTGGAGGAGAAAGTGAGATTAGTTACATGACACAGTTGCCCCCCCAATAAAATCCAGTTCACATGTTTGTCATGTAATAACCTCCCTGATGTCATGATCTTCTTCAAAAATGAGGCACAAACATTATTATTATTATTAATATTAATATTAATATTGTTATGTTTCTTTGCATGTATATGCTGTCATAGGCTTATTGTCCTGGCAGGAAAGTGTTTAGTGATTTTCTTTTTTTTTCTGTTTTTTGTTTCTATAAAACTCAATAATGATACAATGATCTGTTCATACTGTGTTAGTAAATAGATAAAATTCTATAATTGTAAACTATTTAGTCTCTTAAATTTAAACATATGTACAAGTAATATTGGTTTATAAAAATACTGTGAAGCATATCTGAATGATTTTCATGCAAAAATCAGTTGCAAAATTACCTAAGTTTCAATGTTGTGGTAAATTATACAACATGCCTGATGAAATGAAAAGATCTTAGGAAACTTAATTCTGTTACTTACAGAATGGTTTTGAGAAAGAAATCATATTTACTGAGTCATGGTTAATGCAGTTAAAGTTGCAATCTCTGTCCCACAGTCTGTTGATATGGGGCTCTTTCCTTACTGGTGGAGATAAAGGATCAACCCTCAGAGATTACAGGTGTAAAGTTGGCACGTGTTAAGAGGTTGAAATTTCAGGTACTCTTCCTTTGCGGACTCCTAGTGGACTCTTAGTTTGGGACTCTCTTAAGTGAAAATCCTCTTAGAGCATTGCAACATGGAAATTAGAGAGAGAAGATGGATGAGGCCACCTCCACTTCAGGTCTCTATCATGTCACTATTTCCAGATTGTTTTTCTAAACATTTTGGGGGTGAGTATTTCATTTGACTGAGATCCAGGACATTGTCTCTTGGTTAAGATGAATTATCTTACTTCTAATGGGATAACTTCTCTTACACCTATAGTTACTCTAGAACAGCTAGGTGGTTCTATAACTAGAGCTCTGGCTCTTGGAGTCAGGATCACCTAAGTTCAATTTTGGTTTCCAACATGTATTACCTGTTTGATCCTGCTCAAGTTACCTAACTCCTTTGCTTCCATTTTCTTATCCATAAATAAGCAGCTAAAGTAAAAGGAAATATTCTAGTATTTTTTCCAAGAAAACCTGAAATAAGATCAGGTAGAATCACACTTGATTGAACAACTGCTTTCTGTTTTGTATTGCTTTGGATAAATGCACTCTTTACTATTGCTATTTGTATAACTGAGATTTGTTGGGAAAGGACTAAAGTCTTGGATATAGAGGGAGAAGTGGGAAAGAAATAAAAAAGGAGAAATTCAATCACATCCCAAGGAAGAACACTCTTTAAGGGAGCAGATATGTTTCATCTTGATTACTCCCCTCTGTTCTAACTGAGAAGAGCAGGGTAGTGGCTTCTATTTCCATCATCTCATTTCCTCTCCTGGGAAGAATGAAAATGTTCCTTGGAGAAGGGTGAGAGGAGGATAAGAGACTAGAAATATCTATTCTGTCTCCCTTGGAGTCACACAACAAAAGGTTCCTGGCCACAGGTGGGTGTAATTGTCCTTCTCAGTGTACTTCCATATCACTACACATGGGCATTGTCCATAGGAAGATAACTTCTGGACAAATATATTTTATAAAATATGGTTTGGGAACACTCTATTGGTTTTCCCCCTAAAAACTGTGGGAAATTATTATCTGTTCTTTAATTCAGTGTATTTTCTCAGAATTACACCAAAGTGTTTCAAGTGCAGCTATTTAAATTATATCTTTAAGTTCAAATTGTTGCCGGGGATTGTTGCCACCAATTTAAGATTGAGAGGCCTTGAAAGGTGAAATAATTCACATATAGCCCTAGGATTTCAAAACCACACAAGATTTATTATACTGCCTACAAAATTACAGATTAAAACCTTTTCTCCTCCTGGAGGAACTATAAGCACTTTAAAGTCAGGAGTGAATAAGAAAGACTAGGCAAGATGTTTGTGTGTGTGTGTGTGTGTGTGTGTGTGTGTGTGTGTGTGTGTGTGTGTGAGAGAGAGAGAGAGAGAGAGAGAGATAGAGAGAGAGAGAGAGAGAGAGAGAGACAGAGACAGAGACAGAGACAGAGACAGAGACAGAGACAGAGACAGAGACAGAGACAGACAGACAGATGATGGACAGCCATAAAGGCTGTCGGGTCATATTACATATATTACAGAGTCTCATGCTTCCCCACCAGGCCTAAAACTGGAAGCACATAGAACTAAATTGGGGGAGAGAGAGAGAGAGAGAGAGAGAGAGAGAGAGAGAGAGAGAGAGCCATCCCTGCAGGGCAAAAGTAAGGTGAAGAAGAGAGGAAAAAAGGAAAGGCACATCTCTTTTGGACTAATAAAATGCATTTTTTGTAGTGGTTTGTAAAAGAGTGGCTCTTAGGAGTGGTCTAGTACCTGGTATTCTCCAATAGGAAAACTTTATACTGGTCTTTCCTATCCCAAGGTTAATGTTTCTAAGGCCAACAGCACATTCCCATCACACCAGCACAAACTTGACCTATCACTGGCCAAGTCCAGGTACAGGTAGACTGGAAACAGGAAGCTGAAGGAAGGGGAACAAGCCAAGGCCACTCCTATATTGAGGAATTCATATTCAACAATGGAGTCATTTTATATCACAGGAACAGATAACATTTTTCTAACTAGACAAATATTTCTTCTATCTTTCTCCTTCTCAGACAGAATTTAACAGTGTAAAAATTTGCAAAATTTGTTTTCAATTACAGCATCACTATATCTGTAACACCCTGCATCAAAAGCACTTATGACTTTTATTGAATAACTAATAAAGTCCCTCAAACTAAGTCTTTATAAGGTTCATTTTTTGCTTTTGATAACTTGCTAAGTAGAAAATGTATTTACCATCAACTTGGTTTACATTTTCTAAATGCAAACAATTTTCCTGGAGAAACTTGGAGGAATTTCCCCTTTAGGCAAATACTTGTATTGGTGAATATTTAGGCTGTCTTTTGTCTCAATACTTATTTAGCCCTTAGTGAATGAATGGACAATGCTTTTGACAAAACAAAATATGGTTTGTAAAAGATTCTTGAATTGAAAATAAGTTTTCATTTTTTTCCTGGCCAGTTTTATTTCAGAAATGGGAATTTTGCATTCCTATTCTGGGAAGTACTTTGCATTTTTTCCTTTTCTTTTTTTTTCCTTCATAATAAACAACACTTTTTTAGGGATAAAATTTTATTTCTTTTTGGCTATGTCATGGAATGTTTCAAAATATAATTTCAATTCTTTTGTCAGTATTTTGGCTGTTTAGCAAGCGTATTATGCATTGTACTGTTATGAGATTTCTGTACTTAGTCTTAAAAGTCTGAACACTACTGAAGACATTTAAAAATGAAGTTTGACAATCCTTTGTCTAGTTTCAGGTTTGAATGAATTCACAAAAGACTTGATTGATCTAGAAATATTTAAAGACAGAAATGGTTATTTATATATCACTATGGTTAGCAATAGCTAAAGAAGTAAAGGAGAAGGAGAGAGAGAGAGAGAGAGAGAGAGAGAGAGAGAGAGAGAGAGAGAGAGAGAGAACTCTACTTGAATTATCAACAAGGAAATGAAGACAGCAGCAGGAGCAGGAACAGTAGGAGCAACTGTTGCACCTTTAGCAGCCATCACTGTAAAGAGTGAAAATAGAATAGAAGGAAGAAAAGAAATTAAGAATAGCAGCAAGATGCTTCCTACTGAACTGACAATAGCAGCATGCATTATTAAAAATAGGGTTTATATAGAGGAGCAACACATGGTTTATGTCCTAGAAAAGGGAGAATGAGGCATTTCCAACAACTCAGGCCCTCTCCCACAATGGGATTAGCTTTGGTTGGGACTGAGAAAAAAAAAAACTCTAGAAATATTTACATAGAAGCTCACATATTTACATTTCATAGGGATGAGCAGCTGGATAACAATGGAATAGAAATCAACATATTTCTCTTGATATTTCCTCTGCTTCAGTAGGGATCATTCAATTACTTGCTATATAATGTTACTAGAAAATACATTGATACTGTTTTCATTATTTGAATTGAGTTGTTTTTTTGTTTCTTGTTATATAGTTTAAGCACAATATGTCAATCCAATATGCTACTTTTGATTAGATAGTTAATATGTGTAATTCACATTAATGTTTTTATTGATATTAGCACTTTGAGTAATCTTTTAGATTATTTTCCCTTTATATTTATCCAAATGCATGTAATGGTAACTTTCTACAACAATTTTTTATTACATTTTTCTCCCTCCTTCCTTTCCCTCCCACCTCCAGCCACTGAATAGAAACCAATGTAATGTAGGTTCTGTATCAATAACCATGGTAGACACAAATCCATATTGATCATGTCATGAAAAAAAAATCACATCCAAATGGATGAAAAAAATTGAGGAGAAAAACAATAGAATTCATAAGAAAACTTTTGAAAAACTTACATTTCAAACTTTCATCTGTATTCAAGTTCCTTCTCTAGATATGGATGCAATCTCCCTCAAAAGTCTTTTAGTAGTGTTTTTGATTATTCTATTGCAGAAATGATCAAGTCTATCATAGTTGACCATCACCCCATGTTGCTGTCAGTATGTATAATGTTCTTCTAGTTTGCACTTCATTTAGCATCTTTCAAGTCTTTCCATGCTATTCTGAAATCCTGTTCCTGATGGTTTCTTATAGAATAACAGTGTTCCATCATATTCTTCTATCACAATTTGTTCAGTCATTCAGCAATTGATGGGCTCCATTCAATTTACTATTCTTTGCCTTTACAAAAAGAACTGCAAAAGGTATTGGTGTACCTGTGGGTTTTTTAATCTTTTTAGTGATGTCTTTGAGATACAGCTCTAGTAGCGGCATTGCTGGGCTTTTGATCTCTCTGTTAAAATTACAAATCGATTTGCAGAAAGGGAGGATTAGTTCACAACTCCACCATGACTTCATTAATGACTCCATTTTCCCACATCCCATCCAACACAGATCATTTTCTTTTATTAATCATATTGGTTAATCTGATAGATATGAAGTGGTACCTCAGAGATATTTTTAATTTGCATTTCTTTAATCAATAATGATTTTTTTTTCATATCAGTAGATGACTTTGATTTCTTCAACTGAGAAATGTCCTTTGACTTATTTGATTATTTAGTAATTGGGGAATGACGTGTTTTTTTTATAAATTTGACTCAGTTTTCTATGTATTTAGAAATGAGTCCTTTGTCAGAAAGACTAGATATAAAAATTGTATCCCAGCTTAATGTATTCCTTTTGATCTTGACTTCATTGATTTTCTTTGTGATGGTATTTTTCAATTTAATGTAATTGAAATTATTTGTCTTTTATAATGTTCTCTATCTCTTCTTTATCATAAACTGCTACCTGGAGCAATCTCTGAAATAGATAAGATCTAGGATAATTGAGGAGCATTGTCTACTTTAGCTATTGAAAAGCATAGAGGGTTCTTAGTATTAGGAATAGATCTAAACCTTGAGAATGAGGCCGTTTCAGGAATATGGGACAGAAAAATGAAAAATACTCAAAGTATATATAATTGAGGCCATTGATATTAAATGAGATAAGATAACATAGGAAGTTTTTCTAATCCATCTGAGCATTTTGCTCTGAGGAATTAATAGAAGGAAATTATTCCTTGAAATTTCACATTTATCAATCCTTTGAAGATGAGGAGC
The DNA here is from genome assembly GCF_037893015.1 of Macrotis lagotis. NCBI lineage: Eukaryota > Metazoa > Chordata > Mammalia > Peramelemorphia > Peramelidae > Macrotis > Macrotis lagotis. The sequence continues at coordinate 550,381,907 of NC_133658.1, forward strand.
TATTCATAGAGGTAAGAGCCTTTCTATTTTGAGAGGCATTCCTAAAAAGAAACTGAATATCATAATTATATTCATGGAACTCCTTTATCTATGTGAAGACCTTGCTGAAATATTATGGAAATATTCATGTAACATTTCCTTTAATATTAAGAAAATATTATCTGTACTCCTTGGGCATTTTCTGTAGCCCTCTGATTTCCTCCACTTTTTTCAGTCTCTTCTGAAACATAAATCTGAGGAGATAATGGGAGAAACCTCAGTCCCTTCCCAATCACCCCTGTTTTACCTTTCTATCACAAAGCCTACCAATATGTATACCTGACCCCAGATATTGATCATTCTTTGACTCCTTCCCCTTGTACAGACTGCTTAAAAGCTCTGCTCGCCCTCTCAGACTTGCTCACCTCAGACTGGCTAGCAGTCCCTGGCAACTGTTCCTTCCTTCTCTTCTTCAAACTCTCCCTGCTGGTCATCTTCATTACTGTTGCTGCTATTGCCCCTTCTTTTCTAAACTTCATCACACCTATTAACAATTATTTTCTATTCTTTCTCTCTCCTTTTATCCTGGCCCTGTCCAAAAGTGTGTTGAATCTGAGTACCCTCTCCCTCAATATTTTCTGTCTTCAAGAACTCTGTGAATTTACCCATAACTCTTTGTTATAACCTGTGAATTAATATTTATGGTTATTTAGCTTTATGATTTCTTTATCAATAAATGAATCCCAGTGGTCTTTGCAAGTTCCCTCTCCAAGGGGTATTTACTTCCTCAGTATTCTTCATCAGTCTTAACATGTGGGGTATACACTTCTACCATAGGTCCAAACCTGACATTTTCTATGGACATGAAGCAAATCTGACAGAACAATGCTGGGAGATTTCAATTGAATCAGCAAATTTCTCTTGGGATACTGAAAGTGAATAAACTGTAAAGTGAACTAATGAGAATAACTGTCAGGGCAATTGCATGGATCATAGTGTCAATGAGAGATGCTACCTGGCAAGACTATATATAAACTTTAGTTGATCTGTTGGTGTAGGATTAGAGAGTAATCAGAAGAACACTATATTTGTCTCTAATGCTGTGCAGCACAATGGAAAAAAAGCCTTTTGAGTTCCTACTCAGAGTAGAACAGAGGCTGATACAGATAAGTGCAGTATGAATCCTGAGGTTATAAATTACATAGCAGAGACTATACCAGGGTTATTATATGACCCTATTGTGATTCATAGCATCAGAGAAATACAAATACATAAACCATTGCCAACAATATCCAATATGAAACAGGTTGCTTTGAGCTTCAAGAATCGATATAATCTATAGGGATCAGCCTCAGTAAACTCTGGTCCTTCCCAATTGGCCACAGGAGCAAAACAGAATAGCTGAATTCCATTCACAAAAACTGAGAAAAACAGATAAAAGATAGAATGTACAATTCCATTGTTGCTTTGTTGATTGAACTTATTTTCTTGATCCCATTTGGAAGTTTCATGACAGAGATCTTGAAATGGTATACCATTTTCTTTTCCAGCTTATTTTACAAATGAAGAAATTTTGTAGAAGGGGAATAGAGGCTTAACAGGCTAAATATCTCTATTGTGGCTCCTTTAAAGTCACACATATATAATAGCTATCCTCATTATACATACAGGGTTCACAGACCTATCCTGATATAATATAGGAATAGAAACATATGCCATATATATCTCAGTATAAAATACATTTTTAATAATGGCAGTTATTGTAATGATGGTGATAATTATTACTCCAGCTATTTAAAGATGCATAATTTTGTTTTTTGAGTACCAAGGCAAAAAATAAATCAGCCTTATATAGTTCCAAGTCTTAACTAATGCCTTTGGTAATAGTGTCAATCAGTGGTAATCTTCTGGTAATGAGACTTTCTGATCTAAGCCTGGCTAGTTTCCAGGGAAAGATGAGGGGTTCATGAGTGGTCCTGGACTTGAGGTCCGTTAGAATTAACTAGAAATTGAATTACATAAGTTCAAGATTCATACCATGATGAAGAATTAAAATATAATTTGAGGACTATTTTTATTATTCCTTTCTTTTTTGCATCATGATTAACATCATCATCACTAATATCTTTCTATACTGTTAAAATAAAGATAATCTGAGGACAAGTCACTATATTTTATAACCTATTTGTTTTGAGTATTATTGTACTATAGAACTAGAGCTTTTTGTAGTTGAATTATATCATTGAAAGATAAACACTGTTAATATGAACTAACAATAAACCACTTTAAAGTAATCAAAGTAGTAAATAAGACAATACTGCTGAACATTGTCTCATTTTTTCCCAATTACTTATTATATTTCCTTAGCATCTAGGTGGCACTGTGGATAGAAAAATGGGCTTGAAGTCAGAAAGACTTGAATTTAAATCTTATCTCAGATACCTCCTAAGCAAATCCACTAAGCAAATCATTTTAACTTATTTGCCTCAATCTCTTTAATTATAAAAAGCAGATAATAGCTTTACCTCTCAGAATTTCTGTGTGACTCCTGACATATAAGCTCTTAATAAATGTTTATTTCCTTCCCCCTTCCCTATATTTTAAAAGTTTTTCATTTCTGTTGGTTAGATATTATACCTTCAGCATGGTGTTACCAATTCTATAGATTATTTTCTTTCTTTCTTTTTCTTTAAACTTTATCATTTATTTTTTTTCCAATTATATACAATAGTAATGTGTGCACATCATTTTTTGCAAGGTTCTAAATTCTACAATTTCCCCCCCCTCCCTTCTCCCCCAGAGAAGACTGTCTGACAGTCTCTTTCCCTGCCATACATTGATGTAAATTGAATGTTAAAATAGTCAACAAAAGAATAAACATAAACCCCATCCTCCACAAGAGATGAGAAACCTCAAGAAGAGAGAGAGAGAGAGAGAGAGAGAGAGAGAGAGAGAGCAATTACACTTCAGCAATCAATGGCTCTGTCTCTGGGGTGAGTTGCTTTCTTTATCATAATTCCATCAGAGAAGTTGCTTTAATATTTTTCCCTCAGTTGCTGTTACTAGCTGTACCTCCACTCCATTTCTCCCCACTCTCATTTATTCTATTCTCGCTCTCTCTCTCCTTTCATCCTGGTCCTGTCCAAAAGTGTGTTAAATCTTAGTACCCTCTCCCTCAATCTTCACTCTTGTCTATCACCTATTCCCCCCTTACCCCAACCCCATTTCTCTTCATCCCATTCCTTTCCTCCCATCCTTCTCCAGGGCAAGATATATTTCCTCACCATATTAAGTGTGTATGTCATTTCCTTCCTGATCCTTTTACAATGAGAATGAAGGATCACTTATTCCCCTTTGCCTTCTCCCTGCTCCATTCCATTAAAAAAAGCTTTTTCTTGACTTCTGTGTGAAATCTCTCAGCTTCTTCTTCTTTTCCTTTTCCTTCCTCCCTTTATTTTCCCCCATCACCCATTGACTCCATCCCTTTACCACATCATATCATTATATTCCACTCCTTCCTATGTCCTATCTATATATGCCCCTCCTAAATGATCTTATAAATGAGAAAGTTCATGAGTTATCATTATCTTCTTCGCATTCAGGAATAGAAACAGTTTAACATTATCTAGTTCCTCATACTTAGTCACTTTCTTCCACTCCCTCTATGGTTCACCAGAGTCCTGCCTTTGGAGATCAAACTTTCTATTCAGCTCTGGTCATCTCAAAAGAAAAGTTTGAAAGTCCCCTATTTCATTGAAAATCCATTTTTCCCCTGAAAGAGGATGTTCAGTTTTGCTGGGTAGTTGATTCTTGGTTGTAAACCAAGATCTTTTGCCTTCTGGAATATCTTATTAATGTAGATGCAGTCAGATCCTATATAATCCTGACTATTGAGCCTTGGTAGTGACATTGTTTGTTTCTGGCAGCTTTTAGAATTTTCTCTTTGATTTGGGAGCTTTGGAATTTAGCTATAATATTCCTGGAAGTTTTTCTTTTGGTATCTCTTTCAGGGGGTGACCCTGTGAATTCTTTCAATTTCTATTTTACCCTCAGCTTCTAGGATCTCAGGGCAATTTTGTTGTATGATTTCTTGAAAAATGAAGTCTAGGCTCTTCTCCTGGTTATGGCTTTGATATAGCCCAATAATTTTTACATTATTTTTTCTGCATCTGTTTTCAAGGTTTGTTGTTTTACCAATGAGATATTTCACATTTTCTTCTAATTTTTGCCTTTTTTTTGGAAGAGTTTTATTTCTTCCTGATTTCTTGCAAAGTCATCAGCTTCCTTTGGATTCATTTTGCATGTGAAGGAGTTATTTTCTTCAGAGAGCTCTTTTATCTCCTTTTCCAGCTAGCCAATTCTTCTTTTTAAAGCATTCTTTTCCTCATTTGCCTTTTGTTTTGCTTTTTCCATTAGGCCTAAACTGGTTTTGAAAATATTTTCTTCAGTATGTTTTTGTATATCTTTCACCAAGCTTTTGATTTGGTTTTCTTGATTTTTCTGCATGGCTCACATTTCTCCTCCCAATTTTTCCTACACTTCCCTTAATTGCTTTTCAAGGTCTTTTTTGAGTTCGTCCATAGTCTGAGCCCATTTTCTATTTCTCTTGGAGGTTTTGGATGCAGAAGGTTCGATTTTGTCATTATCTAAGTATGTGGTTTGATTTTCCATAGTACTAAAGTAATTCTCTATGGTCAGATTCTTCTTTTTCTTTTGTTTACTCATTTCCTCAGCCCAAGACTAATTTACAGCACTTCCAATTTGTTTTTTTTTTTTTTTTGAGGGGATAACCCACCTGGATCTTTATTCCTCCAAGGTCTTATGCTCTCTAGGTTGTGCTTTGATATGTAGATGGACCAGTACTGCCCTCTACCCTGGGGCTATAGGGAAGGATCCAGTTTATTTGTTTAGTATGGAAGTCCAAAATGCAATATCTGAATGTAGGTACACAGCAGAGAAATCTGTGCAGACTTCACTTACTATCTCTGGAGGTGCAGGCTGCTTTCTGTAGATTGTGGCTGCAGATTCTGTGACTGTGCTCCTCACTCCATACTCACTCATATGCAGCAGAGTTCTCTCACCACCCCTTCAAGCTGTTGCCAGTGATCTCTGGGCTGTGCTGTGCTGAGCTGTGCTGGGCTGCCACCAGGCTCTTTTTCCAACCCCTGATCCTGGTGAAACACACCTTTCCAATGGAACTCCTAAGTTATTTTGTACTGGGAAAATGTATCACTCAGTCGTTCTGTGGGTTCTATCCCTCCAAATTTTGGCTAGAGGCATCATTTGCTTGTTTTTTTGGGGTCTGGGGTATTGGAGTTCCTGGGAAATGCTGCCTTCATGCCACCATCTTGGCTCTGTTCCAATTGGCCACAGGAGTAAAACAGAATAGCTGAATTCCATTCACAAAAACATATTTTCTTAAATATGTATGCATCATCGTTATATCTGTAAAGTTCTAGACAATAATTTTCTTTCAGATTTTACTGGTTTTGTTGTTGTTTTATTGTTATCACAATCTCATGCTCACATCCTTTTCAGTGGGATCTTGGGAAGACACTTTCTTATTAGCCTTCTACATTTAATGTTCTCTAGACATTGGTACTGATGAATTAAAAAGCTGTTTTCTTTAGTTGATTTTGTTTATATTTAGGTTTAACTTTTCTAAGCTCATAGAAATCATCTTTGGTAGAATTCCAACAACAGTTGCATCTTGTTGATGTATGATTTATACTTCGATCAGATCTCTTTGCTAAGAAAACTTCAGCATTCAGTCACTGACCCAATACATCTTTGATGTCTTCCATTGAAGGCATTCTGAAAACACACTAAATCCATCAGAGTCACTGGTCTTTCAAAAAAGCAAACAAACAATAAAATGTGTGTTATGCAATTTGGTATTGGGGGGGTGGTGGAAACTTCTAGTATAATTTATTTTTAAATGACATTTTTGGCATTCTTTCTTTGCAAAAATATTCCAAAATTCTCTCCATTTTGTCCACCACTACCTTATGAATTAAAAAGTCAAGCAAATGAAATCATGGAAAACATATTTCCAAATCACACAAAAAAGCAACAGAAATAATAAAGCAAGAAAATTGTATTTTAATTTGCATTGAGTTCAACATATCTCTCTGGACTAGCATTTTTTCATTATTAGACCTTTGGAATTGTCTCAAATCATTATATTATTCAGAGTAATTACATTTTTCCCATTTGACCATCATTCCAACATTCTTCTTATGATACACAATAATCTTCTGGTTCTTTATACTTCACTTTTTATCAGTTCACATAGGTCTTGCCATTCTTTTGTTTGTTTTATTTTATTTTCCTGAAATCACACCTCCATATATATTTTTTATTTTCAAAATTGGTTATAATTACAAAATGGAAATGCTACATGTTATGCATACAATGGAGACTGAATCAACTGTAAAAATTAAATATGAAACAAAAATAAATTAGAAACCCAAATGAATACATATATTAACTTAAGGAAGTGGAACTCCAAAGTGATATCAACTTATGTAGGCAAAATGTGCATTATTAAAGCCAGGGAGAGATGGACCTAAAATTAATTGGAAACTAAATTACTTCATTTTAAATGAGTGGATCAAATAAGAAATTATAGAAAGAATTAATGATGTCATTCTAGATAATTATAATAACGAGATAATTTAACAAAGCTTAAGTTAGTTAACAAGGAATATATTATATCTTTGAATGCTTACATGAATAAATTGAAGAGAGAGGAAATCAATGAACAAAACATGCAACTAAAAATTAGAGAAAGAACAAATTTAAAAAACTGCAATTAAATACCAATTTAGAAATACCAAAAATTAGAGGAGAAATTAATAAAATCAAATGCAAGAAAACTGTTGAATTAATAAATAAAGCCATGAATTGGTTTATCAAAAAACCCCAATAAAATTGATAAACCTTTGGTCAATTTGATTCAAAAAAAAGAAAGAAGAAAAATAAATTTCCTTTATAATAAAAGAGCAAAAAGGTGAACTCATAACCAATAAGGAATGAATTAAAGTAACAATTTGGAATTATTTTGCCCAACTGAAAGCTAACAAATTTGAAAATCAAAGTGAAATGGATGAATATTTACAAAAATATTAGTTGTCTAGGTTAAATGAAGAGGAAGTTAAACACATAAATAACGCTATCTCAGAAAAAAAGAATTTCAACAAACCATTATTGAGCTCCCTAACAACAAATCACTCTGACCAGATGGATTCAGAAGTGTATTCTACCAAACATTTAAGGAACAATTGGTTCCAATTCTATATAAACTCTTTGGAATAATAGGTGAGGACAGAACTCTGCCTAACTCTTTCTATGACAACAATATGGTGCTGATACCTAAATCAGGAAAAGTCAAAATAGAGAAAGAAAATTATAGACTTATCTCCCTAATGAATATAGATGCAAAAATCTTAAATAAATCTTAGCAAAGCAATTACAGCTAGTTATCACTAGGATACTACACTATGACCAGGCAGGATTCATCCCAGGAATGCATGATTGGTTCAATATTAGGAAAATTGTCAATTTAACTAACTATATCAATAACAAACCTATCAGAAATCATGTGATTATCTCAATAGATGCTGAAAAAGCCTTTGATAAAATACAGCACCAATTCCTCCAAAAAACACTAGAGAACATAGTAAATAAATGGATTGTTCCTTAGAATGATTAACAGTATCTATTAGAAACCATCAACAAGCATTATATGCAATGTGGATAAACTAGAGGCATTACGATGCCCATTATCACCACTACTGTTCAATATTGCATCATTTCTTTAGCAATAAGAGAAGAAAAAAAAGTAATTGATGGAATTAGAATTGGGAAGGAAGAAACAAAGCTCATTTTTTGCACATGACATGATGGTATATCTAGAAAATCCTAAAAAGTCACCTAAAGTTACTGCAAACAATTAGAAAATTTAGCAAAGTTACAGGATATAAAATGAAGCCTCATAAATTCTCAATATTTCTATATATTACTAGCAAGATAGAGCAGCAAGAAATAAAAAGATAAATTCCATTCAATTAATTTCAGGTTGGGTGATATGACCAAAATTTAAGGTATGTGGGAAATCTGGGACACTAATACATTGTTGCTGGTGCTAGGAATTCAGCCAGCCATTTTGGAGAACAATTTGGAAATTATGTCCAAAGGGCAATCCAGCAATGCCACTAACAAGGTCTATACCCTGAAGAGATGATAAAAAATAGTAAAAAATCACTTGCTCAAAAATATTCATAGCAAGGGTGGCTAGGTGGCGTAGTGGATAAAGTACCAGACTTGGAGTCAGGAGTGCCTGGGTTAAATTCGGACACTTAATAATTACCTAGCTGTGTGGCCTTGGGCAAGCCACTTAACCCCATTTACCTTGCAAAAATCTAAAAATATATATTCATAGCAGCCCTGTTTTGTGTTAGCAAAGAATTGGAAATTGACTGAAAGTCCATCAGTTAGGGAATGACTGAAAAAAATGTGTTCTATGTATGTAATGAACAATATTGTTCTATTAGAAACCACAAGGGATGGGAATTCAGAGAAGCCTGGAAGGATTTTCATGTACTGATACTGAGCAAGATAAGCAGAACCAGAAGAACACTGTACACCCTAAAAGCAAAATGGGGGTGATGATCAATCTTAATGTACTTGCTCATTTCATCAGTGCAACAATCAGGGACAATTTTAGTGTATTTGTGATGAAAAATACTGTCTATCTCCAAATAAAGATTTGTGGAGTTTGAACAAAGACTGAAGACTATAACTTTTATTTTTTTTTTAAAAAGGTATCTTGTTAATGTGCTATCTCATATTTTATTTTTTCCTTAAGGATATAATTTCTCTATCAGCACATTCAATTCTAATCAATGTATAGAGGGAAGCAGTGTAAAGGCTATCAGACTGCCTTCTGTTGGTGGGGGAGGGAAGCAAGATTGGGGGTAAAATTGTAAAATTCAAAAACAATAAAACAACACAAAAAAACCCATACCATTTTTATCTCCTTAAGATAATTGGAAAACTCAGATTTTCTTCTTCTCTTTTTAAATTAAGTTTTGATAGACTGCAGAATACAAACTACTTTTGTGTACTATATTTTTTTTAAATTGTTCTATTTTTAATTACATGTAAAGATAGTTTTAAACATTTGTTTTCATAATATTTTGAATTTAACAAGTTTCTGCCTCCCTATCTTCTCTACCCTTTCCTTTGAAGAAAGAAATCTAATTTAGATTATACATAGAAAATCCTGTTAAATAGTTTTCTACATTAGTCATGTCCCTACATTTTTAAAAATAAATTAATTCTTCATCACAATTAATATGACAGAACTTGATCAACTTTCCCTCATTTTCCAATTGTTTTTCACCAAAAATAAATATTTTGCCTATATTTTCCTTTGAGTTTGTTGGAATAAAGACCTAATAGTAGTATTACTAAATCAAAGAGTAGCACAATTTTATAGACCTTTGGATTTATTTCTAAATTGTTCTTCAGAATGAATGAAACAGTAAATAAAACAATTAATTATTGTACCTACATATTCACATCCCCTCTAGGATTTTTCATTTTTGATAAATATGAGATAGTAACTCAATATTTTATTTTGCATTTATTTAAAGCATTTTATATGACTATAAATAGCTTTGATTTTTTTCAGAATATTGCCTATTCATATCCTTTGATCATTTCTCAATTGGCAAATGACTCTTCTTTTTTAATAAATTTGGCTCAATATTCTATGTATTTTGAAAAATGTCATCTTCATCAGGAAACATGTTTTCATTTTTTTTGGATATCACTTAAGTTTCTATAGTACTTATTAGCAAAACCGTGTCCCTGATTATCACTTTTTATTGGGTCTACTTTTTTTAATCATAGATCATGACTGCTACCCATGCCTATTTTTTTCACTCAGTTGAAACATAATTGATTGTCCTATAGCCCTTTATTTTTATTCATGTGTTTTTCAGTTTTAAACATTTTTCTTGTATACAACATCTCTTTGAATTATGTTTTCTAAATATTTATACAATTAATTTCCCTTTTATGGAGGGGGAATGTTGGGTGAATTTAACTGAGTTGCCTGTACTGCATCTTCTTGGCTCATAGTGATAAACCTTGGAGTTTGATATAAATTGTTGACAGTTACTCTATCACTTTATGAAACTTAAACAATCAACAAAGCAAAAAAACAAGCCCTGATCTGTAGTGTAAATATTCACAATGAAAAATATAACAATAGCTCATATAAACTAGTAAAAATTACTCCATAGGCTACATGTTCAAATAGAGAGGCAAGTAATTATTATCAACCTTAACTGTTACATGACAAAGTGGTAAACCTTTATTCCAATCTTTTTATCATGTATTGTCATGGAGTTTTTATGCAGTATATAGAAAGCTGCACCTAGGATTAAATCCATCTTCAAACATTTACTGATTTCTTGATTCTGGCTAGGTCAAATAACTTTTTTTTCATTCAGTTTCAGAATCTAAATAATGGAGATAATGAAATCCCCATCCTACTAAAGTTCTTCAGAGGATAAAATGAACAAATTTCCATAAAGCAGTCTATAAACCTTGAAATACTTCACAAACTCAATTTGTTATCATGTACAAAAACAAAGGATGCACAACATTAACAAATCAAAGAGTGTCCATTATCTTTCTATAAGTAGCCTAAGATGCTTCAGATTAAAATTTGTTAATATTTTTAAATCTTTTACTTCAGTGGTGCTTTCATCCTTTGGCTAAATATGACCTCCAGTTCAAACCCAATTAGTCTCCATCTCAGTGATAAACATTGAAAATTTTATACTTATTGATGTTTTGATTTCATTAGATAAATATTGTTTGAAGTGAAAGTTGTTTAACATATATATCTATACACAAACATACACATACACACACACACACACACACACACACACACACAGACATATATAATGTCTTTGGCTCCAAAAAATTTGGCATTCTAGGTGGTGATTAAGATGCTTTGCCTTGATTTGTTCTTTAATTTAAAAACTTTGGGCATTACCTTTTGGAAATAGTAGAAGGTAAATTTACAATTCTAAGGAATTTTAAAAAATTTCACTATATATATATATATATATATATATATATATATATATTGCATAGTATTAATTGAATTAAAGAAAATCTTTCTCTATGACAAAACCACGGTCAAACTCTAGAGAAGCATGGAATGATATACAGGATCTGATGCTGAGCAAAGGGTGGAGAACCAAAAGAACAATGTATACATCAGCAACAATATTGTGAGATGAACAACCTTGATGGAAGCAGCCCCTCTCAGCAGTTCAGAGAGCTAGGAAAACTTTATTACACTGGCTAAGGGCTATGTTATACCCAGCCAGAGGAAGAAAAACAAATCAAAACAAAATACACACACACACACACACACACACACACACACACACACACACACACACACAATAAAAACAATTTCAGAATCTAATGCACACTGTATAGAAATATTTCTTATGCATCTCTTTCTCTTAATCCTAATTTCTCATTCTGAAAATTAACTAATCGGTAAACATATTTATCAAAATATGTATGTTCAATGCTAACCTGACTGTCCATTGTTGAGGGGAAGGGAGAGTGGAAAGTCATTGTGTATCTTAAAAATATACTTGTACATATGGATCAAAATTAAAAATAAAGATAAAAGGAATATTGGTAAAATATATTTATAAATATAATCTTTCCATTCCACTTTAATTTCAAGATTCCAAGTATCTTCTTTGCATTTTCAGGAAAAAGTTTCTTTTTGTCACTACCTTGTCTGAAGGAGTAGTGGTGCCTTCATCCTTTGGTTAAATGCCATCTCCAGACACCAGCTCTAAACCAATTAGTCCACGAGACTTCAGTGATAAACATTGAAAATCTTATTCTTATTGAGAACAAATGATTTTTTGATACTATAAGTGATCAATTTTTTTTTATCGTGATTAGTTCTTTAAATTAAAACTTTGCATATTACCATTTGGGAGAGATTTAAGCAAAGTAGGCTTAAATTATCTCCCTTGAAAATTCTATATTTTATAGTAGCTATACCTTAATTTACTATGTTAATGGCATATTTCATATAATAATATTCACAATTTCATGTGAACATCAAGGGCTCCAAAATTTTCACTAAAGTTGTTACTTTTTAAGTATTTTAAGTATATAAATAAGCCAAAAAGCTATCTTAATCTATCCATCTCTATCTACTATCTGCCTCTCTCTCTCTCTCTCTCTCTCTCTCTCTCGTCTATCTATGGAGAGTTCCAATTTTATCTGCCTATGCTACTTTCTGGCTTTTCAGCAAGACTTGATTCAATAACTTTTACTATAACTGATTAGTTATAGTCATATTTATGATACATAAGTTGTTTATTTTATGCTTCCCACACCCCCCATCCTACATTTCCATTTAGTCAGAAGATTTTTAAAAATTATATCTGTATATGCATATGTGTATTTGAAGTCATGCATGATATACTCACATTTACATATAAGTGTATAAACATAAATGTTTGCGGAGATGTATTGTGTTTATTACATATACATGTGTATATATTTGCATTTAGGTAAACATTTTCTCCAAATATCAATATTGGTATATATTATGCAAATCAATAAAAAACTGTTCTGTAATCTAATGAAAATTTTGACCTATCCTTAGTGCTCCTCAACCAACACCTTGTTTTTTTGTATATAAATTTATATTAAATAAATATAACACTTATATTTATATATTAAAAGAGAGGCAGCTCAGATTTCTATTTTAGGGGATTTCTTTCCCATCCTTTATTAATTTATTATATCTTCTTTTAAAAATAGATAAAGAATCTGAAATGAATAAATAGCAAATAAATAAAGTTTCTAATTGTTGAAGTAAGGTCTATGTCACTCAAGGCATAGTTTTGAGACTTGATTTGATCAATGTACATAGTGATTTACCTTATTTTTTCCATATTTTTATTTATAAACTTATTTCATATTGGAGAAAAATATTTTATGAAAATAATTGCAAAGTGTTATGATTTCTTTCCTCTGATGTAAATGATGTTTGTACATGATTTTATGACACAATTTATAATGATCAGAAGGAATCAATTGCAGTGAAGTCAGATGGGATTATCAGCAATATCCATAAGTTTGCTTTCCTTTTTAATTAAAGCTTTATTTACCCACTCTATCTGTCATAGAGACATAGATATCAAGAGTTCAAACTTTTAGGAAAGGGAGATAGGTGCTTTGCCAAATAGCTATTTTTGCAAAGCTTAATGTCCTTGTCATTCCAAGTCCATTATATATGTGTGTGTGTGTGTGTGTGTGTGTGTGTGTGTGTGTGTGTGTGTATGTATATATATATAAATTAATTGCTTATAAAATTCCATTTGTTGAATTATAGCTCATTTTTAATTAAATGAGTACTAAGAAAGCACATGACCTCAAATTATTTATAACTAATAAAAGTTTATATTCAAATTGCCTATACCTCTTTATCGGATTCCTATCAACGAGGTTTTTCATCCCTTTCTTCCTTCTTTACTTCTACCTTTCTTGCTTCCTTCCTCCCTTCCTTCCCTACCCATTCTACCTCTCCTTTTTTTTCCTCCTATGTCCTTGACGTAATTGAACTATGAGAAAGGTTTGGACCATTACCTATTCTACCTAAATCTTCAGCAATCATTTTAAATTGGAAAAAAAAATGTCAAAAATTGTTCCTCTTGGTTTTATCTTAATCATTCAACTATACTAAGAACTGGAAATAATGTCAGATTATCAGTTTTGATGTCCAGTGTATGTATATTATATTTTTGTGCTTATCTCTATGACCTCTAGATCAAATAATTGTTTTTATTATATTGGGATAATTATTATGTTACAGGTTCTGAGCAGAAATTGATCTAGGAAATTTTACCTTGAAATGAAGCTTTTATTAAGATATTGGAATTCCAAGGATGGTTTACATAATGCAACTAAATTAGGTATTTATTAAAAGTTTATTATATGTTAATCACCAAGATGCTATCTAGCTAAGTGAATGAAAGAAAATGAAGACAGGAAAGAAGGAAGGAAAGAAGAAGGACAAAGAAAGAAAGAAAGAAAGAAGAAAGAAAGAAAGAAGAAAGAAAGAAAGAAAGAAAGAAGAAAGAAAGAAAGAAAGAAAGAAAGAAAGTGAGAAGGGATGTATCGCTAATTGAATTCTGGGGAATACTTAGTGAAGGATGTTTAGAGATTAAGAGAGATGGAAGGGATGAGGGAAGGTAAATATTATGACTCTTAGGCTGCTAGCTGGTGCAATAGATAGAGTACTGGCCCTGGAGTCAGGATGACCTGAATTCAAATCTGGCCTCAGACATTTAATAATTACTTATCTGTGTGACCTTGGGCAAGTCACTTAAACCTACTGCCTTGAAAAAAAATTATCACTCTATTCATTCTTGGGGGAATTTGCCCTCTCCCATTACTGCTCAAATTCCACTGAGTTACCTGTGAGAATGAATAGTTTATTCACTTTTCAGCTGATGAATTTTCTGTGAACAGAAGGTTTTAAGTAACCATCTGAGCCTTCATCTATTTCAATGTTTGTTGTATAGAGAAAATGAAACAAATATGGAAAATTATCTGAATTCAGAAAGATATATAATTTACAGAGAAATATTGATTCACATGTAGAAAATATTTCTAAATATACTATTGGCTTTTTTAAGATACTTTCTTGGGGTGGATAGGTGGCATAGTAGATAAAGCACAGGCCTTGGAGTCAGGAGTCCCTGGGTTAAAATCCAGTCTCAGACTCACTTAATAATCACCTAGCTGTATGGCCTTGGGCAAGGCACGTAACCCCATTTGCCTTGCAAAAATAAAAACTAAAAAAAAAAAAGATACTTTCTGACATGCACTCTATGAAAGATAAATGTAGTTATATCCCAGGGTTGTTAATTGCTTCATAACAACTGAAATCATGTTAAATAGAACAACTAAAACATATTTCCTTAACTTTGAAATTCAATTATGTTTACTGATTTCACAAATTAGCAGTTTCAATGTTATGTAAATTGAAGAATCTTAATGATGGAGAGAAACAATCTGACTTTGGTTAAATGACTCAAGTATTTGTAATCTTATAATATTATTTAGTACTGAATACTGAATTATATTATTTTATTATCCTTCCTAGGTTGTTCATTTATATAATCCATGAACAAAACTTTGGAAAATGAAAAATCATAGAATAGAATCAAATAAAATTGGTGAGGATATGGATAAAAATGAGACACTACCTGATTATTGTGGAATTTATCCAAACATTTGGAAAGAATTTGGAACTATTGCCAAAGTATTATAAAATTTTATTTATCTTTTGATCAGCAATAATACTTCTAGGTCATTGTTGAAAAGAAAGCAAATAAAAAGGAAAAAGATCTATCTATCTATCTATCTATCTATTATTCAAAGCAGTATTTTTTTTTTTGTTTTCTTGGTTTTTTTGTCTTTGGTTTTTTTTTTTTTTTTTGTTTGTCTTATGAAGTGGCAAAGAATTAGGAATTGAAAGGCAGCCCAACAATCAAGAAATGACTGAACAAGTTGTACTTATATGATTCTGATGAAATATTATTGTTATTAGAAATGATGAGTATGATGTTCTCAGAAAAACCTGTAAAGGCTCAGAGAAAACTGATGCAAAATGAAGTGACCACAACCAGGAGAATAATGTATACAGTAACAGTAGCAATGAATGATGATACCATGTGAATGACTTACCTATGTTCAGCACAATGTTTTTTTTTTCAAAACATGGTTAGGAAATACATTTAAAATGATTATATTCAAAGAATATAATATAAATAAATGATTATATATGTCTAACCTACTTCAGACTGACTTGGGGAAGGGGGAAGGAGCGAGAAAATACGGAGCTCAAAAATCTTACAAAAATAGGATAAAAAACTAGCTTCATCTATAATTTGAAAAAAATTTTAAAGTATAACATTTAATTTGGGGGAGGAAGGTATACACTTAAACTATTTCTTAAATTATTGAACAATTTTGTAACACTTCACTCTTGAAAATAATATACATATTACTTTTCAATTACATCATTTATTTTATTTTAATAAATCCTAGACATGATTTATAAGCTTAATACATAGGCAGCTCTATCAGTTATTTGAGAATTTATAAATGTAATTATGTGTTTTGTAGGCAGTAATTTTAAAATATAATGTAATTTTTCTTAATTTAAAACTATACTTATATCAATGATGTAAATCTAATTTGTCATAGTGATTTAAAAAACTTATAGTTTTCTTTCTAGTATTTTAATCACTTTTCAAAAATGTTAATTTCTGAAAATGCTTTAAGACTTTCTTTTTACTTTAACTTTTCCTAAAATTGGGTATTATATCCATGATTATTTAAAAGATAATATAGTTTAATCGTTTTTCTTTTAAGTTTTATTCATTGGTATGCTAATTTTTTCTATAGAATGTCACCAAATTTGCTTGAAATTCTCTCTGGAACAGAGCATCTTCCAACTTTGGTAGGACTATTTTAGCTTTTTCAGCTTGACATTTCAGTAATTAGAATGTTTGACTTATCTGTTTGATAATTTATTAATTAAGATTATTTACATTTTTAAAATTATTAGTTAGCTAGAATACAATTTTGTTGATAATTCTTTTCACTATTTTAATTTGCAACATTTTGGGGGGGAATATAATTTCATTTCTGCTTTATACAAATGAATTTAGGTTACAGGTATGTCCATTTCATTTTTGCTTCTAATAAAACAAGAACTTTCAATTTTAATAGTGAAATATTCTATTCATTTTTTAATTTATCATTTTCTAATTGTTGAATTCATTTGTTATATTATGATTGCAATATAAAATATATACAACTATATATATTTATATATTTGTATATATATATCTACATCTGTATATATATGCATGTTACTCAAATGCATTGGATATATTGGTAACTGTATATGTATATATATATATATATATATGTGTGTGTGTGTGTGTGTGTGTGTGTGTGTGTGTGTGTGTGTGTGTGTGTGTGTGTGTGTGTGTGTGTGTGTGTGTGTGTGTGTGTGTATACTCATCCTTTAAGGGACAATATAGCTTTGTACCAGAAATTTTTACTGTCATCAATCAATTATGATTATATTTCAATCAATTCCATCAGTTCCTTTATTTTTTCTCATCACTAAATTTCAATTTGACTTATATCTTTGATTTATATTCCACATACTATTTACTATTTTAATTCAATTATAGCCTATACAAAGATTTTTCTAAGCTCCATTATTTAACATGTATGTATAATTGCTCTACATGGTAACATATTGGCTCCTTTACTTAATGATACTGTTGCAGTGTGTAATACATTTCTACGTGCTTTTGTGTGAATATATATATGTGTGTGTGTATATATATATATATATATAATATGTATATAAATGTATGTATATATAAGTGTATGTATATACATATATATTCACATGAAACATGTGCATACACATGCAAACATATATACATATTTCAGTTCAAAATACCATGTTTCCTTTTAGATCTAATTTCTCCAATGGTTTGTTCAGATTTTTTGGTTTCCTGTTTAAATTTCTCTTCAGTTTTAGAAAAAAAATCTAGCCTCCTACAATTATTTGTGCTGTTTTTATTTTTGACAATGTTTCTAAATTTTCCTTTACAAATGTGTATCCTATGAACCTCCATCATATATATATATATATATATATATATATATATATATGTCAATGGTAATAAAATTAACCATTCTTTTAAACATAGAGTATTTTATCATTTCATTTTATATTGTGATGTAAATTTTTTTCCTGATAAACATGACAACTTTGAAATTTTAAAATTTATTTATGCTTCTAATTTGCATTTTTATTTAGATTATACTGATATATATGTATATATATATGTACCCAATATGCAATATATACATATAAGTATACATGTGTATTTATACACAAACATGAAAAATATGCATATGAAATATGAATATGCAACAGGTTTTGCATTCTTTTGCATTCTACCACTTTGGGCACTTAGGAGTATATGTTAAACTTAAAATTTTGATCATTAACATGAATATTTGCTTACATTGACTGAGTCCTGCTTGGAGACTTTCTTTTGGTTGGGGGATGAGCCACAGAGTTTTTAAAGGACAGAAATGCAAATATATATGCATATATATGTATATATGTATATTTATATATAAATATGCACATTTATATCTCTCTCTATATAGTATATATACTTCCTATTCAAGTTATATCAATATTTTGAAGTGACTTTAAGGTTCAACAGATGAATCTGTGTTTTATCACAGAGACAATATACAGCCACAGGAGCATCTTGTGCAAATAAAAACACAGCAAAAGATATTTATTTTACTTATGTTATTTTGGCATTGGTGAGGAAGATGGATTAGAGTGCAGAAGGGCTTGAATATGAGAAACCAGTTATGAAGCTATTGATATTGTATGTCCAGGTTGGAGGTGATGAGGTATGAACTTGGACTGGCAGTTGTGTTAATGTGTAAGAGGAAGTATATGTGAAAGCTGTAATGAAGGCTTATGGAGGTAGAATCAAAAATTTGGCAAATAATTAAATATCAGGGGACAAAAATGAGTGAGAAAACTAAGGTGATTTCTGATTTTTTCTGGTTAATCAGAAGTGTAGAGAGTCACTTGATATGAAAAGGGAACCAGAAAAGGGAGTAAATTGGATAGTTGGGTGGCACAATATAGTTAGTCATGGAGGCAGGAAGACCTGAGTTCAAATCCTTCCTCAGTTACTTAACAATCACTTGTGTGACCTTGGAAAAATCACTTAACCCCATTGCCTCTTTTAAAAAAATTAAAGAAAGAAAAAGGTTTAAATTAATAGGGAGCAGAAACCATGACTTCTGTTTTGCACATGTTGAGCTTGAGATACCTACAGATCAAACATTCTGATAAAATATTTCAGGAGGTGAATTCAGTCATAATATTTAAAATATGTGTTTTTTACATATACATTATATATATATGTATATATATATATATATATATATATATATTTCCTTCTAATAGGGATCATTCTGTCTCACATTCACTAATTATAAGAATATTTGAACACTACTTCCCTCACTCCCTCACACAACCCACAGAAATATGCATAGTGGACTATCTATAGAGGTAAATGATGATAACAGTGTTATGTTCTTTACATGAAAATAATAGCACTGATTCCTTGTTATATTTCTAATAAAACTGATTAATTGCTCCAAGCTAGCTAAACATATTAACCTATCATACGTTAAGTATCATACATTTGTGAGAGAGCTGGCCAGTATTAGATTTCCTCTATGATGAAGAAAGAGTTTGCCTTTGTTGAAAAGAGCTTCTTACAGGGTTCCAATGTGCAGCTTAGCCATCCTTACCACTCTGGTGCACCTGGCTGTATGGTCAGACAAAACTCTTATCACTGCTCCACATGTAAATATACATCAATAAATGCCTTTGAAATTAATGTGATGTAGTGGAAAATGATATAGCCACTGAAGTTAGAGAACATGAGTTTCTTGAAGCCTCACTAAGTTGTTCACTATTGCCCAACCTTAGAAAACTACTAGATTTTCTGGATCTCCCCTTTTTCCTCTGTAAAATGAAAGACTTAGGGAATAACTATTAGATTCACTTTGAGTTATATATATTTGATAGTGACAATAATGCTGATTATAGATTTGGCAATTTAGCTTTAATTATGGCATTTGCAATCAATTTATAATTGTATAACTAGATGCTCTATAAGTGGCAAGAATAAGCTGACCTCTGTGTTCCTTTATATCAGGTTAAGTCTCATAGATTCATATGTATTGTTATTTTTTGTAATCTTATATGTTTTTATTTTTGTACAAATGATGATTTTATACATTGCTAAAATATTCTTGTTTAAGAGTAAACATACCAATCCTTTGCACAAGAAAACACAGACCCTCATGAGCAATAAAGTAAAGGAAAGAAAAAAAAATTAAAAAATATGCTTCAGTTTGTGCTCCAACACCACCAACTCTGTCATGAGTGGATTACATTCTTTATGATAAGCCCATCACAAAAGCTACTTCCAAGTTTTTCCACCATTACCATTGCTGATCACAACTCCCTCCATTCATACATCTGCACTACCATGTACTTTATTTTCTCTCTCCTTTTACTCTGTCCCTCTTCTTAAATGTACTGAAGGGTAGCTGAGGGGCACAGCAGACTCATCACCAGGCCTGGGGTCAAGAAGCCCCAAACCCACATACTGCCCCTAAGGCCCAGCAACCACCCAGCCCTGTGGTCCTGGAGAAGCCATCCAATCCCAACCTCTAAGAAGAAGTAAAAAAGATAATGTGTAATATTTGACCACTCTCCCCAATGGTCCACCCTCTCCTCAATCACTCACATCCCCCCTTACCCTGTCCCCCATCTCTCCTTTTTATTCTAGATGTCTATAGCCCATTGAGTATATTTATGTATATATATTTGTGATATATATTTGTGTGTGTGCATGTGCGCTGTTGCCTCTCCGCGCCACCTCTGATAAGAGCAAAGTTTCCCTCATTCCCCCTCACCTTTCCCCCTTCCATGTCATTGCAATAGCTAATTGTAATAATAAACAAAACTTATTATATGAAATACCTTAGCCTATTCCAAGTTTCCTTTCACTTACTCACATTACATTTCCCATTTAACCATTGACTTAATTTTTGATATATTATATATATATATATATATATATATGTATATATCTTCAAATTCTGCAATCTCCTGTGCTTCATCTATAAAAGCTCCTTCTAACTGCTCTATTAAATGAGAAGTTTCATATGAGTATTATCAGTATCATTTTTCTATGCAGTAATACATGCATTTCATCGTCATTAAGTCCCTCATATTTTACCCTTCTCCTCCACTTTCTTTGCTTCACCTGAGGCCTGTATTTAAAGATCAAACTTTCTGTTCAGTTCTTGTTGTTTCAACAGGAACATTTGAAATAGCCCTAGTTCATTGAAAGTCCAGCTTTTTCCCTGGAAGAGGATGTTCAGTTTTTCTGCATGGTTGATTTTTATTTGCATTCTGAGCTCTTTTGCCTCCCAGAATATTATATTCTAAAGCTTATTTACCCTTAATGTAGTTGCTGCTAAGTCCTGTGTGATCCTGACTGCAGCTCCACAATATTTGAATTCTGTCCTTCTGGCTACTTGTAATATGTTCTCTTTCACTTGTGAGTTCTGGAACTTGGCTATAATATTCCTGGGGGTTGTTTTTTTGGATCTCTTTCTGGGGGAACTTGGTGGATTCTCTCAATTACTATTTTGCCCTCTGCTTCTAGGATATCTGGGCAATTTTCCTGTAGGAATTCTTTAAAAATGAGGTCAAGGCTCTTTTCCTGATTATGACTTTCAGGTATCCCAATAAATTTTAAAGTATCTTTTCTAAATCTGTTTTCCAGATCAGTTGTTTTTTCAATGAGATGTTTTACATTTTCTTCTAATTTTTCATTCTTTTGGTGTTGAAGTATTGTGTCTTGACTTCTCATAAAGTCAACAGCTTCCTTTAGCTCAATTCTACATCTGAAGAATTTGTTATCCTCAGAGAACTTTCTTATCTCTTTTTCCATCTGTCCAAATCTGCTTTTTAATGCATTCTTCTCCTCATTAATTTTTTGAACTATTTTATACATTTGACTCATGCTGGTTTTTAACATGTTATTTTCTTCAGCACTTTTTTGGATCTCCTTGACTAAGTTGCTGACTTCTTTTTCATGTTTTTCCTGCATCTCTCTCATTTCTTTTCTCAATTTTTATTCTATCTCCCTTACTTGATTTTCAAAACCTTTTTTGAGCTCTGTCATAGTCTGAGTCCAATTTCCATTTTTCTTGGAGTCCTTAGATGGAGAATCTTTTACTTCCTCATCTTCAGATGAGATTGAATATTTTGATCCTTACTGGGATCATAGAGAATGTATTTCTCAAAGGTGTTCCTCTTTTTTCTTTTTACTAATTTCCCCAGCCTGTGTCTTATTTGGAGTGCTTCCTGAGCTTTTGAGCATTATTTGGCACCCCCACACACAAGGATCTCAGTGCGTGAAGCTCTGACTTCCCTCCTAGTCTGTGAATGACCACAAACACACCACTCTTCCACGGGGCTGAGGTGGGGGGTACAGCTGTTCTTTGGGGGGCCTAGACTATGATCAGGATCTGAATGTGGTCAGAGCCCCAGAATCCTCTTCCAGGTACAGTGGACAGACCTCACAAGTCTCTCAGACCTCACAAGTCTCTCTCCATTCCCCTACCTTTTGTAAGCTGAGCACTCAAGGATCAGTTGCCTGGGGGCTCTTGCTTACCTGCTCCACCTGCTTCCTTTACTTGGATCTAGGATGCCATGGCTACCGCTGCTTGCTGAGTCCCCTGAAGACTGAGCTTCATGTGCTTGATCTGGTAGAGGTCTCCCCATAGTATAAGTCAGGAAACTGTTCCTGCTGCTGTGAATCAAGGCTCCCAGGTAGCCTATGGCTGCCTCTGGGAGGCTGAAGTCCCCTCACTCTGGTGGGCTGTCACTCTAACCCCATGGAGCAGAGCATTTCCACTATGCTCCTAGTTACCTTGGTCTGGAGAACTGCCTCACTCGATCCGTCTGTGGGTTCTGTCTTTCAAAAATTTAGAGTCATAATTTTATGATTTTTGAAATATTATAGAGAGAGCACCTAAGAGAAACTCTTCTCCTGTCATCATCTTGGTTCTGCCCCCTGTATTGTTATTTTTATTACTGGAATGGATAATGATAATGTAACTCAAGGTTGATAGTTGTTACTACAAACCTCCTGATCCTCAGATCTTTTTTTAATTCAAATTATCCCCTTAGAGAAAATTTTTTTTCTTTTTCTACATCTATTGCAGAATATAAGTAAGTTTAATAAAAAAAGTTTAAATTTAACATAAAGGTGCTTTATTAATTTCATCTACCTATGTGTTTAGATGAATGTGGTGACTCAATGATCCTATATGTATTAAACGTGAAATATGAAATTCAATTTAAATTGAATTAACAGCAATTATTATCCCAGTAGTGAGATGATGAAATGGTAGCACGATTTCCATTTTATCTCAAATAAGCTGAATAACCCCTTCCTTAGTAGGTATAAACTAGAAGATACATAGAAAGGACATATTGTAGATGAATATCAAGATATGATATTTTCTACAGGTCTTATAAACGAACGATTGTTTTAAATTCAAAGAAGTCTTTAACACAAATAGGAGTAGAAAAAATTTTTGTATTTGAAGAAATGCATGTTTTCTATAAGCATTCAAAATTTCAATTATGGCTCTCAATAGATTAACACTGCAGCTCCTCTATTTTTTAAAATCATGTTAACAGAGCACATTAATATTTCTTAGGAATCCTAATTTTATTTTCCTAAAATTTTTCCAAAGAGTATTTCTTCTCTTTCCTCTGATTAGCTGAAAATAACATACTCCTGTTAGATATCACTTCATAGCTATTCTTTCTACGGAAGGTCACTTTCCTACCCAACTAATGGGGCCAAAAAAGGGGGAAATGTTTTTTTTTTTAATTCTGAAGATTCTTCTAAATTATTGGTCTGTAATCATATCCTAATAAGCTTTGAAATTTTGATACGTAAACAAGCCATTTATGTCTTCTACCTCTTATAAATTTGACTATTTTCAAAAACATTCAGAATACTCCAAATTTTCTTAATTTATTTTAGTCTATGCCTAGACTCTCAGAATAACCTATTAAGAGCTTTTTTTCCTTTCTCACAATCCATTCTTTATACCACTATCATTGACAGAATATTTTCTTCAAATGTAATTTTGGCATAAATAATTTGTCTCTATGGGGGAACTTATGATAATGATGCTGATAACTTTAACAAAAGTCTAATATCTAAAAAATATTTTAAAAATTTAAATCTACAAAACATAAGTGATCCCATAATTTCATATGAAATCATCTCTTCTATTGTGAAAATGCTTGTTTTACTCTCAAATTAAAAATAAATTATAAAAAGTTCCAAAATCCATAACAGTAAGATGACTCATATTGCTAGAGGAGATTGGACTGACTCAAAGTTTGGAATACCTGACTCTAGCAACTATGAGTCTGTTTTTTCAACTTTACCTCTGTAGATATAATATTCTTTGATAATTCCTTGGGACTCAGGGGGAGGTGAATGTAGATAAAGAGAGAAAGAACAATGGTCTTTACACTTTATACACATTACACTTTATAGACACTTTATGAGATGATTTTTTGGCTCCTCTCCATACCACTAGATACTTCTGACTTTTATTAAATCTCACCTAAGATCTCAAAGAAACGATTGTTTTTGTTTTGTTTTGTTTTTAATTTTATTTCTTTAAGGCAATGGGGTTAAGTAACTTGCCCAAGGTCACACAGCTAGGGAATTATTAAGTGTCTGAAGCTGTATTTGAACTCAGCTTGTTTTGACTGCAGAGCTGGTACTCTATCCACTGTGCCACCCAGCTGCTCCAGAAACCATCATTAATCATCTTTAATGTTAGTACTTTTCCTCTCATATTATTTCTAGTTAACCCTATATTTGTATTTTTTATACGTAGTTATTTTCATATTGCTTCCCACATGAGATTATGAATGTGATAAGAATATAGTTTTTGCTTTTCTTTATGTCCTCAGTGCTTAGCACAACACCACGCACAAACAAAATAAGTGGTTGTGAACTTGGTTTATTGGGTAAATAAAATCTACCTAATACTCAGTTGTTTGCCTGTGGACTTTCACGGGAGTTCAACTATCTTTTCCTTTTATTGTGAGGATGAAAACTGAATGCATAAAGTACAAAGGAAAACACAAGTACAAAGAGAAATTTTAATCAGAATTCCCTCCAAAAAGGACTTTTTCTCAATAGTTTCTGCAGTAGTTTCCACAAGTCCAAATCCTGAATTCAGCATTATGGGTAGATGTGAAGTCAGAGAATGGACAAATCATTGTGGTAGCCTCTGGTGAAGATATAAAATTTAAATAAAAAAGAAAATATATCTTCATTGAACTCACAACTTTAAGCTATAACTGGATAATTAATACAGTTAGTATTAGTATTAGTAATAAATTAATACAGAATACACAGTAATTGTCATTGTTACATATAATATGTAATAATTAAAGGATATTTCATATGTAGTGCTATAAGATTAGTTAAGTGAACTAAATAGGTTAATACATCTATGCTTTCTAAGAATCTTATGAATTAGGCTTCAAATATGCAAATGAATGTTATATTCATTTGGAAATTGCTTTTTAGGATTCAGATTACACCATCTTTATCTGTGTCTGTCAATCCTATTTGTCATCCAAATATTTGCATGTTTATCAAGTAGGTTATACCTAAAGTGATACCATAAGTATTAGTTTATGGTCAGATACATAGGGTTATTTTTCTAAGATAACTATCAATAAATGAGGAATGTTGATTATGAAGCTAGATATTTCCTGATTCCAAGTTTGACATTCTATTCAAGAATTATAACAAGTTTAATAAATTCAGTCTAGATGTATAAAACTAAATGCAATGTGAGAGCCAAGGAGTTTAATTATTGCTCTTGTGGGATAATCAAAAAAGGAAGTAACATTTAGTTCAGGCAGGAATTCAGTCGGCCATGAAGGGGTGTTCCAAGAATAGCCAAGTAAGCAAAGACAGGCAGTATAAAAAAGTATAGGATATATTTGGGAGACAGGATACTCCAGTTTACCTGTTGTATAGAAAACATGTAAGTATATAACATAAGATGAGGTTATAACGAATGGGTGGTTAACGACTAAACAGTGCATTAAATAATAGACATAGAGGTTTGAATTTTAATCTATTGGTAGATTTTTCAAGGAGGAGTGAAAGATTAGAACTAAATCTAAGGAAAGGTAATCTGGAATTAATATAAGAGTTGGACAGGATAGGGAGAGAGTCTATAGAGGAAATCCCATTAGGCATCTGTTGCCATATTCCTGATAAATGGCAATGAAGGGCCAATATTGAGTTGTTTCAAGAATTCAGAGATGATTGATATTAATAACAATTATGTAAGTGGAACATACACAAAATATAAAGATATTAGGAAGTTAAGAAAATAGAATACAATGATAAACCCAAAGTTTCAGACAAATATCACTTTGGATTGCCAGTAAAAAAGAAGGTAAGAAAAAAAGAAAAGAAGCATGATAAGCTCTGTTTTTTTTTTTTGTTTCTATGTTTGTTTTTACAAGCCAAATATGAATACTCAGTGGAATTTCCAAATGGAAGTGTCATGTAAGCCAGTGGACCAATTAAACAGATGAAAAGAATGTATAGCATATTGACTCAGAAAACTACATACTTATAAATTTATTTTTAATTAATACATAAACTCAAGAAAAAAAAGATAGGAACTACATTTTAATCTAGTTTGGGTCATGTTTGGTCTGAATCAGAGTGTTGTGGGCATGCATTTTGACACCTCTGTTGTAAGCAGTTGAAGATGCTGGTCTAGAGTTTTGAAAATCAGAACTAGAAAGATAGATTTGGGAATAAACTCCATAGATGTTATATAATATGAATAAATTACAAAGGAGAAAAATTGCATAGTTAGAAAAAAGCTGAAAAGAAGAAATAATTAGACAATGCTCACTTAAGGGAATTGGGAATAGATGAAAATGGGTGAAAATCAGTAATAGAAAATACAGAGGGAAGCAAAGATGCATAGCAAAGCAATATCCCATGTTAGAAAGAGGAGACTATTCAGAATGAGTCAGGAGAATAAAAAAAAAAAATAGAGAACTCAAAACATGACCACTTTTGTCTGATTAAGTAAGACATTGAAGACTTTTGAAAGATAAGGTTTATATTACAGAGAACTAACAAATTTAGTGAAAGATAGGAGCTATATCTTGGCACTGAAGCCTCAGTTCAAGAACCAAAAACTATAGACAAAGTAAATTAAAGAAAATACCAAGTGGTATAAAATTAATTTCTAGCCTAAATTCAAAACAACAATAACCAAAACCTCACTCATACAAAACGCGCAGGGTGGTGAAGGATTTTCCGAAATGACCAACAGAGTACTTAACAAGAAATGAAACAGATATTTTAAAAAATGAAACAAAATATCTTAAATAAATAATTGGAAGAAGAACAAGTACCTTAGATGAGCCCAAGAAAAGGACCCTTTGAAAACTACAATAAACCACATAAAAATCAGTGACTCCTTGAGACATCAAGAAATTAAAATTGAAAAAATTGAAAAAGAATTGAATGTCAGGTTTGTTATGTAAAACTAAAAACTGTCTTACAAAATGGAGAGAAAATTATAGAATCATATGATTGAATAAATATTTCATGGACAGAGATGAGATGATGACATAAAAGGTCAGAAACTCCTGAAGTCATTACCAAAATAATTTTGGATAAAGTCTCTAAACAGACCCGAAAGCAACAGAACCCACAATAAAACAGAAGAAATCGAGTTATCAAATCAAGATATCGTGGAGGAACTTCAGTAAAGTTCTATCTCAAATGGCTAAAAAGTGAATATAATTCAATAGAGGGGGGAGATCTGGGAAGCCAGTGGGAGGTTCTTAACCACAGTGAAGCTCAGATTCAACATGCCAGTGATACATCAGGCCAGTAGTGAGGGTCCCAACTCCAGCTCAGAGAGCAAGGTTCAAGCTAAAGGAAGTTGATGTGATATTGGACTACCCAATTCCAGGGAGTAAACCAAGAGTACCAGTGGAGTCAAAGGATTAAGCCAAGGATCAGAAACCTGTTTCATGACAAAAGAAAATTCTCAGCATTCTCCCTGGGTCCCTGTAATAGGCCCTAACTAACAAAATGAGAAAAGAAGACACCAACCAAAGAAAGCTACTGCTCTGATAGGAGCAAGAAAAATACCTCCTTAGAAAATGAAAGCAGTGGGGCGGCTAGGTGGTGTAGTGGATAAAGCACCAGCCTTGGAGTCGGGAGTACCTGGGTTCAAGTCCGTTCTCAGGCACTTAATGATTGCCTAGATGTGTGGCCTTGGGCAAGCCACTTGACCCCATTTGCCTTGCAAAAACCTAAAAAAAAGAAAATGAAAGCAGTGACAAAAAACCTAAATGTGAACTCTCAAAAGGTTTATGAATTCATTTCAAAAAAATTGATAAAAGAAAGGATTTGTGTAGAAAATAATGAAAAATAAACTAAAGAAATCAACACTTTTTTCAGTTAAAGATTTTATTTATATTGAATTTTACAGTTTTACAGTTTTCCTCCAATCAGATTTTATTTGAGTTAAACAATTTTTCTCCCAATCTTACTTCACTCCCCCCCACCCACCATGAAAAGCAATCTGTCAGTCTTTATTTTGTTTCCATGTTGCACATTGATCCAAATTGAAATGAGAGAGAAATCATATCCTTAAAGAAGACACAAAAAGTCTAAGATATAACAATATCAGACAATAAGATATCTGAGGTTTTTTCCCTAAATTAAAGGGAATAGTCCTTCAACTTTGTTCAAACTCCACAGCTCATTATCTGGATACAAATGGTATTCTCCATTACAAACAGCCCAAAATTGTACCCAATTGTTGCACTGATGGAATGAGAGAGTCCTTCAAGATAGATCATCACCCCCATGTTTATGATAGGGTGTACAGTGTTTTTCTGGTTCTGCTCATCTCACTCAGCATCAGTTCATTCAAATCCGTCCAGGTTTCCCTGAATTCCTATCCCTCCTGGTTTCTAATAGAACAATAGAGTTCCATGGCATACATATACCACAGTTTGCTAAGCCATTCCCCAATTGAAGGACATTTACTCGATTTCCAATTCTTTGCCACAACAAACAGGGCTGCTATGAATATTTTTGTACTACTGATGTTTTTACCCTTTCTCATCATCTCTTCAGGGTATAGACCCAGTAGTGGTATTGCTGGATCAAAGGGTATGCTCATTTTTGTTGTCCTTTGGGTGCAGTTCCAAATTTCTCTCCAAAAATGTTGGATGAATTCATAGCTCCACCAACAATGTAATAGTGTCCCAGATTTCTCTCTACCCTTCCAACAATGATCATTATCCTTTCTGGTCATATTGGCCAGTCTGAGAGGTGGGACATGGTACATCAGAGAAGCTTTAACTTGCTTTTCTCTAATAAGTAATAATTTAGAGCAATTTTTCATATGACTATGGATTGCTTTGACCTCCTCATCTGTAACTCACCTTTGTATATCCTTTGACCATTTGTCAATTGGGAATGGCTTTTTTTTAAATATGACTCAGTTCTCTGCATATTATAGAAATGAGTCCTTCATCAGAATAATTAGTTATAAAGATTGTTTTCCAGTTTACTACATTTCTTTTGATCTTGGTTACAGTGGTTTTATTTGTCCAATAGTTTTTTTTTTAATTTAATGTAATTGAAATCATCTAGTTTGT
This sequence comes from Macrotis lagotis, assembly GCF_037893015.1. NCBI lineage: Eukaryota > Metazoa > Chordata > Mammalia > Peramelemorphia > Peramelidae > Macrotis > Macrotis lagotis. The sequence continues at coordinate 550,411,458 of NC_133658.1, forward strand.
TTTTGGTGATGTTCTCCATCTCTTTCTTAGTCATAAACTGCTTCGTTTTCCACAGATCTAACAGGTAAACTAGTCCTTGATCTTCTAATTCGCTTATAGTATTGTTGTTTTTTTATGTCCAAATCCTGTAACCATTTGGATCTTATCTTCATAAAGCATGTGAGGTGTTGATTTAATCTTAATTTCTTCCACACTACCTTACAATTTTCCCAGCAGTTTTTTTTTTATCAAAGAGAGAAATTTTATCCCAATAGCTGGACTCCTTGGGTTTATCAAACAGCAGATTACTATGATCATTTCCTGCTGTTGTTCCTAGTCTATTCCACTGCTCCATCACTCTATTTCTTAGCCAATAGCAAATAGTTTTGATTACTGATGCTTTATAATGTCATTTTAGATCAAGTAGGACTAGAACCCCTTCTTATGCACTTTTTCCATTAAATTTCTGGAAATTCTTGACTTTTATTTTTCCATATGGATTTTCTTACAACTTTTTATCACTCATTAAAGTACTTTTTTTGGGGAATTTTGTTTGGTAGGGCACTAAACAGGTAGTTTAGTTTTGGAAGAATTGTCATTTTTATTATATTAGCTCTACCTATCCATGAGAAGTTGGTATTTGTCCAGTTATTTAAATCTGATTTAATTTGTGTGAGAAATGTTTTATAATTGTTTTCAAAAAGATTCTGACTTTGCCTGGGCAAATAGACTCACAGGTATTTTATATTGTCTGAGGTTACTTTGAATGGGATTTCTCTTTCTAGCACTTCCTGATGCATTTTGTTAGACATATATAGAAAAGTTGAGGATTTATGAGGGTTTATTTTATGAGCTGCCACATTCCTAAAATTGCTAATTGTTTCCAGTAGTTTTTTGGATGATTTCTTGGGATTCTCTGTCATGTCATCTGCAACGAGCCAGAGTTTTGTCTCTTCCTTCCCACTTCTAATTCCTTCAATTACTTTTACTTCTCTAATTCCTGAAGCTAAGATTTCTAATATGATATTGAATAGTAGTGGTTATAATGGGCCCCCTTGTTTCACCCCTGATCTTACTGGAAATGCCTCTAGCTTGTCCCTATTGAATATAATGCTTGTTGATTGTTTCAGATAGATACTGCTAATTATTCTAAGGAACAGTCCTACACTCTATCATGTTTTTAGGAATGCGTGCATTATTTTGTCGAGAGATTTTTCAGCATCTATCTATATGATCATTTAATTTCTGATAGGTTTGTTGTTCATAAAATTGAATATACTGTTTTCCTAATATTGAAGCAACCTTGCATTCCTGAGATAAATCCTACCTGACCATAATGAATTATCCCAGTGATAACTTTTTATAATCATTTTGTTAAGAATTTATTTATGATTTTTGCAACTATATTCATTAGGGAGATAGGTCTATAATATTCTTTCTCTCTTTTAACTTTCTGGTTTAGGTATCCACACCATATTTGTTTGTTTTTGTTTTTGTTTTTTTTTTTAGGTTTTTGCAAGGCAAATGGGGTTAAGTGGCTTGTCCAAGGCCACACAGCTAGGTAATTATTAAGTGTTTGAGATCAGATTTGAACTCAGGTACTCCTGACGCCAAGGCTAGTGCTTCATCTGCTAGGCCACCTAGCCACCCCCTACCATACTGACTTCATAGAAAGAGTTAGGCAGAGTTCCATCTTTCCCTATTTTTACAAAGAGTTTATATAGAATTGAAGCCAATTATTCCTTAAATTTTTAGTAGAATTCACTTGTGAATCCATCAGGCGCAGTAGATTTTTTTTAGGGGGTTCAATGATGACTTGTTGAATTTCTTTTTCTGAGATAAGGCTGTTTAGGTATTTAATCTCCTCTTCATTTAACATGGGCAACTTATATTTTTGTAAATATTCATCCATTTCACTTAGATTATCAAATTTATTAGCATAGAGTTGGGCACAATAATTTTGAATTATTACTTTAATTTCCTCTTCAATGGTAGTGAGTTCACCTTTTTCATTTATGATACTAGCAATTTGGTTTTCTCCTATCTTTTTTGAATCAAATTGATAAGATGTTTATCAATTTTACTGTTTTTTTATAAAACCAACTTTTGCTTTTATTTATTAATTCAATAGTTTTTTTTTTTGCTTTTGCTTTTATTAATTCCCCCTTTAATTTTTAGAATTTTAATTTGGTATTTAACTGGGGATTTTTAATTTGTTCTTTTTCTTATTTTTTTTAGTTGCATGTTTAGTTCATTAATTTCCTCTTTCTCTAATTTATTCCTGTAAACATTTAAAGATATAATACATCCCCTGAGAGCCACTTTGAGTGAATCCCATAGGTTTTTGTATGTTGTTTCATTATTGTCATTATCTAGGATAAAATGATTAATTCTTTCTATAATTTGTTTTTTGGTCCAATCATTCTTTAAAATGAGGTTATTCAGTTTCTGATTGGTTCTGGGTCTACATCTACATGACCCAATATTGCATATGACTTCTATTGCATTTTGATATGAGAAAGATGTATTCGCTATTTCTGCCTTTCTTCAGTTGATCATTAGGTTTTTATGTCCTAGTGCATGGTCAATGTTTGTATAAGTACCATATACTGCAAAGAAAAAGGTATATTCCTTTTTATTCCCATTCAACTTCATCCATAAGTCTACCATATCTAGTTTTTCTAATATATATATACCTCCTTAACTTCTTTCTTGTTTATTTTATTTTATGATTTGATTTATCTAGAACTGAGACCAAGAGTTTGAGGTCTCCCACTAGTAGAGTTTCTTTCCTCTCCTCCTCTAAGAATTTGGGATACTTTCCCATTGTGTGAATATATATTCAGTATTCAAATAACTTTATTGGCTGTGGAAAATTTTATGAGGATAAAGTTTCCTTCCTTATCTCTTTTAACACTATCTATTTTTGCAGCACCTTTATCTGACATAAGGATTGCACCCCTGCTTTTTTCACTTCAGCTAAGCAAAATATATTTTGCTTAAACCTTTGACCTTTATTCTATATGTATTTCTCTGCTTCAAATGAGTTTCTTGTAAGCAGCACATTACAGGATTCTGGTTTTTAATCCACTCTGTTATTCACTTACATTTTAAGGGAGAGTTCATCTCATTCACATTCAAAGTTATGATTATTAACTCTTTAGTGCCCTCCATGCTATCTTCCCTCTGTATGTATTTCCCCCTTTACCCCATCCACATTCCCCAGTATTTTTTTGAATACTACCCCCTTCAGTGTGTTTACCCTCCTATATCCACACCTCCCCTTTCTTTCCCCTTCCCCTTTCACCCTTTTCCTTGCCTTCCTTTTGTTAGTTCCCCCTTGCCCCCCATTCTGCATCCCCCCTCTTCTTTTCCCCTTGTAGTGCCTGAAAAGTTAGATGTTTTTTCAAGTTACCTGAATATGTATGTAAGATGACTTTAAGCCAAGTCTGATGAGAAAAGGATTCAGATGTTTCTCATCTCCTCCCTTCTTCCCCTCTATTACCATAGGCTTTTTGTAACTATTAGTGTAATGAAATTTACCCCATTCAATCCCCTCCATCCTTCTGTCTCTTTCCTGTCCCCCTTTTTAAGGAGGTTGTGTTTTTAAAAATCATTCTATCTGAGTCATAGAAAATTCTGAGTATCCATCATTTCTTGCTAAATACATTCTACCTAATAGAGTTAAAATTCTTGAGAGTTATTTGAGTCTTTCTCCCAAGTGGAGTTAAAGCCAGTTACATTCCATTGGATAGCAGTCTCATGGATAGGTCATGAATGTCCATCACTTCTGGCTGTTTATGTTCTCTCTGTTAGATTTACAATTCTCAAGAGTTATGAGAATCTTTTTCCCATGCTGGAATATAGCCAGTTTCAACTTTTTGCATAGCAGTTTTTTTTCCTTTACCCCCTATTTTTCTTTTCATGTGTCCCTTGAACCTCCTGTTTGATGTCCAAATTTTCTATTTAGCTCTAGTCTTTTCATCAAGAATTTTTGGAATTCTTCCATTTAATTAAATGTCCATCTTTTGCCCTGAAAGAAAATGCTCAGCTTTGAGGTATAGTAGATTCTTGACTGCATTCCAAGCTCCCTTCCTCTTCAGAATATCTTGTTCCTGGTCCTTCAGTCCCTTAATGTTGATGCAGCCAGGTCCTACATAGTCCTTACTATGGGTGCTTGGTATTTAAATTGTTTCCTTCTGTCTGCTTGCAGGATTTTCTCTTTCATCTGAGAGTTCTGGAATTTGACCACAACATTCCTTGTTGTTTTCATTTTAGGATCTTTTTCTGCAGGGGATAGATGTATTCTTTCAATAACTACTATGCCCTTTGGTTCCATCATATCAGGGCAATTTTCCATCACTAGATCCTGTTATAATAAATCTAGGCATTTTTGTCTCTTTGATGTTTTCAGGAAGTCCAATAATTCTCAGGTTGTCCCTCCTCGACCTATTGTCCAGGTCATTGGTTTTGCTGATGAGGTATTTCACATTTTCTTCTATTTTTTCTATTTTTTTTATTTTGTTTAACAGGCTCTTGCTGTCTCATGTAGTCATTAGTTTCTTCAGACTCCATTCTTTTTTTAGTGAGAAGTTTTCTTCATTAACCTTTTGCAACTCCTTTTCCAGTTGGTCAATTCTACTTTTGAAAGAGCTTTCCATTTGACCATCTGAGGTTTTGAGAGAATTATTTACTTTTTGCATTTGCCAAATTGAGGATCTGAGAGAATTATTCTCATTTTGTATTTGTTCAATTAATGATCTGAGAGATTTATTCTCATTTTGTATTTGACCAAGTGCATTTTCTAAGGTTTTGTTTTCTTGTTGCAAGGTATTAATTATCTGTCCCAAATTTTCCAGTTAATTTTTAAACTCCCTCCTTATTTCTTCAAAGAAGTCTTTCTGTGCTGGAGACCAGATCATATTCTCCTCAGAGGTTCTGGGTCTCTCTGAATTAGTGTCTATTCCAAGAAATTTTCTATGGATCCACCTTTCCACTGACCCTTCTTTATTTTGCTAAGGCCTTGATTTGGGAAGGGGCTGGATCACAGGGGTTTGTTGTTGGGATCCCTAGAGGATTTACACACTGAGTTAAATTCCTCTGGCTAGCCAGTAGATGTGCTGGTTGCTTTCTCTGGAGTGTCTGTGAACTTGATTGAGGGCTTCTCCCTTAATTTTTAGGGAGGGGTTGAAGTTATTGATTCCTTTTGCCTTCAATCAATGGTGGGCTTTACCCTGAGGTGAAGCCATCCCTCTTCCTCGTCATCTGGACAGGTTCTTCTGCTCACACACCTGTGCCTGAGGTAGAAATAGTCTGTAATTGTTTGTTCTGGGAAGAGGCCTCTGTCACAATGGAGGCATGGACTCAGAGTTCTTCAGACCAGAGAAGCCCAGGGATGGTGTCCACAGCCTGAACTCTCCCCCCCCCAGTCCTTTTGGGCAGCTCCAGAGTGTGAGCACCAGCACCAGTGTCTCTACTTCCTAGTAGACACAAGCCCCCACAGTCTAGCCCTGTCACTGATCCAGCAGGTCTGTCTCTGGCCCTCAGACTCCCCGACTCCAATTCAGGCACTAATCTGGCTGATCCGGGGCTGATCTGCCCTCTTCACCCAGACTCATCTTCCTGGACTTACCCAAGGCTGCTGTAGAAGACAAATGCAGAGGTAGATGTTCTTTCTCCTGGCTTTTCTTTATGGGTTTTGTGGGTCAGAATTCTATTAAGAGGTTTGTGTCAAGTAATAGTTGGGGAAAGATCAGGAGATTTTAGAAATATGCCTGTCTTCTCTCCACCATCTTGACCAAAAGTCTTCTGTTCTTACCTAATATTACTTCCCTCCCCCTTCCCTGCACAGAAAGTAATTGGTCAGTCTTTACCTTGTTTCCATGTTGTACGCTGATCTAAATTGAGTGTGATGTGAGAGAAATCATATTCTTAAAGAAGAAACAAAAGTATAAGAAATAACAAGATCAGACAATAGGATATCTGGTTTTTTTCCTAAATTAAAGAGAATAGTCCTTGAACTTTGTTCAAACTCCCCATTTCTTTATCTGGATACAGATGGTATTCTCCACTGCAGATAGCCCCAAATTGTCCCTGATTGTTGCTCTGATGACATAAGCATATCCATCAAGGTTAGTCGTCACCCCCATGTTGCTGTTAGGGTGTACTGTGTTTTTCTGGTTCTGCTCATCTCACTCAGCATCAGTCCATGTAAATCCCTCCAAGCTTCCCTGAATTCCCATCCCTCCTGGTTTCTAATAGAACAATAGAGTTCCATGATATACATATACCAAAGTTTGCTAAGCCATTCCCCAATTGAAGGAAATTTACTTGATTTCCAATACTTTGCCACCACAAAGAGGGCTGCTATAAATATTTTTGTACAAGTGAAGTTCTTGCCCTTTATCATCACCTATTCAGGGTATAGACCCTGAATAATGGTATTGCTGAGTGAAAGGGTAAGCACATTTTTGTTGCCCTTTGGGCATAATTCCAAATTTCTCTCCAGAAAGGTTGAATGAGTTCACAACTCCACCAACAGTGAAATAGTGTGCCTGATTTCCCACAACCCTTCCAACAATGATCATTGTCCTTTCTAGTCATATTGGCCAGTCTGAAAGTTGTGAGGTGTTATCTCAGAGAAGCTTTAATTTCCATAGAGCAATTTTTTATATGGATATGGATTGCTTTAATCTCCTCATCTGTAAATTGCTTTTGAATATCCTTTGACCATTCATGAACTGGAGAATGGCTTTTTTTTTTTAAATAAGACTCAATTCTCTGTATATTTTAGAAATGAGTCCTTTGTCAGTAATATTATTTGTAAAGATTGTTTTCCTGTTTACTACATTTCTTTTGTTCTTGGTTGCAGTGGTTTTTATCTGCGCAAAAGCTTTTATTAATTTAATGTAATAAAAATCATCTAGTTTGTCTATAGTGATGCTCTCCATCTCTTCCTTAGTCATTAACTGCTTCCCTTTCCATAGATCTGACAGGTAAACTAGTCCTTCATCTTCTAATTTGCTTATACTATTGTTTTTTATGTCTAAATCCTGTATCCATTTGGATCTTATCTAGGTAAAGGGTATGAGGTTTTGGTTTAATCTAAGTTTCTTCCATACTACCTTCCAATTTTCTCAGAAGTTTTTTATCCCAATGGATTGTTTGGGTTTAGCAAACAGCAGATTATTATAATTGTTTCCTGCTGTTGCACTATTCCACTGGTCCACCACTCTATTTCTTAGCCAATACCAGACAGTTTTGGTGACTGATGCTTTATAATACAATTTTAGATCGTGTAGGGCTAAGCTCCTTTCTTTTGTACTTTTTTTTGGTTAAATCCCTGCAAATTCTTAACTTTTTCTGCCTCCATATGAATTTACTTACAACTTTTTCTAACTCATTAAAGTAATTTTTTGGAATTTTGATTGATAGGGCACTAAACAGATAGTTTAGTTTTGGTAAAATTGTCCGGGGTCTTCTTCCCCGGACCCCCGAGTGAGCTCCTCAGTGGGCACTGCTTCAGGCGTCCCCGGTTTTTCCCTCCCCCGGGGATCAGCGAGGAGGGACTCAGGCAGACACGTCTTCAGGAGGCATATGTTTTATTAGGTGCAGAGGGATCCCCCGAATAGCTCAGGGTGATGGTTAATATAGGGAGTTAGTTCTGGGCTGCCACCCCGATCCGCCCCGAGGGCGGAACCTACCACCCGATTGGAGCAAGCGACACAGGCCAACCAGGCGAAACCACTGCTCCCCTTAAGGAGCCCTGTCTTCTTTGGATTGGCCTGACCTCACTCTCGGGGAGGTCCTATCCACTCAGGCGGTCAGGGCCGACCCCCCAACAGTAAAATTGTCATTTTTATTAAATTAACTCTACCTATCCTTGAGTAGTTGATATTTGCCCAGTTCTTTCAATCTGATTTAATTTGTGTGGGAAGTTTTATAATTGTTTTCAAAAAGTTTCTGAGTCTGCCTTGGCAAATAGACTCCCAGCTCTTTTGTATTGTCTGAAGTTACTTTGAATGGGATTTCTCTTTATAGCTTTTCTTGCTGTATCTTTATGGTCATAAATAGAAAATTTCAGGATTTATGAGGGTTTATTTTATATCCTGAAACTTTGCTAAAATTGTTTCCAATAGTTTTTTTCAAATGATTTCATGGGATTCTCTAACTATACTATCAATTCATCTGCAGAGTTTCACTTTTGTCTCTTCCTTCCCAATCCTTATTCCTTCAATTTCTTTTTCTTCTCTTATTGCTGAAGCTAACATTTCTAATACAATATTGAATAGTAGTGGTGATAACGGACATCCTTGTTTCACTCCTGATCGTATTGGGAATGCCTCTAGCCTCTCCCCATTAAACATAATGCTTGTTGTTGGTTGCAGATAGATACTGCTAATTATTCTAAGGAACAGTCCATTCATTCCTACATTCTAGTTTTTTTTTTTTTTTTTAATTAGGAATGGGTGCTGTATTTTGCCAAAAGCTTTTTCAGCATCTTTTGGTTAGATCATGTAATTTCTGATAGGTTTGTTGTTGATATAATTGATTATGCTAACAATTTTCCTAATATTGGTCTAACCCAGTCTTCCTGGGATGAATCCCACTTGATCATAATGTATTATCCCACTGATAACTTGTTGTAATCATTTTACTAAGATTTTACTTAAGATTTTTACATCTATATTCATCAAGGAGATAGGTCTATAATTTTTCTTCTCTGTTTTAACTCTTTCTGGTTTATTCCTCAGCACCATATTGGTGTCATGGAAGGAATTCCTCAGAGTCCTGTCTTCGCCTATTTTCCCAAAGAATTTATATAGAATTGTAACCAATTGTTCCTTAAATGTTTGGTAGAATTTACTTATGAATATATGAGGCCCTGGAGATTTTTTCTTAGGCAGTTCAATGATGGTTTGTTGAATTTCTTTTTTCTGAGATAGGGTTGTTTGAGCTTAAAAACTGGGAACATCTTAAACAGTGGTGGTTGATTATTTTTTTTTTTGCTTGCATTTCCTGTGCTTTCACAATTCTTGATTTTACTTTCATTGTTTCGCATTTTTTCCAGTATATAGGTTTTGTTTTGCTATGTTCTTCCGAGAAATGGTTGGGAAAAGATTTTTTTGTGGTGCTAAATTCACGTTCAAAGCAATCCAGTTGTTTGCCAAAGTGAATGGAAATTGTTAGTTTGAACATAAGTTTGGTCCTCCTCCAACTGAGAAAACAATCTGAGACTGATTATGGGAAGAAGAAACCCCACTGAAAACATCACAGCCGAAGAAGGCCTTGTCACTAAAATGGTCTGCTTTAAAGAGGGAAATGAAGATATGAATTGAAGAGCAAAGGACAATTGTTATTCCTGTGTTCCCCAAAGATGATTCAGCATGAGGCAAGAAAAATGACTGAAGAAAAAGTAGCAACTGGACTTAAGGCCAAGATTGCAGGGAGAAGAGAAGAATTGTGTTAAAGTCTCCTAGTTTTCCCTCAAAAATAGCATGAAAGAAACCACTTAACATAAACCCAGAAAGAGAAGCTAGGAGAAGAACACCTACCAAAAGGTCTGCCTCAGGGGACCATGGGTGAACCAGGAGTGGAGAGCAGAGAGCCAGAAGGAAGCGGGGGCAAGCCAGAGGACCGACATTAATATTGGAGGATTTGGTGAGTGGTGGTCAGAAGACCAACTTTAACTTTGAAAGCTGAAGGATTGGAGGTCTGGTGAGTCCCAGCTGAGCTGGAGGCTGATTTCTAGCACAGAGTTGCAGAACTCAGCCAAAATCAATCCACTGGAATGGGTGGCCTGAGTTCCATATTTTTAAAGAAGCTCTCTTCCCAGACCAAGAGTAACAGCCTCCTACCCACTCCCCCAGGCTCAAGACCTCACCCAGTGCCCAGCCCACATTGTTGGAGGATAATTCAGATCCTACTGACTCCTCACTCCCTCCAGGCTTAGGTAGAAGGCCTCAAACACTCCACAGAAAGAAACCAGCACTTCCTACTGGGTCTATACCCAGAAGAGATTATGAAAAAGGGTAAAAACATGACTTGTACAAAAATATTCATAGGAGCTCTGTTTGTGCTGGCAAAGAATTGGAAACTGAGTGAATGTCCATCAACGGAAGAATGGCTTAATAAACTGTGGTATATGTATGTTATGGACCACTATTGTTCTATTCAAAACCAGGATTCCCTGGGAATTCAGGGAAGCCTGGAATGGTTTATATGAACTGATGCTGAGGTAGATGAGCAGAACCAGAAGCACATTATATACCCAACAGCATAATCAGGGTGCTGATCAACCTTATTGGACTTCATCATTCCATCTGTGCAACAATCCAGCACAATTTTGGGGTATCTAGGATGGAGAATACCATCTGTATCTAGAGAAAGAATTATGGAGTTTGAACAAAGACCAAAGACTATTACTTTTTAAATTAAAAATAAGGAACAGTTACCTTATCACGCAATTTTGCTATCATTCTTTATTTTTCTTCCTTAGGTATTTTTTCTTTCCCATTAAATTCAACTTACATCAATGTATCCCATGTGAACAATTTAAAGATTAACAGACTGACTTCTGTGGGGGTTGGGAGGAGTAAAGTGAGATTAGGGGAAACAGCGCAAAATTCAAAATAGATAAATTAATTAATAAACAAACAAATAAATAAATAAAAGTGTAGTTAATGATTTCAAAGAAGGACACACTTGGTGCTTCAGATTCGTGAAACAGATTGAACAAAGCATGCATCCTTGGCCCACACTTTCCTTTTATTGAGGCCAATTTTTTTTAAAAAAATATTTTGTTTTCCAATTATATACATTAGTAGTTTCTATGTATTATTTTTATGAGATTTTGGGTTTCACAATTTCCCCACCCTCCCTTCCCTCCTCCCATCCCTTATAGACAGCATTCTGATAATATTTACATTGTTCCAGGCTATATATATTAATCAAAATTGAATCTGTTGAGAGGAAAAAATAACATATCCTTGAGGGGGAAAATAAAATATTAGAGATAGCAAAATTATGTAGTACATAACACAATTTTTTTTTAAATTGAAGGTAGTAATCTTTGATCTTTGATTTAAATCCAGTTCATTCTCTGGATACAGATCATGTTCTCCATTGCAGAAACCCTAAAATTGTCCCTGATTGCACTGATGAAATGAGGAAGTCTATTGAGGTTGATCATCTGCCCCATGTTGCTGTCAGGGTATACAATGTTCTTCTGGTTCTGCTCATCTTGTTAAGCATCAATGCATGCAGGTCTTTCCAGGCTTCTCTGAAATCCCATCTCTCCTGGTTTCTAATTGAATAATAGTGTTCCATAATTTACATATGCCACAATTTACTCATTCATTCCACAATTGATGGACATTCACTCAATTTCCAATTTCTTGCCACTGTAAACAGAGCTGCTATGAATATTCTTGCACAAGTGTTGTCTATACCCTTTTTCATGATCTCTTCATGGTATAGACCCAGTAGTGGTATTGCTGGATAAAAGGATAGGCACATTTTTATTGCCCTTTGGTGGCAAAGTTCCAAATTGCTCTCCAGAAAGATTAGATGAGTTCACAGCTCCACTAACAATGAATTAGTGTCCCAGATTTCCCACATCCCTTCCAACATTTGCTCATTGTCTTTTCTGATCATATTGCCTAATCTGTGAGGTATGAGGTGTATCTCAGAGATGTTTTAATTTGCATTTCTCTAACCAGTAATAATTAGAGAATTTTTCATCTGACTATGGAGAGCATTGATTTCCTCATCTGTAAGTTGCCTTTGCATATCCTTTGATCATTTATCAATTGGGGAATGACTTTTTTTATGAATTTGACTCAGTTTTCTTTTTCTTTTAGAAATGAGTTTTTTTGTAATAAGTTGCAATTTTTTTCCCAATTTGCTACATTTATTTTGCTCTTGATCACAATGGTTTTGTTTGTGCAAAAGATTTTTAATTTAATTTAATCAAAATTATCTAGTTTGTTTTTAATGATGTTCTCCCTCTCTTCCTTGGTCATAAACTGCTTCCCTTTACATAGATCTGAAAGGTGAAATATACTTGATCTCCTAGTTTGCTGATAATATTGCCTTTTATGTCTAAATCCAGATTGAGACATTTTGATCTTATCTTGTTATAGAGTATGAGACATTGGTTTAATCCAATTTTCTGCCATACTAACTTCTTATTTTCTCAACAGTTTTTTATCAAAGAGTGTACTTATCACAGAACTTGGGCTCTTAATTACCCCGCTGTGTGGCCTTGGGCAAGCCCCTTAACCCTGTTTGCCTTGCAAAAAAAAAAAAACCCTAAACAAAAAAAAGTTGGTCTCTTTGAGTTTATCAAACAGTCGAATATTATAATCATTTCCTGTTGTCTCTTTTGAACCTTGTCTATTCCACTGATCCACCACTCTGTTTCTTATCCAGTACCAGATAGTTTTGAGGGCTAATGTTTTATAATATAATTTTAGACCTGACAAGGCTAAGCCATCTTCCTTTGCACCTTATTTCATTAAATCCCTTGATATTCTGGACTTTTTATTCCTCCATATGAATTTACTTATAATTTTTCCTAGCCCATTAATTTTTTTGGAAGTATGATCGGTAAGGTATTAAATAAGTAGTTTTATTTAGGTAGAATTATCATTTTTATTATATTATCTTGGCCTATCCATGAGCAGTTGATATTTGCCAGTTTTTTAATTCTGATTTTATTTGTGTATTTGTGTGAAAAGTGTCTTATGGTTGCTCTCATAGAATTTCAGAATCTGCCTTGACAGGTAGACTCCCAAGTATTTTATATTGTATGAAGTTACATTAAATTGGATTTCTCTTTTTAGCTCTTTCTGCAGTATCTTGTTAGTAATATACATAAATTGCTTCTAGTAGTTTTTTAGATGAGTTTTAGGATTCTCTAGGTATATCATCATGTCATCTGCAAAGAGTGAGTTTTGTTTCTTCCTTCCCAATTCTAATTCCTTCAGTTTTCTTTTCTTATTGGGGAAACTAACATTTATAATATTATATTGAATGGTACTGATTATTTTGTAACTTGGAAATAAGTATGTATGTACATATAGATGAAAATAAATAAATGAATTTAAAAATAAAAATAATCATCATTTTCTTGAAATCACCAGATTCATTGGCAAATAATGCAGAAAAATTTTACCTAAACAATTGGTTAATTTCATCTTCATTGGTGGTTATTCACAATTTTCATTTCTAAAACTTGAGCAGATTTTTAACATATAAAATAAACCCATAGAAATTAAAACAATCTGGTAGTAAATAACATTTTTCATAGTCTCTTAAAAATTATATTGTTACTGAGAATAGCAGAGTTGATCATCATATAATATTATTTTAACTGCAAATAGTGAACTTATGGCTCTGCTCACTTCCCATTGTTTTAGTTGTTATGTCATCTCAATCTAAAACTATTTTTTGCATGAATTTTGATATAATACAATATTCCATGATAATCATATATCTCCATTTTCAACCAATATGCAGAGAGAAGGCAGATATTATTTTAAGTTCTCCTGGAATTCCCTCCAAAATAAAAAAAGTCAAATCTCTTAACAGATTTTAGGGTAACAGAACCCAGAAAAGAACAGAGGGGAACATTTTCTAACAAGGTCTGTCCCAGGGAGAACTTGGGCATGTCCAGAACAAAGAACTGAGACCCGGACCAAGGTGGAAGTTTGAGGGGAAGAACTAACCTTAGAACCTTGATTAGAGAAGCTCAAGCCTTTGCAATGTATGTGGAGGATGAATTGAGATTTCTCTAGCATGGCTGCACAGAAACCCATTTGGCCAACTTGGCTAGTGTGGACAGCTCAAATTACTTGTTCCAAAGGACCTCTCTACATTCCAGATCTAGTCGCAGCCCTAGGGAGTCATCAGCTGACATCCTCAACATAGACTATCCAGTGAATGTTTCTGGCATTCCTTTCTGCTTGATCCACTTAGTAACGTCCTGGAATTCCTAACTCTAGTGAGCAAGGTCTCTAGGTTCTCACCCTGAAGGTCCATGAAGAAGCCCCTTCCTCAACACAAGACACTAGGGATAGCTAACATCCCAAAATGCAAACACCAAATGGATATTATGGCCAAACTCCAGAATTGTCAGATCAAAGTGAATATTCTGCAAGAGGACAACAAGAAGCAATTCAAATATCAAGGAGGCATGGTCAGGATTTTGTAGTACCTGGCTACATAAATATTAAAGGATTGAAGGCCTGTAATATGATATTCCAGATGGCAGTGGAACTTGGATTACTACAAAGAATCAACTATTCAGCAAAAACTGAGCCTTCTCTTTAAAGGGGGAAAGATGGACATTTAATTAAATAGGTGACTTTCAAACTTTCCTCATGAATAGTTATAGCTGAACAGAAAATTTGATCTACAAACAGGAAATTCAACAGATACATGAAAAGGTAAAGAGAGGAAAAGGAAAAGACTGCTATTCATTCCCTTTCAAGGAAGAAGTTTCTCATTATGCTTGATAATTGAAACTCTATTAGAGAGAATTTACTTATGCTAAAGACATGTCTATTCATATTATCTCTATGTTGTTGGTGGAATTACTTATGATATTATTTTTTTAAAAAGGAAGTCACTGTAAAGAGAAAGGAGGAAGAAGGAGGTAGATGGGGTAAATTATATCACATGAAGAAGTGCAAATGGTCTATTGCAATAGAGGGAAAGAAGAGAGGAGATGAGGACTGCCTGAATCCTTCTTTCCTCAGATTTTGCTCAAAGACATTTTAACAAACACAAACTCTGTTGAGTTTAGAAATTTATCTTACTTATCAAATATTAGGAAGGGAAAGTAGGGAAGGCAAGGAAGGACTGATAGGAGAGAGGGAAGGAAGAAGGGGAAAAGGGAACTGTGAAATAAAATGGAGGGTGGTGGATAGAAGTGGGAACACATTGAGTGAAGCACAGAAAGCAAATCATGGGGAAGAAGGGAGAAAGTGAAAAGAGAGAAAAAGCTAGTAACTATAACTATGAATTTGAGTAGGATGAATTCTCCCATAAAACAGAAGTGTATAGCAGAGTAGATTAAAAACCAGAATCTTATAATATGCTACATACAAGAAACACATTTGAAGCAAAGAGATAGATACAGACTAAAGGTAAAAGATTGCAGAAAAATATATTATGGGGCAGCGAGGTGGTGTAGTGGATAAAACACCGGCCCTGGAGTCAGGAGTACCTGGGTTCAAATCCGGCCTCAGACACTTAATAATTACCTAGCTGTGTGGCCTTGGGCAAGCCACTTAACCCTGTTTGCCTTGAAAAAAAAACCCTAAAGAAAAAGAAAAGAAAAATATATTATTCTTCAGTTGAAATGATGGAGGAAGGGGTAGCAATTCTTCATTTAGACAAAGAACTTGCAAAAATACATCTCATTTAAAGAGATAAAGAAGAAAATATATCTTCCTAAAAGGTACCATAGAAATGAAGCAATTTCTATACTAAATATATATATATATTATATATATATATATATCATAATAGTATAGCATTAGAATTCTTAAAAGAGGAGCTAAATGAGTTATTTGAAGATATAGACAGCAAAACTATGCTAGTGGGGAACTTCAATGTCCCTCTTTCAAAATTAGATAAACACAACAATAAAATAAACAAGAAAGAAATTAGAGAGGTGAATAGAATGTTATAAAACTTAGATATGATAGACCTTTGGAGAAAATTGAATGAGAATAGAAAGGAATATACTTTTTTTCCTGAGGTACATGGCACCTAAACAGAAATTGACTGTGTTTTAGGACATAAAATATTCATAATCAAATGCAGAAAGACAAAAATATTAAGTGCATCCTTTTCAGATCAATGCACAATGAAAATCACATGCATTAAAGGGTCATGGAGAGATAGGATTAAAATCAATAGGAAGCCAAATAACCTTATTTTATTTTTATTTTTATTACATTAAGTGGCACTTTATTGAAACACAAAACAATTACAGAGTGTGACAAGATCTCTTTTTGGAAGGGGGAGAGTGCCTGGTATGTTTCTACCCCACACCCCTCCCTGGCTTCCCATTTCAATAGGAAAGCATCATGGGGAAATACATCTCCTTTACACACATTAACTTCAATGAAAGCATTTAAAAACATACCGTCCTGTTTCCCCAAAACTATCACTCTAGTGGGGACAGCGCAGGAAGAAATCAAAGCCAACAAACATTCATGGAGTACATTTTCCATTGTATCGATCGACACCAGAGAGCGTAATAGATCATTTGATTTCGTGTGCAATTGCTTAACACTATATTTGCACCCACATCTGCTTTTCGAAGGGGTCTTTCACAACCTGCTTCTCCTTCCCGGCCTCACCCGGCACAATCTGAGTTACAAGGATTGACAAGACCAAATGGCGATGAGAAGACAAGTTTAGCGGCTGGAGAAGGAAGTTTCTGGTTAATCAGTGTGTATTTCTCCTTTAACACATCGCCCTTCCTTTGGAATGGCGCTCTACTAAGAAGAGGCCAGGGGCTGGTATTCTTAAATGGACAGACAAAGACCCAAACAGGGAAAACACCAAGTCGGAAAGTTAACATCTAGAGTGGGACATCATAAACACAAGTGAACTGATGGAGGATGCTAAGTAAGCACCTTCAGCAAGGGAGACGGACATGTTTGTTTTGTTTTAAATAAAGCACCTTTGGTGGATGGTAAGGAAAACAATTGAAGGGAACCTGCTAAGATTAAAAACCGCACTGAAGTAAGTCCTTTTACCTATTACTACTAAGAAACTCTAGAGGCTAATAACACTTTTCAACCGTTTATGTTGCTTTGCAAAGCTCACAGTGAACAGTGGAAATAAAACTCCAGTCTGGGTGGTTCTCCCAGACGGCTGGTCATCATTTCTCAAGCTTATGGAAGAATAAAATGTTTAAAAAAAAAAAAACCTTCAGCATTTAAAATTATAAAACCATCCTCCCTATGGGAGGACCTTTCATTTTAAGCAAGCTCAAAGTTCTTGGCTTAAAACTTAGAGAATAGAGCAAAACTTAAGACAGGACACAAGTGCCCCAGGTGAGCAGCCAGAGAGAAGGGGGGAGCGGGCAGGGGCACATAGCACAGCCACATGCACGTGGTGACTTCCGGGAGGTATTCTTCACTTCTGGGGGTGCAGGAAGCTGAACCCCTGGCAGCACCTGGGACCCAACACACATCTAAAGAATAGAGGCTGAGAGGCTAGCACTGGCCTGAAAACCCTCCGGGCAGTGCCACCACCTAGGGGAACAGTCACCAGGCAAGCATTCCTCCCACCAGAGACTGGTGACTCCAAGTGTTGCCCATCTGTCACCAAGGCCCCCAGTTCAGCTGGGATGGAGCTCAGGCCTCACCCTACAGCCCCTGTGCCACCTTGACTCATGTGCTAACCCATCACACAAGGTGTGGGGAGGACACCCATGCCAGAAAGGTGAAACAGGGAGGCACAGCTTACAGAGGAGGATCAGGGGAAGGACCCCAGCCTGGCCCATGTATCTACTCCGAAAGCCAGGGCCTATGAAGGCCACACACACAAGTGCTGCTTCCACCAGCTTCCCCTAAATCCCGCGGCTGGCCAAGGTCACAACATTAAGGTATCTAGAGCACAGCGTCCTACTCCGTGGCTACCCAGAAAGACTCAATCACTCAAGCAATGCCAACTGTGGCCCAGGAAATAATGCTGCAACTGTGCTGGGCTAGCTGGTACATCACAAATGTAGAAGAATCTACTGTGAAGGGTGGGTAGCATTCCTAATGACACCATCCAACTTAAAGATACACCCTCCAAGAAAACCCTACATCATCAACACAAAGACAAAGGCACCCAAAAACAAGCAATGCCAGGGTTTACAGCCATCAATGTGTGCAGGTAAACATATAAAACTCAGTCCTGTCTTTGGATGCAGCGTTCAAATGGTTTATTCACTCTTTTGGATGTACTATAAATAAGTGTTTCCACTATGGAAAAGAATGTTATGAGCGCAGTACATATGACTGGGAATGGGCTTGCTGAAGACATCTTCCCGAAGGGTAAAAGCTTAGAAAACAACCTGGAGGCTGGAATTCAGTTCTTTATATAAAGTCCCTTGTAAAAAACACAAAACAAAATGAAACAAAATAAAGAAAATAAAAGGAAAGAAGGGGAGTCCCGCGCATGATTTATTGCAGTAACACATCCTGGTCCTTGGTCTCCTTTTCAGGCGCCTCGGGGCTCTGAGGCTCTTGGCTGCCTTCCTTCTCCTTCTCTTTCTCCTTGTCCTTCTCCTCCTTCACCTTCAGCTCCGAGAGCTTCTCCACCACTTTTTCAGTGCTCTCTTTGCCTGCTCCTTTCTTGTCTCTCTTTTTTCTCATGCCTGCATTCTTCAAATTTTGCCTTAAACTTCTGGGCATTTTCTGCGTTGAGGAACCGAATGGCCAGCAGCTCCAGCTTGGGGCTTTCATCTGCAAAATCTGCCTGTGTGTTCCAGCCCCAGGCCCTGTCACTACCTGCATTGGGCTTCAGTTCCATCAGGGGCGTTATATAGTGATTGGCACAGATCTTCAGAGTTTTGTTCCTTCTCATGAGAAGGCGAATCGTGCCTTTGTCCTTGTGTTTCAGCAGCTTCACGTCACCTGTCCCTCGCTCTTTCCATTCTGGAAGGTCATTCTCAGTCGCAAATGGGCACAGCTTGGCTCACATCTTAAAGAGCTCTTCTTCATCTTCCTCCAGGGTCTTAATTTCCTGCTCCAGAAGAGACACTATGGGTTCAAACAGTGGATCATGGTTTGAGTCATCCATGTTCCCAGTGGACATGTCGTGTTACACATGAGCTTCCTTGGCTGCCGCCATCGGGGCGGGGGAGGGGGCCGATGCTGCGGCGGTGGTGGTTGGTCCCGGCGGGGCAGCGGGGATCGCTCCGGTCCGGGCCCTGTCTCCTCTGGCGCTGGCGCTTCTCGGCCCGCGCTTACCTCTGCTCGGCCCTGGCACCTTGACCGGAAGTCAAATAACCTTATTTTAAAGAATGATTGGATCAAGAAACAAATCATATAAAGAATTAATGATTTCATCCAGGATAATGACAATAATGAGACAACATTCTAAAATTTCTGGGAAATAGCCAAAAACAGTTTTTAGGAAAACATTATACCTCTAATTGCTTACATGAATAAACTAGAGAAAGAGATCAATGAACTGAGAATGCAATTAAAAACGTTAAAGCACAAATTAAAAATCCTCAAATAGATCTCAAATTAGAAATTCTGAAAATTAAAGATGAAATTAGTAACATTGAAAGCAAGAAAACTATTGATTTAATAAATAAAACTAAGAATTGATTTGATGAAAAAATAAAATAGATAAATCTTTAGTTAATTTAATTTTTTAAAAAAGGGGAAAATAAGTTCTTACTATCAACAATGAAAAATGTGAATTCCTCATCAATGAGGAGGAAATTAAATGAATAATTCATTGCTATTTTTCCCAACTGGTATGTCAATAAATTTCATAATCGAAATGAAATATTTATATATTTACCAAAACATAAACTTCTTAGGTTAAAAGAAAGAAATTAAATAACCCAATCTCAGAAAGATAAATTGAACAAATGAACACCCCATTCAGGGACAGATGGAATCAAAAGTGAATTCTACCAAACATTCAAGGAACAATTTTTTACAATTATATATAAACTATTAGAAAAATAATTGAAGGAGTACCGCAAAATTCCTTCTGTGACACCCATATGCTGCTGATACCTAAACTAGAAAGAGTCAAAATAGAGAAAGAAAATTATTGATCAATTTTCCTAAGAATTATGATTGCAAAAAATTTAAATAATATTTTAGCAAAAGAATTACAGCAAGTTATCGCTAGGATAATATACTATAATCAAGTAGAATTGGTACTAGCAATGCAGTGTTCCTTCAATATTAGGAAAGCTATCAGCATGAATGACCGCATCAATAGCAAACCTAAAAGAAATCATATGATTATCTCAAAAGATGCTGAAAGAACTTTTGACAGAATACAGCACCCATTCCTATTAAAAACACTAGAAAACACAGGAATAAATGGAATATTCTCTAAAATGATAAGAAGTATGTATTTAAAAATATCAACAGCCATTTTATGTAATGGGGATAAGCTAGAAGCATTCCCAATAAGATCAGGGGTGTAATAAGGATGCTCAATATCATCACTATTATTTAATATTAGATTAGAAATGCTAGCTCTAGCAATAAAAGAAGGAAACTAAATTGAAGGAATTAGAATTAGTAATGAAGAAACAAAATTCTCACTCTTTGGAGATTATATGATGACATAAATAGAGAACTCTAGAAAATCATTTAAAAAACTACTAGATATAATTAACAACTTTAGCATAGGTGCAGGATATACAATAAATGCACATAAATCCTCAGCATTTCTGAACATTATTAATAGGATATAGCAAAAAAGAGGTAGAAAGAGAAATTACATTTAAAATAATTTCAGATGTAATAAAATAATTTGGAGTCTACCTTCCAAGGCAGACTCAGAAACTGTATGAAAATAACAATAAAACACCTTCTCACAAATTAAATTAGCTTTCAATAATTGGACAAATGCCGGTTTCTCATGGCTAGTTTATGTTAATATAATGAAAATGACAGTTTTACCTAATTAAAGTGATTTATTTGATGCCATTACAAACAAACTTTCAAAATATTACTTTGGTGATGTAGAAAAAATAGTATCTAAATTCATATGGAATCAAAAATGTCAAGTAGGTCAAAGGGATTAATGAAAAAAAGAAAAGGAAAGGCAGGAACCCTAGCCATACTAGATCTAAAATTACACCTTCAAGCATGAGTCATCAAAACCATTTGGTACTGTTATGAAATAGTGATGTAGATCAGTGGAATAGATTAAGTGCAAAAGAGACAGCAGTAAAAGACTATAGTAAATTACTGTTTGAAAAAACTGAAGATTCCAGTTTGTATACTAAACACTTACTCTTTAATAAAAAATTCTGATAAAACTGAAAGATAAAATGGCAGAAACTAGGTATAGACCAACATTTCACTCCCTATACCAAGATAATGTCAAAATGGGTGCAGGATTTAGACATAAAAGATAATACATAAGCCAATTAGTTTACTTGTTAGATCTATGAAAATAGAAGCAGTTTATGACCAAAGAAGAGGGAGAGAAGATTATGAAAAATAAAATGAATAATTTTTATTACATTAAAATAAAAAAAGGTTTTGCACAAACAAAACCACAACAACCAAGATGAAAAAAACGTAGTAAGTAGAGAAACAAGTTTTATTACTAGTATTTTTGGTAAAAGACTTATTTCTAAAATATCTAGAGAACTGAGTCATATTTATAAAAAAAGCAAGTCATTCCCCAATTGATAAATGTCCAAAATATATGGAAATATAATTGAGAAATCAAAGCCATTTATAATTATATTAAAATTGCTTTAAATAATTATCTATTAGAAAAAATGTAAATTAAAATATCTCTGTAGTATCACCTCACACTTCTCAGATTGGTCAGTATGAGAATAAAGGAAAATGATCAATGTTGGTGAAGATGTGGGAAAACTGGGATACTAATATATTATTTGTGCAGTTCTGAAATAATGCAACCTATCTGGAGAGCAATTATAAACAAAGGACAATAAAATATTTGCATAGCTTCTTATCAAGCATTACCACTCCTGGGTTTGTATCCTGAAGAGATAATGAAAAAGGGTAAAAATCTCATGTGTAAAAGTATATTCATGACAGTTCTTATTGTAATGGTAGAAAATGGAAAATTGAGGGACTATCCATCATTTTGTGAATGATTGAACAAACTGAATGTGAAGGAACACTATTGTTCTCTAAGAAATCATTAGTAATAGGATTTGAGAAAAGCCTGGAAAAATTGGAATGAATTGAATGAATTGATGAAATGAGAAGAATCAGAAGAATGTTTTGCACACAAACATTGGGTGATGGTCAGCCATCATGGACTTGTTCATTTAAGCAGTATAATAATCAAGTAAAAACTAGTTCTATAAAACACCATACATCTCCAGGGATGGAACTGTGGATTTTAAATGAAGACCAAAGAATATTATCTTCAATTTTAAAAAGTTGACTTTTATTATGTCTTTTTTTTCTCTAATTTTTTCTTTCTTCTGTTTGAATTTGATTCTTCTCTCACAACATGATCAGTTTGGATCCATGTTTAGCATGATTATAAATGTAGAGCCTATATTAGTTTGCATTTGGCAGGGCAACAGGGGGAGAAAAATGCAAAACTTAAAACTTAAAAAAAGATTGATTAAAAACTTCCATTGCATATAGATAGAAAAACAAATATATAAGATATTTTTTAAAAATAAAATTAAACATTTAAATAGGTCATTTTGTTGATTGTTTAGTATTTTATTTATTATTGTTTTGAAGAACTAAATATTAAGTTGATTGTCATTGTAAAATTGTTGTGGAATTAAATAGAATTTGCTCACATCCAAAAAAAATCAGAAATCTCAACATGACAGTCATTTCCCATTTGATGGCAATCTTTCAATTTCCACTATTTTGCCAACCCACAAATAGAGTTGTTTTATATGAGTAAATATAGATAGATAAATGGATAGATAGATGGATAGATAGATGGATAGATAGATGGATGGATGGATAGATAGATAGATAGATAGATAGATAGATAGATAGATAGATAGATAGATAGATAGAAAGATAGAATAGCCCTTTGGCCCTTTGTTTGGATCAGTTCTAAACTCAACCAAGTGTCTTAGTGTCCTAATTTTTCTTCTTTCCCTACAAAATATGTAAAATATGTTATTTTCCTTTTCTAACATATTAACCTGTCTGAGAGGTGAGAAAGAGTATCTCAGAAATGTTTGAATTTGCATTTTTAATCAATATAGATTTAAAAGAATTTGTTTCTCTATGACCATAGATAAGTTTGATTTCTTCATTTAAAATGGTCATGCAAAAGTGGCAACAGTTATAATTCATCGTTTATGATTTCTGCTTTTTTCTGTTCCATTTGATCGTTTTATCAGGAATGTTCGAAGTCTTCTATTTCATTAAATATCCATTATTCCTTCTGAAATATTATACTGTTTTGCTTTGTAGGTGATTCTTTGTTGTATGATTAGCTCCTTTCCCTCTTGGAATAAAATATACTAAGTCTTCTGATCCTTTAAAATAAATGGTGATACATCTTATATTTTCTTGTCATTCCATGAATTTTTCTTTCAGGTTGCTTGCAATATTTTCTCCTTGACTTGGAGACTCTGGATTTTTATCTATAATGTTCCTGTGTGTTTTCATTTTAGGATCTCCTAGAAAATAGGATGTGTATGGGCATCTAGTTTGTGTGGGGGGCACTGTTCCTTGGAGAAAGGAGGATCTGAGTTGAAATCTGTCCTCAGACAGTTAATAACTACCCAGTTGTGTGAACTTGTGCTGGTTACTAAACCCCATTGCCTTGCAAAAAAAAAAAAAAAAAGAAAGATAGAAAGAAAATATGTATGAATGCTTTCAATTTTTGAATTCCCTGATTCAAGGATATCAGAAGAGGTTTTCTTAAAATTTGTTGAAATATGATGTTTTAACCCCTGCTTCCTCTCCTACTTTTTACATCTTTACTTTCAGATTGTACAATATTTCCTAAATTAGCTCTCCAGGATCAATTTTCCTGATCAATTATTTTTCCAATTAAATATTTTATATTTTCTATTTTTAATTCTTTTCATTTTTTCATTATTTCTTAGTTTTTAGTGAAATCATTAGCTTCCTCTCACCCAATTCTAATTTTAAAAGAATTTTTTTTCTTCAGGAAGCATTTTTTAAATCTCTTTTCCATGTAACCAATTCTACTAGGGGGAGCAGTGGATAGAGTGAAAAAGACTGATTCCAATGAGTTCAGTTCTAACTTCTGATGCTAACTGAGTGACCCTGGACAAGGCATTTAATTGTTTGCCATGTTTTTCTTATCTATTAAATTAGCTGTAGCAGGACTTGGAAAACAACTCTCTTAATTTTTCACTATAAGTCCAGATGAGGCACGGAGAATTAAGACAATAATTTTAAAGATCATGAAAAAACAACAACTTTTAATTTTTCAAAAATGCTTTATTTTTGTCTAATTATATTTAACACTAATTTTAAAATTCATTTAAAAACATGGAATTCTATTTTTCCTTTTTGTTCCTGCTCTGTTGACCTCCTGAAATAATAAACAAATTGATATAGTTTATGTATGTTCAAACATGTAATGCATAATACTTTATTAACAATAATGTGCCTGTTCTTTTTCCTCAAAGAAGGTTCATTTTTTTAAAGAAGTGATGTCAGAACATTGCACATGAATTGGATTTGAGTAAAGGAGTGCCATGCTATGTCATGAGTCTCTCTTTCTTTTCACTATTCATATGGATCCATTGACCAGATATGGATCAGAATGACTAAGAATGACCCTGGATGCAAGGCAATCAGGATTAAGTCTCTTGTGAACCTACACACAGCTAGTAAGTGTCAAGTGTCAGAAATCATATTTGAATTAACTAAAGAAGAACTGAAAAGAATAATAAGCTTTGAGCTGTCTTCAAATTCCATTAGTTATATTTTATTACAGGTGAATAATGCTTTTCATCATGAATTTTGTTGGATCATTGTATCACTCAAAATACTTTGTAATACTCAGAATAGCTAAGACATTAACATTTGTTCACTGAACTCTATTGCTATTGCCGTATTCAAAGTTCTCTTGGTTCTGTTTAATTTACTTTGTATCAGTTCCCATATTTCTTTGCAAGAATTTTTTTTTCTTCTTCTGAAAGCAACCTGTTTATCATTTATTTTTACACAGTAGAATTCCATTACAATCTTTTAACACATATTCAGCCATTTCCCAATTAATGAGTATCCCTTTAATATCTGTTTTTGTTTTCACAGAGTCACAATGTAGTATTCCTGGAGTGTAAGGAACATTTAATAATCCAATGGGTGTCATTAAATTTGGATCTAAATGGTCTTAGTTCCAAATTGCTCACCAGAATGGTTGAATCAGTTCACAATTCCACCAACAGTACATTTGTTTCTAAATTTTCCTACATCCCTCTCAATATGTCATTTTCCTTTACTGTCATATTAGCCAGTCTGATAAGTACAGAAAATTACTTTAGAAAATTTTTAATTTATAATAGTGATTTACAGCATATTTTGTAAGACAAGTTGGTTTTGATTTATAATTCCAATTGCTCTTCATATCCTCTAACAAATTCTCTAAATAGTTGAGAAATGAGTTCTTTATCACAAATTAAGTTGTGCTACTACTCTTATTCTTCTTGGGACTGGGACCCAGAACTGGGATCTAAATCCAAATATGGGCAAAACATCAGAGACCTGCCTCAGTGATAGAAAAGAGACCCCTGAAACCCTTACCATCTGTGGACAAAGACCTCTGGAAGCAGCTGCCACTCAGTAACCACTGATGTAGTGAATCCCAAGGACTAATTCTTATCTGCCCTGCTCCACTCTTACTTTGGTTGGGGGCAGACATTTCCTGTTGATCTTTCAAGTTCCCCTTGACATTATTTGGGCTGAGAAATCTGGAAACCACCACTGCTTCTATTAGAAAGTTGTCCTATTGTCCACAGGACCTCTGGGATCAATCCAAGCAGACCTGTGATACTCTCACCACGATCAAACAGACTTTGTTGAAGATTTTCCAAGTTGACTTGTTCTAGAAATTGTATCACTATATTATTTTTTTTGGTTCTTCCACTCTATTCAGAGGTATTATTTAGAAGAGAGTTCAGATGAGACAATCTTTTTTTTTTCCTGTCATCTTAACTCCTCCCTTTTAGAGTTTTTCTTGTAATAATTGTTTTCCAGCTTTTTACTTTGATTTTAATCTTGGTTGCAATAATTTTACTTGTGGAAAACATTTCAAAATTAAGATGATTTTAATTTCCCATCTTACATTTAGTAATTTTCTCTATCTCTTGTTTTGTCATAAATTTTTCTGTTTTTCATAGAATTGACAGGTAAACTATTAGTTATTCTAGTAATTTACCTATGGTATTATTGTTTTTAAGTTCAAATTATATATCTATTTTGACCTTGTTATGGTATAGTATAAAATATATTGGACTATATTTAGATTTACTATATTGTTTTCTATTTTTTCCAGCAATACTTATCAAATCCATACAGACACACACACACACACACACACACACACACACACACACAATCTCTCTCTCTCTCTAATACTATTGATAGTATTTTATTTAAAATTTTTGGATTAATATTCATTACATAAATTAATTATATTTTTCTTACTCTGTTTTGTCTCTTTCTGGTTTAAGTATCCTTACATTATTTGTGTCACAAAAGGAATGTGGCAGGAGTCCTCTCCCTATTTTTCTAAAAAGTTTATATAGTACCATAATTAATTTTTCTTTAAATATTTTGCTAGAATCACTTTGTGAATCACATAGGCCTGGAGAATTCTGCTTGAGTAACTCATTAGTAGTGCCATGCAAAATTCTGGTGTCAATGACTGGGTTATTTAATTATTTTATTTCCTTTGCTACTAATCTGGGCAATTGATGTTTATGTCAATATTTATCTGTTTCACTTAGATAATCAGAATTATTAGCATTTAATTGCACAAAATAGCTCCTAGTTATTGCTGTAATTTCCTTTCCATTGGAAGGGACTTTATAATTTTCATTTTATTCCTTATGTTATCAATTTTGTCTTCTTTAAAAAAACATATTAGCCAATGCTTTATCTATTTTATTATATTTCTTATAAAACCTGTTCCAATTTTTATCTGAGACCAGGTTTTCTATTTCAATTTTATTAATTTTTGCTTTGATTTTTCAGGGTTTTCTATTTTGTGCCTAAATGGAACCTTTTAATTTTTCTTTTATCTTGTCTTTACTAGTTGCATATTTAATTCACTGATCTACTCTTTCTCTATTTTATTAATTTCTCTTATGCATTGCTTTGGTTGCATTCAATAATTTTTTGTCATTATCTTTAATGAAGTGAATTAATTTTTATAATTTTTTCTTTAATCCAGTCAGTTTTTAGGATTAGATTGCATATTTCCCAATAATTTTAAATATATTTGCCATTGTCATTTCTGGAATATATTTTTATGTTATGATCTGAAAAGGATGCATTTAATGTTTTTGCCTTTTTACATTTTGTAGTGAGGTTTTTTGATCCACTCATTCTTTAAAATTAGGTTATATATGACCAGAACTGAACAGAAAATTTGATCTTCAAACATGAGACTCAAGTAACACATAAAAAGGTACACAGTAAAGGTAGACTATCAAGGAATTCATGATGGGAAGATGCTGATAGCTCATATGACCTTTCACATTTTCTAGGGCAGAAAAAAATAAAAAAAATTACTAGGGCTGTTAGAAGGAGTATATATATATATATATATGTATATATATATATATATATATATATATATATATATACATATATATATATATATATATATATATATATATATATATATATATAAAGTGGGAGCTGAATTTGAAGAGATAATATATTTAATATATTAATATAATATAGTAAAAAGATGGAGCTAATTTATGAGCAAGGAATATACTGGAAGAAAGGGAAAGAGGGGCACAACAAGGGTAACCTACTCCATATGAAAAGAATAAAAACTAAAATTTTGCAGGGGAGAGGAAGTGGGAAGACTAATGAGGGATATTGAATACATCTTCCCCTCATTAAAAGTGTCTCAGAAAAGGAATAACAAACACACTAATTGGGTATAGAAATCTATCCTACTCTAGAGAAAAGTAGGATAGGAAAGTGATGGGAAAATATTTGGGGGTGATAGAATAAAGGAAAGATTGTGAAAATGTGTACTTAGATGCAAAATGATTTTGAAGATGGAGAGTTTGAAAGGAGAGCGAGAATAAATGGGGTTGGGCAATAGGATGGAGAAAAACACAATTAGCAATAATTAAGTTTGGGAAAAATTATTGAAATAAGTTTCTCTAATAAAGACCTCATTTCACAAACACAGAGAATTGAGTAAAATTTTTGCAAAATAAGCACCATTTTTCAGATGAGGTTTGCAAATATATATATATATATATATATATATATATATATATATATATATATATATATATTTAAATTATTTTTTAAAATGTCCTTGCTCACTTCAGAGAAATGCAGATACTATCTTAAAACTATGGATTCACTAATAATAGGATAGTAAGATAAGGTGTCAAATGTTGGTGGGAATGAGAGAAAATGAGATCAGTGCATTGTTGGAGAAGTTGTGGAGTGATTCAACAATGCTGTGCCAAAGGATTATAAAACTATGCCTGTCCTTTGAACTATTAGTACTACTAAAAGGTCTATATTTCAGAAGAGATGAGAAACAGGAAAGAAAAAGGATCTATATTTATAAGGATATTTTTAACAATTATTTTTGGAGGCAAGGAACTGAAAATTGAGGATATTTCCATCATTTGGAGAATGACTGAATAACTTCTGATATGTGATTATGATTAAATGCCATTTTGTTAAAAGAAATGATAAACAGGATACTCTCAGGAAAAAATATGAGCAGACACAATGGGAAATATACCATATAAAAAGTAATAGCAAAATTATGGAATGATCAGCTATGAATGACTTACTTTTTCACAGTAATATGTGATCCAAGACAACCCTGAAGAGCTTATGGTAAAGAATGCTATTCATTCCCAAAGACAGCTGATAGTGTCTGAATTCAGATTGAAACATACTTTTTTAACTGTATTTTTTAAGGTTTCTTTTTTTTCTTAGGGGTGGAGAGCTTATGTGTACTCTTGTGTCATGACTGTTGTGATGATTTTCATTACTACATATTTCTAACCTACATTAAATAGGTTGGGTTCTCAATGAGACGGAATGAGGTGCGAGGAAGGGATGGAATTTTGAACTCAAGATTTTAAAAGTGAATGTGGAAAGTTATTTTTGCATGTAACCAGGGAAAAATAAATTTAAAAAAATAGGTCATTAGATTCCAATTAATTTGATTTATGGCCCTTTGCTGCATGTACTTTTTATTGCATCATGATCTGAAAGGATCCATTTAATATTTCTTCCATTCTGTATTTGATAATGAGGATTTTATACCCTAATTCATGGCCCAATTTTGTGTAGGTCCCATATACCATAGGAAAAAATATATTCCTTTCTATCTGCATTCATTTTCTCCACTTCTATCATTTTTAATATTCAAACATATTATATATCCCCTTAACTTCTTTTTGGTTTAATTTATATTTAAACTTATATAATTCTGAGAGAGGAAGCTTGAAATCCCCCACCAGTACAGTTCTATTGCCTATAGCTTCTTGTAATTCATTTAGTTACACCTCTAAGAATTTAGATGCTATACCACTGGTGCATATATATTTAGTATTGAAATTACTTTTTGTCTATGGTACCTTTTAGGAGAATGTGGTTTCCTTCCTTATTCTTTTTAATGTCATCTGTTTTGTCAATTGCTTTTTCTGAAATAAAGATTGCTACCCCTGTTTTGTTTTTTTTTTTTCAGCTGAAGCATAATATATTCTGCTCCAGGCTTTTACCTTTACTCTGTGTGTATATCTCTCTGCTTCAAATGTGTTCCTTAAAGATAATATTATGGAATTTTTAACTCATTGTACTATCTACTTCTGTTTATGGGAGAATCCATACCATTCATCTTCATAGTTATAATTACTCTTTATTGTTCTTCATGCCTTCTCCCCTCCATTTTTACTTTTTTCCCTCTAACTCTATTCCTTCTCACAAACATTTCATTTCCGAATACTACCTCCCTCCATCTGTGCCCACCTCCATCTGTCATCTTGCCTTTTCTTTCCCCTGTGTTTTTCCCTTCCTCCTTTCCTTCCTTTTAGCAGTTCCTCCTTTGTTTCCCCCAACCCTTCCTTTCTTAATATTTGAAGTGTAAAATAAAATTCTAAAAGAAACTGAATGTATGTTATTTGTTCTTTGAATAAAAATGAGCCAAGAGCAAGATGAAATCAGTTCACAACCTCTCCTTTCTTTCTCCCTAATGTCATAGGTCCTTTGCACCTCTTCATATGAGTTAATATATTCCATTCTGCCTCACCCTTCCTTCCATTTCATTTCAATTCTCCGCTTATGAAATATCTCTTTTGGGATTTTTAAAAGATAATGTGGTTTAGTGACTTGCCCAAGGTCACATAGTTAGGCAATTATTAAGTGGCAGAGGCTGAATTTGAACTCAGTTCCTCCTAATTACAGAACCAATACTCTATCCTCTGCACTAGCTACTTACCCTTTGTCTTATCTTTTTACATCATCTTATCAATTTCAACTTATGTCCATTCCTTCAGCCTAAGTTTTCTCCCTCTTAAATAGTTAAAATTCTCGAGAGTTAAGGAAACCTTCCTCTATGTAGGATTGTAACCAGTTTATTCTTATTGAATAGCAGTCTTTTCCCTTGTTTATATATTTTTGTATCTAATGAGTTTTCTGTTTGAAAATCAATTTGTTTGCTCAATTCTAATCGTTTTATTAGGAAAATCTGAAAGTCATATATTTCATTCCATGTTCATCTTTTCTCCTGGAAGAATATGGTCAGTTTTATTTTTAGTTGTAATCCAAAATCGCTTAGCCTCCAGAAAATCATATTCCAGGCCCTATGATTTCATCACCTTTTTGCAGCCAGGTCCTATGGAAACCTGACTGTGACTCCTCAATATTTGAATTGCTTCTTTCTGACCACCTTTAGGATTTCCTCCTTGATTTGAAAATTCTAGAATTTGCCTACAATATTCCTTAGTGCTTTCATTTTAGGATCCCTTTCGGAAGATGATAAGTTAATTCTTTCAATGACTATTTTTACCTCTGGTTCCAGGATATTTCCTTAATGATTTTTGAATTTTACAATTTTTCACCTAATCTCACTTTCTTCCCCCCACCCCCCACAGAAAGCAGTCTGATAGTCTTTATATTATTTCTATGCTATACATTAATCAAAAATTGATATGAGAGAGAAATCATATACTTAAGGACTAAACAACATATCATAGATGCCAAGATTACATGAGATAACTTTTTAAAAAAAAATCAAACTCCACAATACTTTCTCTGGATACAGATGGTATTCTCCATTGCAAATAATCCAAAATTGTCCCTGATTGATACACTGATGAAATGAGCAAGTCTATTAAGATTGATCATCAACCCCCTTTTGCTGTTAAGGTGTTCAATGATTTTATGGTTGTGCTCATCTCAGTCAGCATCAGTTCATGAAAATCCTTCCAGGTTTCTCTGAATTTCCATCCCTCCTGGTTTCTAATAGAACAATAGTGTCCCAAAATGTACATATACCACAATTTATTCAGACATTAATTGATGGACATTAATATTTTTGAACAAGTGATTTTTTACTCTTTTTCAAGTTCTCTTCAGAGTATAGACCTAGTAGTGGTAATACTGGATCAAAGGGTATGCACCTTTTTATTGCCCTGTGGGCATAATTCCAAATTGCTCTACAAAAAGGATGGATGCGTTCATAACTCCAGAAACAATGTATTAAGGTCCCATATTTCCCACATCCCTTCCAACATTGATCATTGTCCTTTCTAGTCATATTGGCCAGTCTGACAAGTTTACATGTCTCTAATAATCAGTGGTTTAGAGTAATATTTCATATGACTTAGTATATTTTTGATTTTCTTATCTGTAAATTACCTCTGCATATTCCATGATCATTTGTCAATTAGGAAATATTTTTTTATAAACTTCACTCAGTTCTCTATATATTTTAGAAATATATCTTTTGTCATCAATACGAGTTGTAAAAATTGTTTTCCATTTTATTATATTTCTTTTGATCTTTTTACAGTGATTTTGTCTGTGCAAAATCTTTTTAATTTAATTTAATCAAAATTGCCTAGTTTGATTGTAATGATGTTCTCCATCACTTCTTTGGTCATGACCTGCTTCCCTTTTCATCCTAGTTTTCTTATATGTCTTCTTTTATGTCTAAATCCTGTATCTATTTTGATCTTATCTTGGTACAAGGTGTGAGATATTAGTCTAATCCAAGTTTCTGCCATGCTGACTTCCAATTTTCCCAACAGGTTTTATCTGAGAAAGTTTTTTTTTTTTTTAACCCAGAAGCTGCACTCTCTAAGTTTATCAAAAAGTACATTACTAAAATCATTTTCATCTTGTCTATTGAACTGTTCTACCATTCTATTTCTTAGCCAAAACCAAACAATTTTGAGGACTGATGCTTTATAACATAAGTTTAAACATGGTAGGGCTAAGCCACCTTCTTTTGCACTTTTCATACATTAAATCCTTGGATATTTGTGACTTTCTCTTTCTCGGTATGAATTTACTTACTTTTTTTGTTGCTCATTAAAGACATTTATTTTTGGAATTTTGATTGGTAGACCATTAAATAAGTAGTTTAATTTAGATAGAATTGTCATTTTCATTATATTAGCTCAGCCTATCTATGTGCATTTGATGTTTGTCCAGGGATTTAAATCTGATTTTATTTGTGTGAACAAAGTTTTCTAGTTGTTTTCATAGATTATATGAGTCTATATTGGCAGGTAGTCTACCAAGTATTTTATATTGTCTAAAGTTATTTTGAATGGACTTTGTCTTTCTAGCTCTTGCTGTTGTATCTTGCTAGTAATATATAGAAAAACTTTGGATTTATGAGGGTATATTATATATCATGTGACTTTGCTAAAGTTGCTAATTGTTTCCAGGAGATTTTTTACATATTTTTTTAAGTTTCTGTAGGTATGCCATCATATCCTCTACAAAGAAGTGATAGTTTTGTTTCTTCCTTCCCAATTTTAATTACTTAAATTTATTTTTTTCTTCTCTTGTTGCTTAAGCTTGCATTTATAACACAATATTGAATAATAGTGGTGATAATGGACATACTTGTTTCTCTCCAGATCCTATTGTGAATTCCTCTAGCTTATCCAATTGCATATATTGCTTGTTGATGATTTCAGATAAGATACTGCTAATCATTCTAAGGAGTAATCCATTTATTCTCCAGGGTTTTTAGTAGGAATGAGTGCTGTATTTTGTCAAAGGTTTTTTCAGCATCTACTGAGATAATCATATATTTCTGATAGATTTGTTATTGATATAGTTAAATATAATAAAAGTGTTCCTAATATTGAACTAACCCTGTATTCCTGGAATAAATCCTGCTTGGTCATATTGTATCATCCTAATGATAACTTGCTGTAAACATTTTGCTACGATTTTATTTAAGATTTTGCATCTACATTCATCAAGGATATAGGTCTACTATTTTTTTCTGTTTTAATTCTTCCTGGATTAGTTATCAGCACCATATTGGTGTCATAGAAAGAGTTAGGCAGAGTTCCATCTTCACCTATTTTCCCAAAGAGTTTATATAGAATTGGAACCAATTTTTCCTTAAATGTTTGATAGTTTTCATTTGTGAATCCTTCTGGCCCTGGAGATTTTATCTTAGGAAGTTCAATTATGGCTTGTTGAATTTCTTTTTCTGATATTGGTTATTTATGTATTTAATTTCCTCTTAATTTAACCTTGACAACTTATATTTTTATAAATATTCATCCATTTCACTTAGATTATCAAATTTATTAGTATGCAGTTGGGCAAAATAATTGTGCATTATTACTTTAATTTCCTCCTCACTGGTGGTGACTTCACCTTTTTTCTTTCATGATACTGGCAATTTGATTTTCTTCTTTCCTTTTTTATAATCTTATTAACCAGAAGTTTATCAATTTTATAGATTTTTGTCATAAAAGCAGCTCTTGGTTTTATTTATTAGTTGAATTAGAGTTTGATTTTATTAATTTATTATATAATTTATATAATTCACATACAATTTATTAATTATTATATATCATTAATTATATAATGTAATTTATTAATTATTAATTTCTCCTCTAATTTTTAGAATTTCTAATTTGGCATTTAACTGGGAGGGTTTAATTTGTTCTTTCTCTAATATTTTAGTTGCATGTTATTTCATTGATTTCCTCTTTCTCTAATTTATTCATTTAAGCATTTAAAGATATAATATATTCCCTGTCTTGTTATTGTCATTATCTAGGATACAATCATTAATTCTCTCAATAATCATTTTTTGATCCACTCATTCTTTAAAATGAGCTTAGTTAGTTTCCAATTAGTTTTAGGTTTATCTCTCCCTGGTCCATTATTGCATTATTATTTGAAAAGGATATATTCACTATTTCTGTCTTTCTGCATTTGATTAGATATTTATTCCTTTCTATCCCCATCCTATTTCCTCCAAAGGTCTATCATGTATAGGTTTTCTAGCATTATATTAACCTCTTTAACTTCCTTCTTGTTTATTTTGTGGTTACATTTAGCTAAATCTGAGAGTGGGGGGTTGCGGTCTATCACCATTAGAGTTTTCTGTCTATGCATGTTCCTGTAATTCCTTCAGCTTCTCCTCTAAGAATTTCGATGCTATACTATTTAGTGCATATATATATATATATATATATATATATATATATATATATATATTATTGAAACTACTTCATTGTCAATGGTACATTATTTTAGGATGATAAAATTTCCTTCCTTAACTCTTTTAATGAGGTCTATTTTTGCAGTCTGAGATGAGGATTATTATACCCTACCTTTTTTCACTTGCTCTGAAGCAAAATACATTTTGCTCCAATGTTTTGCCTTTGCTCTATATGTATCTTTCGGTTTCAGATGAGTTTCTTGTAAATAGCATATTGTAGGATTCTGATTTTTTTAATCCATTCTGCTATTTGCTTACATTTTATGAGAGAATTTAACACATTCACATTCAAAGTTATAATTATTAACCCTTTATTCAGCTCCATCCTATCTTTCTTCTGTTTGCATTTTCCCCGTTTTTCTCTTTGTCCATATTCCCTGGTATTTTGTTCCCGAATACCACAACCTTCAGTTCACACCCTTATTTCAAACCTCCCTCCACTTTCTTTTCCCTTTCCCTTTTCCCCTTCTTCATTTCCTTCCTTCTGTTAGTTGCTCTTTTCCTCTCCCCTCCCCCCATTCTCCTTTTAATGCTTGAAAGCTAAGGTAAGTTTCGTAACTTTACTCAGTGTGTGTATGTTAACTTTAAGCCAAGTCTGATGATATTAAGATTCAGGCAGTTCTCACCACCTTCCTTCTTCTCCTCTATTATAATAGGGCCTTTGTACCTCTTTATGTAATGTGATTTACCCCATTCAATCTCTTTCATCCTATCATTTCTTTATTGTTCTCCCTTCCAAGGAAATGTTTTTAAATCATTCTATCAAAGTCAAAGATAAATCATAAGTGTCCATCAATTCTGGCTAAGTATATTCTCTCTAATAGAGTTACAAATCTAAAGAGTTATGAGAATCTTTCTCCCATGTAGGGATATAGCCAGTTTCATGTTATTGAATAGCAGTATTTTTGTCCCTTTTTAAAAACCTTTTCATGTGTCTCTTGAGTGTCCTGTTTGACGTCCAGATTTTTCTATTTAGGTCTGGTGCTTTCATCAGAAAAATTTGAAATTCTCCTCTTTCATTAAAGGTCCATCTTTTCCCCTGGAAGAGAAGTCTTAATTTTGCTAGATAGTGGATTCTTTTTTTTTTATGGAGACCAGAAATTTAATCTATATCTGAACAAGAATTTCCTCTATAACATATCCAACAATTAAGCATCCCAACTTTTACCTGAAGGAATCCATAAAAGTGAGAGTTATTTAAAGTAGTCCATTTTACTTTTAGATAGTTCTAATTTTAGAAAATTTTCATGGAGGAAAAAACACTTCTTTTCAGTTTTCAGAAATAATTTCTATTCTTGGCATTCAAGCAGAATGTTGTCTTGGTTTTATCTTATACAAATTCACTCCTTATTGAAATAATCTCCCTCAATAATAAGAGAAACTAAGATAGTTTATAGTACTTTATGTCCATTATACTGTATGTTCATCATAACAACCTTGTGAGGTCAGTACCACAGATAACATTGTCTCCATTTTTAAAGAAGAGAAAACTCAATCTTAGTTTAGATGAACTGTCCAAAGTCAGCAACTAATAAGTGTGGAAGTAAGGGTGGAAGTTGAATTCAGGCCTCTTCTCAA
The DNA here is from genome assembly GCF_037893015.1 of Macrotis lagotis. NCBI lineage: Eukaryota > Metazoa > Chordata > Mammalia > Peramelemorphia > Peramelidae > Macrotis > Macrotis lagotis. The sequence continues at coordinate 550,447,662 of NC_133658.1, forward strand.
TCCAAGTCCAGCAATCTCCTCCTATATCATTGGGCCTTTCCATGTATCACCCCCTCCATGAAACATTTCCTGGCATTCGAGGTTTGAAAAGCGAACTCTCCAATTTTTAAAATCAGTTCTTTGGTTATTTTCTTTGCTCTTATTACTTCACATTTCATGTTAAATGTATCAGTTATATGTCACAGTCTCCTTTAGAATAGAAATTCCTTGAGCTATGGCATATATATTTTTTAGCAATGCTTTGCACCTGGAGAACTGTGTACATGCACAAAATTAAGTTGAGTTGATAGTGTATATAACAAAGATAAATTTGTCAGGCATAGATAGATACAATATTTCCTTAGGTCTCCAGATGTCCTTTGTGTGCAAAGGCTTGCTTGATGATATTGAGGATAGCAGTAACCTGCTACTTTTAATAATATATTTTGTAGCATTTACAAAAAGATAACATGTAAGGTTATTTGCTTAACTTAAAGTGCTTATAAATGGTAGTCATTAACTGATATTTAATTAATAAGTCAAAATAATGTAATTAGTATTTAATAATCTTTTTTAAGTGTAGTCATTTTGAAATTCCTTTTTTTTGCAAGGCAGGGGGGGTTAAGTGACTTGCCTAAGGTCACACAGCTAGGTAATTATTAAGTGTCTGAGGTCATATTTGAACTCAAATCCTCGTGACTCCAGGGCCTGTGACCCTATTTTGAAATTCTTTTTTTCTTTTTTTTGTTTTCTTTTTATTTTTTTATTTATTTTTTTTCTAAATTTATTTTTTATTCTCATTTTGTACAAATTTTTTTACATTAATAAAATATTCTTGTTTACAAGTAAACAAAATACCCCTCTTCCCCCATGAATATTGATAGACTTGCTTGCACGAAAAAAGTAAAGGGGGGAGAAAAAAATTAAAATTAAAAAAAAAATAGTAGTAATAATTATAGGTATGGCCAGGTGGTGCAATGGACGAAGCACCAGCTCTGGAGCCACAAGCACCCAAGCCCATATCCAGCCTCGTGAACCCAACAATCACCCAGCCATGTGACATGTAAGCTCCCTGATCCCCACTGCCCTGCAAAAACCAAAAAGAAGGAAAAAAAAGACCCAAAATAAAATAAAATACTAATAATAGTAGGGGTGGCTGGGTGGCACACAGAGCATTGGCCCTTGAGCCAGGAGCACCCGGGTCCAAATCCGGCCCCAGACACCCAAAGATCACCCTGCCATCCAGCCCCACTTGCCCTGCACCCTCCCCCAAATAATAATAACAAAAAATGTGCTTGAGTCTTTGTTTCAACACCAACAACTCTGTCATGGGTGGATGTCATTCTTTATGATAAGTCCATCACAAAAGTGACTTCCATATTTTTCCACCATTGCCATTGCTGATCGCAACTCCCTCCTTTCTTATTTCTCCACTACTATGTACTCTATTTTCTCTCTCCTTTCACTCTGACTCTGCTGTAGGGTTGTTGACTGGCTCAGCAGACAGATGCCTGGTCCTGGGGCCAAGAAGCCCTAAGCCCGCATACCACCCAGTAGGCCCAGAATCCACCTGGCCCCATGGTCCTGGACAGGCCATCCAATACCAGCCCCTTGCAAGAAATAAAAAAAGAAAATGTGTTATATCTGACCGCTCTTTCCCCATGGTCCATCCTTTCCTCCTTTATTCACATCCCCACTCCTTCCCCCTGCTCCCCCCTCCTTCTTACTCCAGTTGTCTATACCCCATTGAGTATATTTGCTGTTTCCTCTCCTAGCCACCTCTGATGAGAGCAAAGATTCCCTCATTCCCCCTTGCCTCTCACCTTCCATAGCATTGCAATAGCTCATTGTAATAAAAAAAATCTTACGTGAAATATATTGGACTATTCCCCCTCTCCTTTTTCTTTCTCCCATTCCATTTCCCTTTTTTTCTATTGACTCCATTTTTATACCATATTTTATCTTCAGATTCAGCTTTCACCTGTGCTTCAACTATAAAAGCTCTCTCTACCTGCACTATTAACTGAGAAGGATAATATGAGTATTATCAGTGTCATTTTTCTATGCAGGAATACTTGCAGTTCATCCTCATTATGTCCCTCATATTTCCCCCCTCTCCTCCAATCTCCATGCTTCACCTGAGTCCTGTATCTGAAGATCAAACCTTCTATTCAGCTCTGGCCATTCCAAAAGGAACCTTTGAAATTCCCCTGGTTCATTGAAAGTCCATCTTTTTCCCTGGAAGAGGACATTCAGCCTTGCTGGGTAGATCATTCCTGGCTGCATTCTAAGCTCTTTTGCCTTCCGGTATATTATATTCCAAGCCCTACAAGCTTCCAATGTAGTTGCTGCTAAGTCCTGTGTGATCCTGACTGCAGCTCCACGATATTTGAACTGTGTCCTTCTGGCTGCTTGTAATATTTTCTCTTTGACTTGGGAGTTCTGGAACTTGGCTATAATATTCCTAGGGGTTGGTTTTTTGGTATCTCTTTCTTGGTGGTTCAGTGGATTCTCTCCATTTCTATTTTGCCCTCTGCTTCTAGAATATCAGGGAAATTTTCCTGTAGTAATTCTTTGAAAATTATGTTAAGGCTCTTTTCCTGATCATGACTTTCAGGTAATCCAATAATTTTTAAATTATATTTCCTAAGTCTGTTTTCCATATCAGTTGTTTTTTCACTGAGATATTTCACATTTTCTTCTAATTTTTCATTTCTTTGGTTTTGAAGTATTGATTCCTTATTTCTGGTAAATTCATCAATCTCCCTGAATTCTATTCTTTGTCTGAAGGATTTGTTCTCTTCAGAGAGTTTTCTTATCTCTTTTTCCATCTGGCTAATTTTGCTTTTTAAAGCATTCTTCTCCTCAATAATTTTTTGAACTGTTTTGTCCATTTGACCTAAGCTGGTTTTTAGCATGCTATTTTCTTCAGCATTTTTTTGGATTTCCTTGACTAGGCTGCTGACTTCATTTTCATGTTTTTCCTGCATCTCTCTACTTTCTTTTCCCAGTTTTTCTTCCAACTCCCTCATTTGATTTTCAAAGTCTTTTTTGAGCTCTGTCATAGCCTGAGCCCAATTTCTGTTTTACTTGGAGTCTTTAGATGCAGGAGCTTGTGCTTCCTCATTTTCACACTGAGTATTTTGATCCTTCTTGGGCTCTTTTGCAAAATATTTCTCAATAGTCTTCCTTTTGTTTCTCTGCTTGCTCATTTTCCCAGCCTGGGCCTGGTTTGGGTTGCTTCCTGAGCTTTTGGGACACTCCCACAAGGGTCTCAGTGTGTGAGGCTCTGTGCTCCCTCCTGGTCTGTGAATGACCATAAGCACCTCCCTCTGCCACGGGGCTGAGGTGGGGGGGGTGGTCTGCTGTTCTATGGGGGGGCCTAGACTGTGGTCAGGATCTGAATGTGGTCAGAGCCCCAGAGTCCTGTTCCTGGGGCTGAGGATAGAGCTCTGCAGTCTCTCTTCACTCCCCTCCCTCAGCTCAATGGGCTCATCCCCTGGGGGCTCCTGCTTACTGGCTCTGCCTGCTTCTGTTTCCTGGATCAGGGCTGGGGAAAGACCAAGCTACTTGCTGTGTGCCCCAAGGGCTGGGCTCCATGTGTTCGCTGTGGCAGAGGTCCCCTGCTGTTCCCTCACTTTCTGCCCAGTGCTTCCCGGGGTGCAGCTCAGGAGACTCCCTGGCTGCTGAGAGTTGTGACTCCCAGCATCCTGGGGCTGCCTGCGGGAGGCTGAAGTTCTTTCACTCTGGCAGCCATCCCTCTGGAGGGCTGCCTCTCCAATCCCGGGGAGCAGAGCCTTTTTGCTCTTTTCCAGGTTACCTTGAGTAGGAGAACTGCCTCACTGGGTCCCTTTGTGGGTTCTGTCTCTGGAAAGTTTAGTTAGAGTCCTTAGCTAATGAGTTTTATCAGAGAGCTCCTAAGACTGGATCCCTTCTTGTCACCATCTTGGCAACACCCCTGAGATAGTGGATTCTTGCTGCATTCCAAGACTCCTTGCTCTTTTGAATATTGCACTCCAAGTACTTTGATATCTTAATTTTGATTCAGTCAGGTCTTATGTAATCCTTAATGTGGTTCCTTGCTAAATTATTTCTTTCTGGCTGATTGCAGGATTTTCTTTTTTTATCTGATTGTTATGGAATTTGGGCACAATATTCCTAGGTGTTTTAATTTTGGGATTCCTTTCAAGAGGGGATCAATGTATTCTTTCAATAACTATTTTACTCTCTGGTTCCATGATATCAGGACAATTTTCAATCTAAATCTAAATCCTGTAATATTGAGTCCAGATTTTTTTCTATTATATGTTCCAGAAGTTCCATGATTCTTAAATTGTCTGTTCAGTAACTCTTTTTGAGATTAGTGGTTTTGCTAATGAGGTAGTTTACATTTTCTTCAATTTATTTGATTTTTTGGTTGTGTTGTTTCATGAAATCATTAGTTTCCACAGAATCCATTCTTCTTTTTTTTTAGAAAAGAATTTTCTTCATTTATCTTTTGCAACTCCTTTTCCAATTGGCCAATTCTGTTTTTGAAGGAGTTTACCCTATGTCAAATTGAGGCTTTGAGAGAATTATTTCCTTTTTGCATTTGCCCAGTTTAGGATTTGAATGAATAATTTTCCTTTGTCCAATTGTATTTTCTATGGATTTGTTTTCTTTCTGCAATGTGTTATTTTTCTCTTGAGTTTCTTTTCCCAGTTCTTCCACTTGATTTTTAGACTCTTTCCTGATCTCTTGTAAGAAGTATTTCTGTGCTGGAGACCAATTCATATTCTCCTCAGAAGTACTAGCTCTCTCTGAGTTAGGGTCTTTGTCTTCAAGGTATCTTTCAGTAGGCATCCCTTTTTGGCCAACCTTTCTTCATTTTCCTAGAATCTTGTGGGGGGGGGGGGCTGGTTCACAAACCTTTGGTTTTGAAAACCCTAGAGACTTTGCTCACTAGGCTTAGTAACTCCAAGGTGGCCAGCCAGTAGGAGCTGTTAGAGGCTTTCTCTGGGTTGTCTGTGAACTGGGGGGGAGCAGCACCAGGATCTGAATTATCCTTGGACAATGTGGACTGGGCTATTGCATTATTTAGTTAATGTTATTTAATTAATCTTATTCACTCAGCACTGAGTGTTCACATTTGAGTCTGGGGTGGGGAAGTTGAGGAGATTTTTTTGTGTTTGCTCTGGGAAGAGTTTGTTTCTCTCACAGAGATAGGTGGAGTTCAACTGGAAACAAGGGGTCCCCCACTTAAATTAAGGGGTCATGTGGTTTTGGTGTTCCAGGGCAGCAGAGCTGACCAGATTGATGTCTAGACACCACACTGGAGCTCTTCCACCTGCTGTGCTGCTCTCCTGCTTGCTCACAAAGCCAAAGCTTCTGAGCCTGTTCTGTGGAATTCCTGGGTCTCACCCTGCCACCCCTGTGCTGACTTTCTGTTCTCTGCTCCCAACTCACCCATGTTCCTATGAGACAGACCATGATAGTAGATGCTCTTCTCCTTTGCTCTTTTGGGATTTTGTGCATTCGAATTCTTTAAGAGGCTTGATTCATATTGATTCTGAGGGAAATCCAGGAGAGCCTAGCTCCATGCTTAGCTTTGCTCTGCCACCTTGGCTGAAAATCTTGATTAATATCATTTCTGAGGGAAACTTAAGAAAGTTCTTGGATTCTCTCTACCATCTTCTCCAGAAGTGTTAGTGAGATTTTTATGACTTAAATACTTTATCAATTTTTGTGTATTTAGTAGGTATCCTTGATAATTAAAAGTATAATATTTTCTTTCCCCATCAAATTTTCTCCAGAGATTTATTTATCTAAGTTTTCTAAAATTCTATTCACCTCCTTAATTTCATTTTTGTTTATTTTCTTATTATATTTACCTGGTTCTATTTTAAAACCAGATTCTGCCTATTTCCCTCTGTTTCTTACAGCTCCTGCAGTGATCTTTTATAACATAGAATGCTGATTGCCCTTGCATACCCATAAGACATGAAGGGACCTTCCATAATTTAGTGTGCTAATAGTCTAGAATAACTCTGCTGAGATATAGTGGGCATTTGTCCTGGCCTTAGTGGATATGTGCAAAGACCAGAATCTTCACAGGTCTAGAAAAAGAAAAGAAATGTGGATGTGTCTTTGGGTTTGATTGGAAAAACATATGGGTGCCTTAAAGCTGATTCTGTGAGATATATATGTTGGGAGCTATGTTGAGTGGGTGCAGTATAGAAGTCAGTTCATGCTATTTTGCTCTGTTTTTTTTTTTTTTTGGTCTTGATTTTCTTTTGGCTTTCAGAATTATTAAACCAGGGAGATAACTTGATACAAATTTTTTTTTAGAGATTTGAGAGAATGAGGGAATTGAAAAAAAGACTTATTCTTCATCATATCTATTAAGTGATGAGTAGTATTTCAGAAGAAACAAATAAGATTATCTTGAAAGAAATATTCTAAATTTATTATACTTTTAAAAAAGAAAGTGATATGAGAAAGTTCACAATTTCAAATGAATATTATTTTGTATGTTTTGCTGTATACAAAGGAATATTCTTTAAGTTTAAAATAATTTTAATCAAAATTGAAAATTAAATCGGAGGTTAGTGGAAGGGTTGTAATATATAATGTCTAAGGGTCCTGCTAATTTTTTTTTAGGATTTTTCAAGGCAATGGGGTTAAGTGGCTTGCCAAAGGCGACACAGCTAGGTAATTATTAAGTGTCTGAGGCCGAATTTGAACTCAGGTATTCCTGACTCCAAGGCCAGTGCTCTATCCACTGTGCCACCTAGATGCCCCCTCTTCTAAAATTTTGTGTTAGTTTTAGCTAGGAATCTATTAATGTTTCTATGAATCTATTAAATTCCTGTGAAAAACTTCTTGGCCCTAGAGCTAATCATTTGTATGGAAAACTGACTATACTGGTTTCTAGAGCTGGAAGGACTTGAGTTTATACCTGACCTCAGACCCTCACTTTCTGAAACTAAGTTTAATTCAGTTTCCTCATTTTTAAATGAGGAAAATAATTGTACCTACATCACAGGGTTGTTGTGACAAAAATATTTGTAAACTGTTGTGTAAATCTTAAAGAGTTAAGTAATTGTTAGCAGCTATAACATTATTATTTGTACCATGACTATCTACTACATTCTCTGGGGTCACTTTGCTCCCAGCTAGTATTTACAGAGAACAATGAGAATGCTAATATATGACTTCTGTCTCTTTTTTTTCCAGTTTCTCTTCTCACTTTAATCTGTTCATATCTCTTTTAAAAGTTGATTTCAACTTTGTAAAATAGTTGTATGAGTAGATTTGAATATATTGTTTGGTAATCCTAATCATTCTTATATAAATTATTGCTTTTGCAGTTTACCATCTGTAAACCTTACTATCCTTAAAATTCATTATCAATTAGCTTCATATGTTGTTAAAGGGTCAATGAGAACAGACAAAAAGGTGAATTCAAATATTATAAGTTGTTTATTAAAGTAAATTTCACACTTCATTAAGGAGACACAAAGGAATTTGAGAGGACCTTATTGGACTTTTCTTGAGGACACCATTTACACCGTGTTGACTTGAAATGAATATAATTACAAACAAGGTGAATAAATTTTTAGTGACCCTTGACCCTCAACAATATAATTACATTCTTTTGTTTCCTTCAATAACCATCCTTAATGTTTTGAATCTTTTGTCTTCCACATTGAATCATATACCAAATTATATTAATTCTTCTTTCAACTTCTTCCCTTCAATTACCTTTTCACATTAGCCTAAATTTTAAGTCTCTACTGACTACCTTTCCTTTTACTTATCAGTCTAATTTACGTTTGATTTATGGAATAAAGCCTTCAAACCCTGGCCATTAGCTTACTTCCTAGAAGAATTGTCATCTACCTTGTTCAATAGCTTATAAATTTAGCATTCTGAGGATAACAAATTGAATTTACCATGCTATATATTGTATTTTGTTATCTCCATCTCTTGAATATATTTTCCTTGCTCTTAAGCTAGTGTCTATACATAAAGATCCAGTTTGATAAGTGTGGATCAAAAGCTATTGATTCCACCAAGTAGTGGTAACCCATCAGTTGAGATTTTTATACATTAAGTCAATGCTTACAGTCAATAATTATCAAAGGCTAAAGAGATTTCATTAATTCTTTTATAAATTCTGTTCTTTCTACCTTTTAAAGATTTTTTTTCTGATTGAGGTAACCACTGATTTAAGGACTGATATAATTTTCCTATATAGAAATGTGAGAAATTAGAGAATCATAAATTACAATAAACCCTTTATTCAGTACTTTTTAGTGACAGAACAAGAAGAATTTTAGACCTGGAGACTTTGGTTTATGATGTCCAGTTTTTAAAATAATGTATACCTAGAGGAGTTTAAATTGCATAAGAGAAATAGGATGACACTTGATAACTGTTTCTAGTTATTTTGGAGCTATTATGTGAAAGATATGATTTCAGAATTAAAACCAATATCAATGTGTAAAAAGTTGCAGAGAGTTTTAAGCTAAATTTTAAGCTAGATTTAAGCTAAATATGAGAAAAACATTTTTAACAATTACGGTTAACAAAAAAGTGAAAAAAAACTGTTCCTACAGATAATGACTTTTCCAATCATTCAGTCTTCAACTGAAAGTTGATTGATCACAGGAAAGTTATTATAGAGGCCATTACTGTTTAGGCAAAAGTTGCAATAGATAAAATTCATGGTCCCTTCCAAAGAAGAACATATTTTATTCTATGGATTACTCTGGGTTCTGGTTATTATTCACTTTAAAGTTTATCATTAAGTTTTCCCTTCCACTACATAGTCATTATTTCCCATCAAAATTCTCATTTTCTATCATAGGTCATCTATCTCAACTAAGTTTTTGCATGTTATCTTCCCTTAAACATATTCATCTCCACTTCCAAGCATTTCTTCTTGACATTCAAATTGTTTAATGTTTCCCCCATTCATGTTCACTAACTAATTTCCATTGCATCATGACACAGTTTAAAATTCACTCTAAATGTCTTCCCTGAGTAATTTCAAACCATTGGTCAGATTTTTTTTTGAATTCCCACAACACATAAAACCTCTTTACCTGTTTATATTGAATGATTTCCAATGGGAGATTTCCCCAAGTGGGAATTTTTTCCTAGTTTTCTGAGGTTCCCAAGTAGGTCACAAATCCCAGTAGCTAGTAATTAATTCTCTACTAGAAGTAGAAATTCTCCAGGTATTAATTTAATTGCTGACTGTGCTTAAAACTCAACATCATTTCTATTACCTATTTAAAGAATGAAATTATGTCCCTCTTGCCAAAGAGAGTTTACAGAAGTTTCACTTTTCATTTATAATGCTACACTAACCTTTGCTAGCCATCTTTCTACAAGTTCTGTCATAAAGTGAGAGTGTGTGATGGGGCATGAACCACCAACATTATGTACAATTTCCCTATATGGTTTGCTGACAGATGAGAAGTGTGATATAGTATATTATCAACAGAGTCACCTTCAGGTATGATTATCCACATAGGAAACCATTAAATGCTTTCCCTCATTTCCTACAACCAATAAGTTAGCAAGTTTTTTTTCTTCTTTTATCTGCCTTTCCTCTACCTCCTCCAAATAGACTAATTTAAAGTCTCATTCTATTGCCTGAATTATTGTAATAGCTTCAATCTTTTCTCTCTATAATCAATCATACTAAATATAAGACTAACTATTCTGACATTTGTGACCTTCATACAAATTGCCTCTACTTTTTTTGAACTTTATCTAATGCTTCTAACTTTCAGGGAGTTGCATTTCTGAGAAGCACATATCATCTTTTCCATCTAGTAACAATTATTTTATTAATACTGACTGTTGTAACTCAATCTAACTTTTATCACATGATTTCTTAGTAAAATATATTAAAAGAGCCTTAACTGGAATTTTTTTTAGACTTAGGAAAATTCAGTAAAACAGTAAGGGGGAAAGTACTACAAAAATTTCTTCAAATGGTCATATTCAGTTATTTAACTTGGGAAACCAAAATCAGGACAAAATGAAGCTCGTCTACTATGTGGGATGCTAGCCACAACATTTTGTGAACTAGGCATTCAATGCAATTTTTTTATACTTTTCTAATTTTGTTTCTTTTGAAATAAATTTATTTTTTCCAAGGCATGCAAATTGATGTAAAAAAAATATAAACTTACGAGGGATTGTTGTAAATCCTGCAACTATGCTAAAGTGGCTAATTGTTTCAAGTAGTTTTTAATTGAATTTCCTAGGATTCTTAAAGTATATCATCATATCTTCTTCAAAGAGGGAGAGTTTCAGGTTTTTTACTTTTCTTATTGTTATAACTGCAATTTCTAATACAATATCAAATATTACTGGTAAAAATGGGCATTCTTATCTCACTCGATTTTAATGGGAATGCTTTAATTTATTTCAATTTTATATATATATATATATACATATATATATATATATATGTATATATATATATATATAGCTATATGTATTGTTTACTGGTGGTTTTAGATAGATACTGCTTTTCATTTTAAGGAAAACTCCATTTATTCCTTTGTTCAGTATTGTTTTTAATAGGCATTGGGATTGTACTTTTTCAAAACCTTTTTCAACATATATTGACATAATTATATGAGTACTGTTGGGTTGATTACTGATATGGTCTATTATATAGATAGTTTTAGTAATATTGAACTAACTCTCCATTTCTAGTATAAAATCCTCCCTGATTGCAGTATAAATATTCTAGTGATAACTTGCTGAAATCTCTTTGTTGAAATTCCCTTTAAAATATTTGCTTCTATATTAATTAGAGAAATTAATCTATAATCTTCTTTCTCTGTATTGATAGTTCCTGGTTTAGGTCGCAGGTCCAGAATGGTGTCAAAGAAGGAATTTGGTAGAACTACTTCCTTGCGTTTTTTATTTTTCAAAAATAGTTTCTATAGAATTGGAATTAATCTTGAAAAGTTTGGTAGAATTCACTTGTAAATCCATCTGTCCTGGAGATTTTTGTGTTAGGGAGTTCATTGATGGCTTATTCAATTTCTTTCTCTGAAATAGAATTATTTAAATATTTAGTTTCCTCTTTAATTAATCTGGGCATTTTATATTTTTGTAAATATTCATTCATTTCACTGATATGGTTGATTTATTGGTATAAGGTTGGGAAAAATGGCTCAAAAATTTTACTTTAATTTCTTTCTCATTGGTGGCGAACTCACCCTTTTCATTTTTGACACTGGTTATTTGGTTTTCATCCTTCATTTTTCAATCAAATTAACTAAAGTTTTAACTATTCTTTTGTTTCTTCCCATAAAATCAACTTGTTTTATTTATTAGTTCAATATTTTTCTTACTTGTATTTTTTAATATATTCTTTGATTTTCAAAATTTTCAATTTGATATTTAATTGGTCATCTTTAATTCTTTTTTTCCTAGCTATTTTGTTGCATGCCCTATTCACTGATCTCTTCTTTCTCTATTTTATTAATGTAGGAATTGAGAAATATAATTTCCCCTGATAACTGCTTTGGCTGTATTCCACAAGTTAGAGTATTTTTTCTCATTATTGTCATGGTCTTGAATTAAATAATTATTTCAATGATTTGTTGCTTAATCCACTCAATTTAAAAATTATGTTATTTAATTTCCAATTAATTTTAATCCATCATTCCCTGGCCCTTAATTGCATAAGATTTTATTGCATTATGATCTGAAGAGGGTGTTTATAATATTTCTACTTTTCTGTATTTGATTGTTAGGTTTTTATACAAATAGATGATCAATTTTATGTAGGTGTCTTGTACTATTTGGGAAAAAAAAATAATGTTCCTTTCCATCCTCATTCTTCCCCCCCCCCCACAATGGTCTATAATATATAATTTAAAAAAATATATTCATGTCCTTAAATTCCTTCTTGTTTATTTTGTGGTTATATTTATCTAATTCTAAGAGTGGGAGGTTGAGTTCCCCAACCAGTATAGTTTTGCTGTCATGTTCCTTGTAACTCATTTGACTCCTCCTCTAAGAATCTGGATTCTATATCATTTGGTGCATATATGTTTAGTGTTGGTTATACTTCATTGCCCATGAAACATTTTAAGAGAATGTAGATTCCTTCCTTATTCTTTTTAATGAAATACATTTTTGCTTTTACTTTTTCTGAGATAAGGATTGCAATTCCTGTTTCATTTTGTTTTTGTTATTTTATCTAATGCATAATATATTCTGTTCCAACATTTTACCTTTACTCAGTATTATCTCTCTTCAAATGTGTTTCTTGGAAACAGTATATTGTAGGACTCTGATTTTTAAGCCAATATGCTAGTTTCTCCCATTTTATGTTAGAATTCATCCCATTCATAGTTATTATTACTAACTCTTTATATTTTCAATTCTATCTTCTTTCCATTTGTACTTGTCTTTCTCCTTTCAAATTATTCCTCCTCACCAGTGTTTTGCTTCCCACTTCTGCCTCCCACACTCTGCCCTTCCTTCTATCATCTCCTTTCCCTTTTCTTTCCCCTTTGCCCTTCTACTTTTCCCCTCTATTCTTCCTTCTCTTCTTTTATCCCTTTCTTTCCTCTCCCGCTTACCCTTCCTAATTCTGTTTAGGGTAAGAATAATTTCCAGTGCAACTGAATGCTTGTAACAATTCCCTCTTGGAGCTGATGAAAGTAAGATTTTTCAAATGATAGCTTTAAAAAGATTCAAACATTTCTCATCCCCAGTGTTTTTTCATATAATGTGATATGTACTTTTGCCTCATTGTGTGATGTAATATATTCCATTCTACATTCCCCTTCCACCCATCCCAAAATAATCCCTTTTATATAATATCTTAATTTGTAAAGGTCATTCCTTCAAAATCTTCTCTCTAATTGTATGCCCTCTAATGGAGATAAAGTTTTCAAGAGATATGAATATCTCATATTTTCCTATGAAAGGATGTAACCAATTTAATCTTATTAAATTACACTCTTTGTTCTCCCAGTTTACCTTTTAAATCTCTTGATTGAAGATTGAATTTTATGTTCAACTCTAATTTTTTTCATCCAGAATATGAGAAAGTCCCCTTTTTCATTATATGAATATTTTTTCCCCTGAAACTTATTGGTTGTAATCACTCTTTACCCCTGCAATATCATATTCTAGGCCACTTGATCAATGAATGTTGATACTTCCAAGTTCTGAGTAATCCTCTCTTTGGTTCATTGGTATGTTGCTATTTGAATTGCTTCTTTCTGGATGTCTGTACTGTTTTCTCCTTGATCCCCTTGATTTTCACTTTGGTGTTGTTATTTAGGGATCCCTTTCAGGAGATGAATGAAGGATTTTTTCATCAACTTTCATCAACTCATTGATTCTAAGATAACACCATAGTGTCTCTTAATAATTTCCTGGGGCAGCTAGGTGGCGTAGTGGATAAAGCAACGGCCTTGGAGTCAGGAGTACCTGGGTTCAAATCCGGTCTCAGACACTTAATAATTACCTAGCTTTGTGGCCTTAGACAAGCCACTTAACCCCATTTGCCTTGCAACCCCCCCCGTAAAAAAACCTAAAAAAATAATTTCATGAAAGATATTGTACAGGTTATTTTTTTAATCATGATTTTCAGGTGGTCCAATAATTTAAAATTATCTCTTCTGGATCTATTTTCCAAGTCATTTGTTTTTCCAATGAATTATCATATATATATATATATATATATATATATATATATATATATATATATTGCCTTCCAGTTTCCATTCCCATCCCCCACCCCTCAACAACAAACAATCAGATGAATATTGTACATACAAATTTATGTTTACAGGTTTACAGAGTTTTTGGTTTGAGGAAAGAAGATTAAGGAAAAAGAAATTCATGAGATAGGAAAAAATTCATATGAGAAACTTTTCAAAAGTGAGTGCAATGTTCATTCAGATTCTGTGGATTTTTTGTTTTGTTTTGTTTTTCTTCCTCTGGATGGGGAAAACATTGTCCATTGTTGGTCTCCCAGGGTTCTTTGAGCTCTCTGACGAGAGCTGAGACAAGCTGTATCGATCAAGGTTGATCAATTCATAATCTTATTGTTAGTGTATACAATGTTCTCGATTCTGCTACCTTAGCTCAGCATCAGTTCCATGCTTCTCTAGAATCTTATCATTCATGGTTTCTTAGATAACAATAGTAGTCAATTACATTCATATACCATAACTTGTTAGCCATTCCCCAATTGATAGGCATCTCCTCACATTCCAATTCTTTGTTACTAAAAAGTAACTGCTATGAATATTTTGGAATATGTAGGATCTTTCCCATTTTTTGTGATTTCTTATGAAATAGACATAGAATTGGAATTGTTGGGTCAAGAGGCATGGATGGTTTTATTGCTCTTTGTGTATAGTTCCATATTGCTCTCCAGAAAGGTTGGATCAGTTCACAATTCCATCACCAATGTCCCAATCCTTCAATAACCTCTCCAAAAGTGATCATTTTCCATTTTTTTGTCATGTTATCCAATGTGATAGATGTGAGGTGACACCTCATAGTTGATTTAATTTGCATTTCTATAATCACTAATGATTTGGAACATTTGTTGAGATGATTATATTCTTTTGAAAACTGTTAAAATCCTTATAAATTTGAAGCAATTCTCTGTATAATTTAGAAATGAGATTTTTATCATAACCCCAGTTGTAGAAATTGTTTCCCAGTTTTCTGTTTTCCTTATAAATTTTGCAGCATTGGTTTTACTAGAGCTAAAACTTTTAAATTTAACATAGTCAACATCATCCATTTTGTAATTTATAATGTACTGTATTTCTTATTTTGTCATAATTTTTCCCCTTTCCTTAGACTTGACAGAATATTTCTTGGTCTGTTAATTGGTCTATGGTGTCACACTTTAAATCTAAATCCTGTATCCATTTTGACCTTATTTTGATAAAGGGTATGAGAGATGGGTCTATGCTTAATTTTTGCCATACGATTTTCCAGTTGTTCAAACAATTTTTAATAAATAGTGAGTTCTTTTCCCAGAAATTAATGTCTTCAGGTTTGTCAAACAGTCAATTATGGTAGTCAATCACTACTGTTTCTTTTGAACCTATCCTGATGCAATAACCCATTACCTATTTCTGAACCAGTACCAGGGAGTTCCTATGACTGCTGCTTTATAGTATAATTTTATATCTGGTAGAGCTAGGTCACTTTCCTTTGCTTTTTTTTTTATCAGTTTCCTTGCTATTCTTAAATTTTTGTTGATCCAGATGAAATTTACTATTTTTTTCTAGCTTGGAAAAATAGTTATTTGATAGTTTGTTATGTTATTATTTTTATTCTCTTCCAAGAAATCTTTTTTTGACTGGGACATTCCTTTCTGTGGCTTCACATGTATTACTTTTTTGTCTATCCTCTTCTGAGGTAGACTTATATTCTTCCTTATATGCAAAGAAACTTTCTATACTTTCAGTTTTTTCTCTTTCTATTCTTATTCATTTTGAGTTCTAATCCTGGGTCACAGAGACACTATCCCATGTTTTTGATGTTGCGGGGAGGATCCTAACATTCTTCTGAGTTGAGAATCTTACCAGGTAGTTTACTGGACTAGGACCTTCTAGAAGCAGACCTTTTGCATTGAGAATGCTCACTGGTCTGGTTTATCCACTAACAGACCTTCTGTGAAGAGAATATTAGTGTCTGATCATTGGGCTGGACCTTCTAGTCTAGTGGTTGGCTGAATGGGGGTTCTGTGGTACATGTTTTAGCGCCTGCAATGAAGGCCTGGTGTGTGGTTGGCTTGCTGAGCTAGGCCTCTGGACCTCCATGGCATATCTCTGCAGTGGCATCCTCCCTCCAATTATGGTTTCAGCTCCACTTCCTGCTTCTGGCCACATTTTCCCTCCAACCTAGCTAGACAAAAATTACTGAAAAATGCTCCACTGTGTTCTTCTGTGGTTGGTTATATCACCCCAGAATCCATTTAGAGCCTTCATTAAGTTTATTTCTGAGGGAAGCCAAGGAGAATTTAAGAAGTTCCTGGCTTCTCTTCAACATTTTGACTTTAAAACCACCCCCCCCCCATTTATTTTCTTAATGTGTACTTATGACTTAAGAAACATCCTCTAACAATATGTATTTGTGCCTGCTCTGAAATTTTCTAGGCTTAGTTGCCTGTAGCATTGAAAAATTCTGTCAATTAGCCAGGCAACATCCACTAGAGGCTAAACTTGAACCCAAGGAGTCCTGACATGATGATGTCCAACTATCAATATTACTATTAGCTCAGTTGTTTCTACTTCTTAAGAAGTGCAAGCCTTATCAATGTCTTTTAAATATTGTGCCCTTTGACAAATCTCTGTTCATTATTCCAGTCATGATTTGGGATGGCATCACCATTGTGAAAACTTTCCTAAACATTTTAAATAGAAATAACTCATTACTTCAAGCTCTTATTACCACTCAATTTATATCCCCTGTTTACATTATTATATTCTAAGTGACATTATATGTATTTCTTCATGTAGTCAATTCTCAATATTCACATGTTTAAATTTCACAAATTCAAGCATTTATATGATTTGCTTTTGTGTTGACATTTTACATTTGTGGCTTTGCACAGTAGAGCAGAAAAATGAAAGATGCAATACATGAAAGTTTGTGGAGCAGCTGGTATCCTAGTAGATACTTCACTGGTTTGTTCACTCTGCCATTGTTAAGAGCTCCTTCTGTGTTTCTTACATATTTTCATTGTCTTTCTTTAAAGTTCAATTTGTTGCAGTGTTTGTTATTGCAGTTATGACATCCAAGAAGCTTGGGGTTCTACATCCAAGTGTGCATCGTTAATAATATGTCTGAGTGAGGTCATAAAAATGTTAGAGAAGTTTCATAATGGAATGACTTCAGCTACTATTGGACACAAGTTTGGTATTAAAAAACTGATGATTCATTAGCTTTACAAAAGAAAGCAAATGACTTAACAACACTGAAAAGGGTAATTAAAATGGGCTAGTCTTACTATAAGGAAAAGCACATGATAATACAGGCACTAAGTCAATTATGAAAAATACAATCAGCACTCTTTTCTATTCTGAAGTATTTGTTCCTAGGCATGCCAGTGGGAAAGAAAATTCTGTTTTTACCAAATTGCCCAATGTTTTTTGTTTTCTTTTTTGTATTTTTTTGTGTTTTTTTTTCAAGGCAATAAAGTTAAGTGATTTGCCCAACCTCAAACACCTAGGTAACTATTTTCTGAGGCTGTATTTGAACTCAGGTCCTCCTGATTCCAGTGCTCTAGCCACTGTGCCACCTAACTACACAGTCTATAAGGCCCCTACTGTCTCTAAATCTAAAAGGGAGACTTTTGTCAGAGAGAGAGAGAGAGAGAGAGAGAGAGGGAGGGAGGGAGGGAGAGAGAGCAATGTACAAGAAAAAAACCTGGTTTCATCTGTAAAAAATCTTCCTTGATCCAACCAATACAAATTCAAACTTGCCAGGGACATGACAGGATAAGAATGAAGTTCAGATATCCACTACTTGTTCCACATGATAATAAATGTAATTGATTTGTTGATGGCCTTTGGTGTATCTTGGATTTCGAAAGCTACTTGTCTTATTTTCACCTGAGAATTTTTGGGGAATTAATGTAATTGTTAGGGATTTCATCATTAATTAAAGTTTAACTGGCAAAAACAACATGATCTAACTATCTAAATTAATTCAAATGTAGGCCAAAATAAGGCATATTTCACTCTAACTTGATTCAAATTGTTGAGGTTTGCCATGTTGGTGATAAAATGATGATTTAATTCTACAGATTATTTTCCTCCCTCTGACAAATATATTTTTTTCTTTGAAGAATATTTAACTAACTCAGAAAGTAAATTGTTTAAATACAGAAGTCATTCTAGGCCTACCATCTTGTAAATATAGCTTGGACCATTGCCCATTACTGCCTCAAACACCTCTGGTCCCTTAGGGCTTTCTCTCTCATGGGCTATATCTGACTATGTTAGATCCTTACATAGAGAATTTTCTGCTGGCAAAGAAACAATAGGGAAGATTTTTTAATAGGAATCTTTTTGGCTTTTCAAGACATGGAAAAGGATTCAGGTTTTAAATTGCACTCATATTCAAAATGTTTCAAACAAAGCAAAGAAGATGATCATGATGCAGGATTCCCCTTATCTGAGATTGTACAGTGGGAGAATAAAATTCAATTCAACTTAAAAGGAGGATGAATAGGGATAGATGTAATGGTAACCTTTTGTTCTGTGGGTGCTTCCATAGAGAATTTGAAAGCCTGAAGAAATAATGAGAAAGGCAAAGAAACTGAAGTCCCAAGTTCATGAGGGAGAAAGTACAGGAAAGAGCAGGAACTACTGGGAGGGGGCGGTGATCTGTCACTATAATGATTCCATAGACAAAAAAGAAAGCCAGGATGCCAAGGGAGCTTTCTGTGAACAGTAATTTGAATATGAAAGTTGGTGGTATGGGGAAGGAGGAAGGTGAGCATAAACTACGTTCCTAATCTTTCACTCCTTCAGTCATCTCACTTGTAGTAATTTGATTATCATGACTTCATAAATCTGACTAATACATTCTTTCCTTCTTTCTTTAAAAAGGCTCAGTAAATAATTTTATCACAGCAGATGAGTAGTTTGTTATCTCTTTAATGTTCTTGACTGATTTTGCACTAGTAAGTAGCAGCCTACTTTAATAATCACAATAAATTCATAAAACTCCCCTCCCCCTCCCCCCACAATGAACTGAAAGGTCTGTAGAAGAAAAGGAAATAAAGGACTGCTTTGTTATTTCCTGTTTATGGGGCTTAATATAATTGTTTAATCTACATATAATGCTAGAGGATGACTTCCAAGCTCCAATAAGTTATACATGATATAATCATATTGTTCAAATACATATTGTGAATGAACACTCAGCACATAGTTACTTCAAATGATCCAACCAGACAAAATTATGGAAGTTCTTAAAATGTGAATTTGTCTCATTTGTCATACATTGTGAAAATATAAAACATTGAAAGTTTGTTAACATTACTAAGCTTAATTGCATTATGAATGCTTAGGAACCTTAGCAACAGGAAACTTAGATAATACTTAATTGAGAAGGAACCTGTACCAGAATGCTTAAGTACTTTGCCTGAGAGTATAGTTAGAGAGAGAGTGCTTGAAATTGGAATCCAATTCTCCTATCACTGAAAACAGTCTTGATCCCAATAGATCATTATTAATACAGAAGATGGACTGACTTCCTAGTTTCCTGAAATGATTTCAAAGATCACTAGTATAGGTTGCTCTCAAACTTCTAATTTTGCTAAGAATGGGAATTTATGGTAAACTAAATCATAATAGTAATTCATAACATGTCACTGAATTGGAAAAAGTATTAGGGTAATCAATTTCTGAAGTCAAACAGTCATTAGGCAATGAGTGGCTTTTGCACCTTTTTTTCTCCCTTCATTACATCTCTTCTTCTATTTTTTTTTAGGGTTTTTTTTTTGCAAGGCAAAGGGGGTTAAGTGGCTTGCACAAGGCCACACGGCTAGGTAATTATTAAGTGTCTGAGACCGGATTTGAACCCAGGTACTGCTGACTCCAAGGCCGGCGCTTTATCCACTATGCCACCTAGCCGCCCCATTCCATCTCTTCTTTACAAAATATTCTCTACCCAGTCACAGAAATGAGCATGAGCCCACATAAACACAGATACACACAATTACTTCCTGAGACTTAGGGAAAGAATTTTTATTAATTATTAACTCTTAGCAACTATATCTTTTCCTTCCATGTTGCCAAGTCTCAACATTGATCTTAATATTTCAATATAGAAATACATGTTTACATGCACTCACATACCCACATGTCATGTAAATATCTATACATATATATGTTCACATATGAATATATATTTATATGCAGGGAAAACTTGTAGATGTATAAAAAGTGATACTCTTTCTGGTTTTCCTCTCTACAACAACTTTAATAATTCATGATTTTGATTTGAAGCCAAAATACATTTAGAGTTTCTAACTTTGAAAAAGAGGCAAAGGATTGGCCTTTGTCTTTTCCCTAACTTGATGTGCTCCAGTCTCACTTTTCTTCCCAGGAAGTAATCAAACAAGACAAACTTCCTTATGTCTATGGATAACAAAATATAATCCATGGATGGGAGACAATCATGAGAAGAATCATCTTACAGGATAGAGGAGACAGATAAGAAATTTTTAGTACAGTCAGGCAGCTAAAAAGACAGTACTTCTCATTTTCACATTGATCATTTTCAAGAGAATCAATAACTTTTTTCACCTTTGTGTCAATTGTCATATATTGTTGTCATATATTGACTTTTTATATATTTGCATTTTCTTCCTCTCTCTCTCTCTCTCTCTCTCTCTCTCTCTCTCTCTCTCTCTCTCATTCCTACCAATTCATTTATAATAATCTTGAAAGGTCACATCCTAAAACATGTTTATTTCTATTAGTTTCATCATGTTTTTATACTAATTTCTGATAATTTATTATTTATTGAGATGATGTCACAAACTTACTTGCCCTCACCTTTTCTTTTCCCTTTTAAAACAACTGGGGGTTAAAATACTTTCTCATTGTCACACAACTATTAAGTATCTGAAGCTGAATTTGAATTCAGGTCCTCCTGAATCCAGAGTCAGTGCTCAGACTGTATTACTTTTTTCATGTTAAAGAAAAAAAATATTTATGCTTTTCTTAAGGTTTTAAGAGACCAAAAAAGTGACTTTAAATAACTTTCCAACAAAATTAAATAAAATAAAAGCTCACCAAATATTCCAATGATCATATTTCTTAATTTGGACAATCTTCAAAAGAAAGGCAAGACATTTTAGGTACACTAAGGTGGGTCTAGAAGGGCCACTTCTAGACTTGGAATCAGGAATACATGAGGATAGATCTGACCCCAGATATTTACTAGTTGTCTCTTAACTTCTGTTTGCCTAAGTTTCTTCATATGCAAAAAAGGGATAGCAGCAACATTTAATTGCCCAGGTTGTTATGAGGATTACACTAAAGAAGAAGTGCAACATTGTTAGTACAATTTCTGGTATAGAATAAGCACTATATTATTATTATTATTATTATTATTGATATTGTTGTTGTTATTGTTAATATTGTTAGTTACTGGTTGTGCTATATTCTGAATATGCCTTAAGAAGCATGAAGATACTACTTTGATAATGAAAGGAGGGGAAAAAGAGAAGTATACTAACTGTGCTGTAAAAATGCAGTAAAGTAAAACTTGTCTCATATTTATATACACAGGAGGCACATATAAGCATGTATATGAAAAATGTCATAGATATCATGAGAATAAAGAGATATACTTAAATGTAAAGAAATGAAACATTATTTGGGAAATATTCTTAGATATAAGCATGCCATTACTAGCACTTAATAGTCTTTCAAGAATCCTGATACAATATCCTTCAAACTTCAGTTATACAATACAATCTAAATTGCTAATGGATTCCCTATGGTTCTTAGAAAATGGTTCCTCCTTGATTTGTGTTAAAAAAAAAAGACTTTGGTCTTTTAAAGCTCTATAGTATTTATCTAAAATGTCCTCCTTTCTGCTCAACTAATGACTTCACAAAAATTCTCTCTATAGTCAACATTTTTTTTAAATTTTATATTTTGTGATGCTCTGAGAGACTACATACAGAAATGGGAGTCAGCCAAATGGAATTCATTACTGCACTTATTAACACAGATTGAAAGAACAAAACAAGTAGCAAAGTGAATTGGAATGGAAAAGTGATTTTAATGAAAAGAGATTGACTAAAAAAATCCTTCTAAAGAACTGTTTAGAAGGAATTTTTAAAGAAAAGTATTTTCCAAAACATTCATCCCATTCAATCTCGTAAAGCATGACTGTCCTGTCATGTGTGACTGATGCACTGTGACCTTAGGGGACCTGACCATATACTGCGGGGACATGTAATCACTTGCCTAGTACAGTGCTGAGGTCTGTAGGAGGTCTGATGCTTTGTTGGGCTTCAAGAGAACCTTAGTCACTTAACTGGTACTGTCAGGACTTTAGTGGGGCCAAATGCTGTGCTGGAGATGTGTGGGCCCTGATATTGTATTGGGGTCTCTCCAGACCTTGTGATGCACTGAGGGCTGTGGAGGTGGTAGTTTGAAGGAAGTTTACTTGCATGGCTACTTACCTGCTACTTACTGTTGTACTAAGGTTACTAAGTCTTAGTCACTGACCTAGGTTGTAGCCCAGGGTCTTCCCCAATAACTGGGACAGAGTCTGTTGTTGTCTTGCTCAGAAATTGCCTGCCCTGGACTCCATTTCCCTTTTACCTGAATGAAAAATCACCTTGCATGATGAAGAGTTAGGTTGTTTTTAGGGTAGAAATTTTTTTCACCTCATCTCTTTGTTGGTTCTACCATTCCAGAATTTATTTTGAGCTATTTTAATAGTTGTTAGGAATTGAATTTGCGAGAGTTCAGATGATTTTCTAAACCTTATTCCAGCATATTGGCTTCTGAATGTGTTCCCAATTCTTGGCACAACATTGAGCAATAATTGGCACTTAGTAAATACTGATCAATTATTTCCTACAAGTCTATGAAAATAAAAGTACACCTGACTTGAAAATGTGAAGGAAAACCTACCTCAAAATATTAAAGCTAGAAGAACATGGATATAATTTAGCATTAACCTTTGCAGAGATAAGAGACAGAGACTCTTATTTAGCTTGAACTTATTTGGTAAAGATTACACAACTAGTCACTGGAACAATGAGGACTCATAATTTCAGATGCTCATACTATTAATCTTTGCATGGTAATGTACTTCCTCAGCAACTTAATTTCCAACATCAAGATAGAGAAGTTGAAAACCCATATTCCTCTTGCTTCTGTACTTCTTTTTGTATTACTATTTATAATGGAGGATTTATTTTTTGTTTTTGTTTTTTGATTTCTGCAAGGCAATGAGTTTAAATGACTTGCCCAAGATCACACAGCTAGATAATTTTTTAAATCTGAGACTGCATTTGAAATCAGATTCTCCTGACTGTTAGGACCAATCCACTATCCACTGTGCCACCTAACTGCCAGTTAGCATTTACTTTTGATATTTAATGTAGAGCTTTGAAATTTCAACTTTCCAAATGTCTAGACAGTTTCAATGGTGGGCCAAAATGATTTGTTTTGAACAAAAGGAATATATTGAAGTTAAAAAGGAACTGTGTTTATTATCACCTATCTCTTTCTAGTGTCTACTATATTCCAGGAACTGGAAATACAAAAAGAGGCAAACCATAGTACTTGTCCTCAAGATGCTTGCAATCTAATAGATTAAAAATATGCGAACTATTATTTACAAAGCAACCTCTATCCAGGATAAATTATTTTTGTTGTTTGTTGTTCAACGGAATGCTATTCTTTTTTTACTTCATTTGTTTTCTTTGCAAAAATATTAGACTGGTTTGATATTACCTTCTACAATATTGAGGCAAAATTAAGGCAAATAGAACAAAGTGACTTATGACATAGTGTCAGAGGTTAGATTTGAAGTCAGAAAGATGATCTTTCCTTATTTCAGATTTAACACTCTCTCCACTGTGTCATTTATCTAGGAAAGAATTAACAGAAGAAAGACCCTGGTATTAAGAATGGGGGAGGACATCTTATACAATAGGAGAGTTTAGTTGAAACTTAAAAAAAACCCTATAGGTTAATATTTGGAGTGAAGAAGGGAAAATATTACATGTAAGGAGTAATTAAGTAGACTGGAAATTTTATGAAAAAATAGTTAGATTTTAAAGGTCTCTGAATGTCAAAGAAATAAATTTTTATTTGACAAAATAAAAATGTTTATTGAGTAAGGGCTTAACACAAACAGACATGAACTTTATTGACCATATAGTAGTGACTGAATGGAGGATAATTAGGGTGAAGAGATATGAATTAAGTAAATCTACCAGTAGTAGATTGTGTGAAGGTGTAGTTCATTGAGGGTAAGTTGAGGTACAAAAAGATTAGAATACTTGATAATTAATTAATATTAATTTTGAAGTTTAATGTGAGTCACTTATTGAATTCCTTGAGGAAAGGAGAGTTGTTTGGATGTCAATGGATAGCAGGTACCAGAATTCATTTGAATTGAATTAATAAACATTTTCAAGCACATACAGCCAGGAGCTGTACTAAGCACCAGAGATAAAAAATATGAAAAAGAATGTCCTTAAGGAGACTTCCTTCAGATAGGGGAAGACAGCAAAAGAAGTTTGAATTAGGAGGTGAGGAATACCAAGATAGCAGGGCTTATCCATCTAGGAAAAATCATCTTTTGTCTAGAGAGATCAATCAGGGTTGCAGTTGTAAAGTGGAGTGAGGTATGAGCTCCAGATTGTGTTCTCTATAAGAGAAACCTTTGGGTGGAATTTATTGTCTCACTCTTTAATAATCCAATTAAAGGGGAGAGGAGATTGAAGACTGAAAAAATGTCTAGTATCCAAGGTTCAGTTAAACCAGACAATGAGAAGAATTTTGATAATCAGCTTATCTTGGAAGGGGGTCTTGTGTCTTGGAGTTGAGACCAGAGAGAGATGCCTATGCTTGTGTGGTAGATAATAACAAGAATCTCAAAGTCAAGAGAGATTAATGAGTAAGTCAGATTTTGGAAATTTAATCTTCTAGAGAAAATCATTCAGAGCATAAAAGTATCTCTCCTTTCCAAGTACACAATGTTCCTACTCACTGACTATTACTAAGAATTCTTTCATTTGATCCTTTGAAGAAAAAAAAATAGTGACTAGAATAAGGGTAGGGCTATGAATCTGACTAACTGTGAACACAGAAATCATTGAAGGATTTTGATAACAGTTCATTCAGTAGGAAATATATGTACTAATTTCTGTCAACTTTAGTCAATCCTAAGGGGGAAAATATGCTTGGAATGATGACTTAGAGATCTTGATTCCCACTTTATGATACAAACCTATTATCTTTCTTCTTAAGGAAATATTTTATTGCAAATTGATTCTTCTCTATATAATAATAGGAAGTTATTTTCCCCTTAAATAATTGAATGCTGAATTGAACGACCATATTTCTACTTAAACAACTCAATCAATTTTGCATATCTCATCTCAAACCTGTTTTGTTTTTCAATCTTTGACATTTTTACTTAAAGTTTTGAATTTCACATTCTATCCTTCTCTTCCTCTCTCTCCTCCCCTCTCCCACGGACTATAAACCATTAGATACAGGTTATCTTGATAAATTATATAAAACTTTCCCATAATTATCATTTTGTCCAAGAATGACTGATGATATTTGTCCTTCATTCTAGAAGAAGACCATCACATTGGGGAGGGGGGGTGATGCCATGACAAGCACATGAGTTAGATTTGAGAGAGGTGAGGGCTGTGTTGTCACAGGTCTCACTTTCTCCACCAAAGCAATGTGGGCCCAGTGGTCATATGTAAATCGGGATGACTGAAGATGATTCTGGAGCCAAGGCAATCAGACTTAAGCGAGTCTAGTAAGTGGAAAGTGTCTGAGACTGGATTGGAATTTCTGTCCTCCTATCTCTAAGCATAACTCTATACACTGTGCAACCTAGATTTCCTGCAAGAATAAATAAATAGTGAAAGAAACAAAGTGAAAACTGGAATGCTTCAGTAAGTGTTCAATCAATATCAATTCTTCCTCTGGAGACAGATAGAATATTTCTTCATTGGTCCTCTGGAATTTTCTTGGATCATTATAATGCTGAGAAGAGTTAAATTATTCATGATATTACTGAGTACAATACTCCAGGTTTTTCAGCAATGATCCTACTAGTCATTTCTTATAACATAATAACATTGCATTGCAATTATATTTCATAGTTTGTTTAACCATTCCTCACTGATAGGCATCCCTTTTTATTTCCAATTCTTAGTCATCCCAAAAAGAGTTGTTTTAAATATTTTTGCACAAATAGGTTCTTTTCCCTTTTTATAGGATGAGGATGTATTTCTGCCTTGTATTGATATTGTTGAATCAAAGGATATGCAAAATTTTATGATTCTTTTATCATATTTCCAAATTTCTTTCCAGAAAGGTAGAGTCTCTTCACAATTCCATCAAAAATGGAATTTAGTGTTCCAATTTTCCACCATCCCTACAATATCCAACAATTTCATTTTCCATAATTTTAGCCAATCTAATAGGTATGAGTTGGAATTCAGAATTGTTTTAATTTGTGTTTCTCTGATTAGTAATGGCATAGCATTTTTTTTTTCTTTTGACTATAGATAACTTAGGTTTCTTTGAAAATTGCCTGTTCGTATCCTTGGACATTTATCAATTGGGAAGTACTTATACTTTTAAAAATTTGATTCAGTTCTCCTTATAATTGAGAAATGAGGCCTTTATCAAAAGTAATTGTTGCATATTTTCTCCTAGTTTTCTGCTTTCCTTATAATTTTGATGCTTTGGTTTTGTTAGGAAAAAATCTTTTAATTAGTTTTAATTATCAAACTTAGATAATTTTGTTATTTTTCCTTGATAAATTTTTGTATATCTATTGCCAAACTACTAACTCTTTCTTCATAATTCTTTATTATTACTCTCATTTCTTTTCACAGTTCTTCCATTTCTCTGAATTTCTTTTTCATAAATTTTTAAAACTTTTCCAGAAATTTTTTGAACCTGAGACAAAATTACATTTTTCTATGAGCTTTATGCAATGACATTTTGATTCTATTTTTCTAAGTTTATAACTTGGTCCTCCTTAACACCATAGAAACTTTCTTTAGTCAAGATAAATTATTTTTATCTCTGTTCATTTTCTTCTTCTTTTTTTTGTCAAGGCAATCAGGTTAAGTGACTTGCCCAAGGTCACACAGCTAGGTAAATATTAAGGGCCCAAGGTCACATTTGAACTCATGTCTTGGTGCTATATCCACTGCACCCTCTAGTTGCCCCATTCCCAAGTTTTTTGTACTGGGGTTCTTGATCTTCTGGCTTTCAATGGTCTTCATGGCTTAGCTGTTTGTTTTCTCTGGAGTGCAACTTTCTCTTCTGGCTTGTATTGGGCTGTGGGAGCTACCTGTTGGCTTCCCACAGGTGTGAAATTATGCTCCTGGCCCACAAGGATGGAATTTTGCAGCAGGATTGCTATGGTAAAATAACTTTCTTGTAATTGCTCATGGAGGAGATAACTTGTTGCTGGTCTGTCCAAGAAATGGGGTCTTGCTGTTAGGTTCATATGGAAACAGTATTTCTCTTCCAACCAGAACTGGGGCAAGGAGAAAATGTTTCACTCCTGGCAAGCAGTAAGATCAAAGTTGGTGGCTTGTGCTGAGAGTACAAAAGAGACTTGCTTTGTTCCACAGATTGTTCTCTTGCCTAGGGGGCTGTTGCTTTGCCAGAAGGCACATCCTCACTGATGACTTGGTCCAGGTTTAGAGACCTCTTGCAGGCTTTGTTGTTGTTGTTACTGCTGCTCCTGTTGCTGCTGCTGCTGCTGTGGCTGTTGTTGCTATTAGGCTAATGGACACATCTGCTTTGGCCATTGCAACCCTCCCACCCCAATAAGCTAGAACTATCCTTTAAGCCTAGAAATCTGCTTCCCTGCAACTAGATAAAATCTGAAGTAGTTTCTAACTGTTTATAGAATAATTTTGGAGTGATTCAGAGAATTATTTTCTCACTCCACCATTTTAGCACCAAAAGTTCTCAGACCTAGTTTCCAAATTACATTATGATAACATAGATGAAATAGTTCAATATGGACTTAACTATTTTAAGAAAGTGAATGTAAAAGTCAATCCTAATTCAGACAAATATCAAATTTATAACTGACAAATTGTTTACCATAGCTTATTCACTGACAGCAATGTATTTTGCATTTTTCATAAACATCTGCTAAGAAAATATGGAAAATATAATTCAAATTGTACTACCTAGTGTCTATGCTAAATTGAAAAAGCAACATGTAGTTTAAAAGATGCTAAAGAGTTTGACCAACCCAAAATTTCATATTCTGTTGTGAGGATTTCATTTGGCCAAGAACACAGCCAAATTTCAGAGTTTTCACTGGTTATGATAGCAATAATGATCTGATATTTAAAACTGTTTTGCTTTTTTAATGTAAAGGACTGTTTTTTTTCTTGTTTGTTTCATTACTATAGTAACAATTAAATGGAGAGTTGAGAATACAACAAACATAATTAAACAACTGCTATGTGGCAGAAGTTATGAATGAAAGAATAAAAGATAAAAAGCTAAATAAACATGGAAGGAAATTACATCTTACCAAGGGAAAATAACTGATACCTTCACAATTTATATTTAATATGTATATATACATACACACATTACTGCAGATGATAACTGTAGTCA
Source organism: Macrotis lagotis (assembly GCF_037893015.1). NCBI lineage: Eukaryota > Metazoa > Chordata > Mammalia > Peramelemorphia > Peramelidae > Macrotis > Macrotis lagotis. The sequence continues at coordinate 550,476,047 of NC_133658.1, forward strand.
GTAAAGGATGTTGCTAGGGCTTGATTCTAAAGAAGGAACACTTTGGCTACTAAGATAAGTATACTAAAAAGCAGAGATAACCTTGCCATCAAAGGTGTAAATAATAAAAGCTATGTTTTGTATTTGTTTTTTGTTGTTTTTTTTTTTTCCTGTAGCAATGTATGACTGAGAGCTGTACTCTTAAGCAATACTTTTCAAATGTGGTGTTAAAGAAGTCATTATCCTTTGCATATCAGGGAGACTGAATCAGTAAAAATTTATATAGCTTAATTTAACCTCTACACTGGAAACTCAAATAGTGAAGCTGAAACCTAAATTTTACTCCCATAATGCAAAATCAAATCATTTCATGAACCATTTTTACCTCCCCCCAAACTTTCTCTCTCCCACACTCCCCCCTTTTATTTCCCCAACCATGGTAGCTAAACCCTTGCTAACTGAAGTATGGATTAAACCCTACCCTTCTCAAGTAGGACTGTCCCTAAAGTTACATATGCTTTAATTAGAGTCTTTAAGTGCTCTAGGTACTGGAATACTTTGAATGCTTCTCTTATGAAATTTTCACTTGATTGTAAGATATTGGAGACACTGACTCTGTAGCATCCTGCATTGTATATCCTTATCAGAAAGAGGGCTAAGCTTTGTGAGTGAAACAAAACAAAAGTAGGTCAAAGAACCTGAGGCAAAAAAATTTAAAGTAACCACCTCATTTTTTCATCTGGGCTTTTTGATTCAAATATGGTGATGTCATCCTTTTCAATGGCAAGAGACAAGAACCAAGCATACAGAAGTCCCTTAAATTCAATTTCTTCAATTATATTCCACCCTTTAACTATGCTGAGAAATGCAATTCTCAAAATTTAGAAATGTTATGTCTTCTTTTATAGGGCTGTATACTATTTGAAGTTCATGATTAAAATTTTTTTCCCTACTCATTTATGTTTTATAATTCTCTTGATTATTACATTTGGAATTTTAAAATTCTAAAGAGAGAACTTCAGAGTGACACTTAAATGCTTTTTCTGAATCCATTGGGAGCATTTGCACATAAAGTAGTCATTCTGATAAACATGCATTTAGTATTTAACAGTGTGCCCAGGCCACTTTCTGTGTTATTTTGTCAGTGCCTGACAGTTTGGCTCAATTAAGGATGTTGATATCTGGTATCTTCTCCTGATATATGATCTTTAGATTCTTGCTAAGACAATTTCAATGGAAAGCAATTCAGTTTCCTGCTGTGATGCTGATAGAATATCCAGGTTTCACAAGCATAAAACAGTTCTCTGGACCTTCAGTTTCATAGTCAGTCTAATTGCTCTTCTCTCCCATACTTTTTTTTTTCAAAGCAATGGGGTTAAGTGGCTTGCCCAAGGCCACACAGCTAGGTAATTATTAAGTGTCTGAGGCTGGATTTGAACTCATGTACTCCTGACTCCAGGGCCAGTGATCTATCCACTGCACCACCTAGCTGCCCCTCTCTCATACTTTCTTTCAGAACTTCCCAAATACTGAGCTAACTCTGGCAAGACATGTGTCAAAGATCTTATCATCAAAGTGTACTTTCCTGGAAAACACATCCACAGAATTTCCAAATTTCTCCATTTGCTGTTAAGACAGGTTCCGTATGTGCTGTCTGTGTTTTCTTGCTATTAATTGTAACATCAAAGTTAACACAAGCAGCAGAGAATTGATACATACATCATTGCATCTCAATTTCAGAAGCTGCACTGAATGCATAATCATGTGCAAAAAGAAAATCACACACCTAGAGTCTCTTCACTTTAGTCTTGGCTTGAAGCTTTTTCAAATTAAAGAATTTATTATAGCTGTGGTAGCTGACTTTGATGCCATGTACATCCTCAGGGAAGTTATTTGATAACATTGCTAAAATCATCATGCTAAAAAGCATAGGAACAAGGACCCACTCTTGTTTCACTCTTGGAGATTGGGAAATTATGAGATCATCATCTGCTACCTAGAACCTGGGGAAATATGCCATCAAGAAAATGACATACAGTACTGATGAACTTCTCCAGACACCCACATTTTGACATAATTTTCCATGAACTCTCATGATTGACAGTAGCAAAGACTATGGTTAGATCTATAAATGTAGTATGCAGACTTCTGTCCTGCTACTGGAAGTTTTTCTGGAGATGTCAAGCAACATACATAATATCATCTGTTTTACAACTCTTTCTGAAATCACACTGATTTTCAGCTAAGGTGACCATTTTCCAGGTGAAGGATCTGTCTATTGAGAAATATTGCATGAATACTACCAGCGATGATTTAAAATCACTCCTTATATTGTCACAGGACAATCTTTTCCCTTTACACTTATAGGGAGGGACTGGAGGCAACCTTATATTACTGGGGGATTATCATATAACCTAGAAAATTTCAGTCTGCTTTTTTATGACCAATGAACACCTGACATTGCAAATATCAGCTGGAATAGAATCATCACCAGATGCTTTGCCAAATGAAAGGAGCATGGCAATCAAAATATCTTCTTCAATTGGAACTTCAACTAGAGATATATTGACTTCAATCTGAGAAAAACAGGCAATTCCTTCTGCATTGATGGATGATTAATTCTTAAGAATTATTAAAACTGTTCAGCCCATCTCTCTAGATTAAATGTCCTTATCATTAATCAATGTGGCTCTATCAACACTGAGTAGTGGAGATGCATCATATGTCTTTGACCCATAAAGGGCCTTCAATGCATCACAAAAGTATTTTGGATTGTTACTATCCACATAAAACTGAATATCCTCTTCTTTCTTACTGAACCATGAGTCTTGCATCTTACTAAACTTCACTTGTATCTTAAATTTAATGGAATTAAATGCTCCCATTTCAGCAATGGATAAATTATCCTGCTAGTAAGCTCTGAAGCGTTCTGTACTTCCCCTTCATTTTCAGCAAAATTGTCTTGATGTTTTCAAGTGTTCTGACCCAGATGAGTAAATGCAATGCTGCACACCAAACCTCTGAAAGCTGTCTACTCCTTTTCTGCTCCACTGTTGCCAACTGTGTGATGAATCAACTGTCCCTTCAAGTTAGCAACAAAATGTTCCTGTTCCCTTCTGGTATTAATTTTATCTTAGGGCTACTGCTTTGGTTGAATGTGAATATTTAGCTCATATCCTACCTACCTCTTCTCATTGCAATCATATATTCTATTAGATGTCAGAGCTTTCTGTGAGAATGAAATCAGGAAATTTTATTGCATTTAGGTAAATGGAAGACAGTGCTTGTGATGGAATGGTAATGAGATGCACAAGTCTTTAGTAGTAAGTGAACATTGAGATTGCTCTTTCCAATTCCATTCCTCCCAAGGATTTTCTGCCATGTCTTGTAGTCTGGGTCTACAATAGCATTAAAGTCCCCCAGAATTATAAACTTGTCATCTTTTGATACTTTGGTGATAAGGGTCATCAGGTCTTCATAAAAATTTTCTTCGATTTTTTTCAGGTTTTGTGAAGGTGGAAGTATAGGCTATAGTGGCATGATGCTTTTTTCCCTCATTTCCTGTTTATTTTTGTGTTTGGGGGAGGGGCATCTTTTCAATATGAAAAAAAGCAGCAAGTTCAGCAAAAAAACAGAAACCTAGGAAGTGGGAGTGGGAAGAACCCAATATAGAAACTGCAGAAGTGGAAAGGATGACAGAAAATGAAGGCAAGTTTGGTGATGAAAATGGAAGTGTCCTGTTGCCCCTGCTCCCTTCTTTTGGAGGGAATTGATTGGGGGAGGGTCAGGTGGAAGAGAATTGAAATCCTTCCCAAATAAGGGACTTCTCCAGAATTTTAGGAGTTAAAGCAATTCTCACCTTTCAGACTGGGGAAGGGTGAGTGGATCCCAAAATGGGGGAGCAAAAAAGAGCTGAAGGGAGAGGCCCACCTGGCAGAGTGAGGCACAGATCCCCTTCAAAGAAAAATGAACACTTGGGAGAAACCAACACTGCGGGCAATAATACTGTTGATACTTCCTCCAGAGCTGGAGAGTAGAGAGAAAGGGAAGGGCACCTGGAGATAGTAATATGATAAATTGGGAAGTATGTAGAGATGACAGTTATGATAGATATGATGTCTGCCAACAGACTTTTATGGAATGAACACTCCATTTCCTCCCTTTCTCCTAAAAGAATTCTCCCCACTAGGAATCTGATGTCTTGGTCCCCATCTTCATCAAGGGAAACCAAAGAGTTCTGGACTTTATTCTTGTTCGCCATTTTAGTTCAGTGTACTTAGTAGGTAAAGGCCCCTAAATTGAGGCTCTGAGTTGGGAGACATTCTGCTACTTAAGAGAAAAATCTGGGAGTGCAGAGAAAAAGAATAATGAAGTGATAGGTCATAAAGAAGAATGGGGGCAGAGAGCTCAGCACCTACAAAGGAGAGAAAAAGAAGATGGAGGCAGGAAATTCAATTAGAGGAAAAGGGTGATGGGGAAAGAATGTTGGGAGAGTTGAGAAGGCTGAAGTGGCAGATTTATCTTCCTTAGGCCTCTTCTTCTGCCTCCTCACTGAAATCCTCCTCCTCTTCAGCAGTGGCATCCTGGTATTGCTGGCTCTCAGCCTCGGTGAACTCCATCTCGTCCATCCCCTCCCCTGTGTACCAGTGGAGGAAGGCCTTCCGACAGACCATGGCAGTGAACTGCTCTGAGATACACTTTAAGAGCTCCTGGATAGCAGTGCTGTTACCAATAAAGGTGACAGCCATCTTGAGCCCACGGGGAGGGATGTCACAGACAGCGGTCTTGACGTTATTTGGGATCCACTCAACAAAGTAGCTACTATTTTTGTTTTGCACGTTGAGCATTTGTTCATCCACCTCCTTCATGGACATCCAACCACGGAAAACAGCAGCAACAGTGAGATATCGCCCATGGCGAGGGTCACATGCTGCCATCATGTTCTTGGCATCAAAGACTTGCTGGGTGAGCTCAGGCATGGTTAGGGCACGGTACTGCTGGCTTCCATGGCTGGTGAGTGGAGCAAAGCCAGGCATGAAGAAGTGGAGTCGAGGAAAAGGGACCATGTTACCAGCCAGCTTTCGAAGATCAGCATTAAGTTGGCCAGGAAAGTGAAGGCAGGTGGTAACACCACTCATGGTAACAGAGACTAGGTGGTTGAGGTCACCATAGGTTGGTGTGGTCAGCTTCAGGGTTCGGAAACAGATATCATAGAGTGCTTCGTTATCAATGCAGTAGGTTTCATCTGTGTTTTCTACGAACTGGTGAACAGAGAGTGTGGCATTGTTTGGCTCAACCACGATATCAGAGACCTTGGGAGATGGAACCACACTAAACATATTCATGATGGGGTCAGGGTACTCTTCTGGGATCTTGCAAATGAGCAGGGTACCCATTCCTGAGCCTGTGCCTCCACCAAGTGAGTGGGTCAGCTGGAAGCCTTGCAAACAATCACAGCTCTCTGCCTCTTTGTGTACCACATCCAAGACTGAATCCACCAGTTCTGCCCCTCTCAGTATAGTGGCCTTTGGCCCAATTGTTGCCTGCACTGGACTGACCAAAGACAAAGTTGTCAGGTCAGAATATCTGGCCAAAAGGTCCAGAGCGAACAGAGTCTATGGTTCCAGGCTCAAGATCAACCGAGATGGCCCGAGGCACATATTTGCCACCAGTGGCCTCATTGTAGTAGACAGAGATCTGGTCCAACTGCAAGTCACTGTCTCCATGGTAAGTGGGGTCAATGCCATGCTCATCACTGATCACCTCCCAGAACTTCGCAAAGATCTGATTGCTGCACTGGCCAGCCTGGATATGTACAATTTCCCTCATGGTTAGAATTTACTTTTGCTTTTCTCAAATTTTGTTCAGGGAAGAGAGAATTAAGAGAGATGATTAGATAGAAGGATGGAAAGATAGATAGATAGAAGATAGATGGATTATATTATATTTTTTTTCCCTCCTTTCTGCTGAACAAGCTCTTCCTGTGGAGGTCAGAGCAGCTAGCTCAGAACACAGCTGCACAAGTGTTCTGAGAGGGAGAAAAAAGGAATGGGGGAGGGGAAGCCCGGGAGGAGAAGCAGGGCGGGGCTCTCCTGCTCAGCTTAGCTAGAGGGGAGAGAAAGTCCATGGCTTGATGTTTTTCTGGAAGTGGCAATTGTTATGAATTTCTTTTAATAGGTAAATTCACTCCTTTTAGTAGGCTAATTAGATTGTACTCTATTAGTTTTGTTTGCAAAAGTTAGCCAGCTTCATGGCACACCCCTTAATTGCTGTCACTCCAGAAAATATGCTATCCAGTTTCAACTTCAGCAATTTGACCTTCATTTGCCAGCTTTGTTTCAATCAGTACTGCCATTTGAATGTGAAACCTGTTGAGTTCTCTTGCAACAAGAGCTGTTCCTGTTTTAGGTGGATTGATCTTCTGTTGTCTGTGAGTGTGAGCTTGAGCATATTCCATGCTCTGATGGTAAGTGGAACCTTCTTTGAAGAAATTTTTGTATGCTTTTTTGTATTTTGACCATGGGCTGTGATCCCTGCTTGTTGTAGTAATTAGGCCAGAGTTGGTAAGTGGAAAATTTTGGGGGCTCTTTTCCAAACTCCTTCCTCATACCAGGAGGTTAAAAGCTAAATTATTTAAAAGCTGCTCAGAGCCCTGTCCCCCCCCCCCCCCTCACCCTCACCCTCAGGGGTTGCTGAATTCCACAGCTGCTTTCAATGGTGAAATGACTTTGTGGTCTGGGTCACCTGTGTGCAGAATTATGACTTACAACTCCCACAGTATCCAAACCTGCTGCTTCATCATGTGCCTGTTGCCACAGGACTTGAGATAGGAAAGCGTGATGTCTCAATTAGTGAAGCAGAATTGCACCAAGACATTGACTTCATTCTCTCTTCCAGAGTCATCATGATCCAGTGGCAAGGCAGTTAAAACAAATAGTGATGGCTCTTGATGCAGTGTACGAATTTGGCATCCTCTATTTCTAACCAAGGTCTATGTACTCCACAGGTCCTGCACCAGTTGCCTTCATGGCTGTTGAAATAGAGTGTTCTCATCTACCCCTTCCACCAGTGGAAGACTTGTATGCTTGAGACAGACATCCCCACCATCTCTACTATAATGTAGAGATTCCCTCAGTTACCCTCAACCTGGTTTAGCCAGTCTACAAAAGTTTACCAGTGTGTGACTGCTGGGCATGCTACAGCTTCTTCGAGCCACATTTAGGAGTTAGGTGGCTCAAGTGGACATTAAAGTGGGAAGTAGCCCTGAAAAGGGCTTGACAACCCTCACACCAGAAGGATATCGCATGAAAATATCCTATACCCCCAGGAAAAGATAGAATAAGGATATAGCAATATTTCAGTGGAGTCTACCCTTATACATAGTTCAGAAACCTGGAGGAGGTCTTGGTGATTCCTTAAGGCTCAATATAATTAAATAAATAAAAATACACATGCACATGCATGAATATATATATAAGTACATGTATATATATATATAAGTACATGTATATGTGTATGTATATGTGTATAAAACAGATTTTTATGTCAACAGCCATAGTCCTAGTGCCCTCAAATATGTTGAATCTCCAGGATTGCTTCGATGCCATTAAAGCAATTAAAAAGAAAAAAAGAGCAAGTTTATTTAATGTGTGTGGGAAAAAACTTTGATATCATTCCTTTCATAAATGATCTTGGCAAATGATTTTTGCAAACAAGAATAGAGACAAAAAAGCTATGTTCTTTTCAACATGATACATACATACATATAGATATATATATACAAACCATTGATTCATATTTCCTCAATTTTTTTCAGATAATTTAAAAATATGATTCAAACTATTGCCTAAAAAAAATCCTTCAACACGAACATCAACATCTTGTATTTTGTGGATAATTAACATCTTTTCTTATTTGCTAAAAATAAGAGCTAGAAATCTGTTATACTTCCCCACAAACACTACCTTAAGTTATTTCTGTCAGAGATGCAGAGACAGTCACATTTCAATTTATAGTAGCCACTTTAGGCAAAGAAGTTAAGGGCCTCCTTTCTAATAAGCATGTTTATCTAAAGATATATGTAAAGTGAGAGATTTTAGAAGAAAAGTGGAAGCAATAAGCACTCAGCAGGTTGAAAGGAGAGTCTAATGCATTAGGACTTGTTAGAGTGATGTGTTTCACATTAGTCACATCTTTTGGAATCCTCTCTGGCTTCTGGTTATAAATCACTGATATAAAGTTGCACAGGTTCACTTTATTTTTACCATTTTTCTGTGACATCAGATGTTTTAAGCTTACTGTACAGTGAAAGATATAAGCTGATAGCTCAGTTTCGAACATTCAGTCATACTTTTCTACTGCTATGCTCAGAAATCAAAGATAGTTTTGTGTACTCAATTCTATATTCATTGCCAGGAAGATGTTATTAGTTATGTACAATGATGGATGTGAATTATTTAAGAGACTATCTCTTTTCCATTAGGGAAAGATAGTGATTCAGGAAAATGAAACAGAACTGTGAGTTAAGTGACCTAAATTCAAACTAGGACTATCTGTGTGACCTTGAACAAGTCACTTAAACTTCCTGAGTATTAGTTTTCTCATCCATAATATGACATGATTAGAACTTCTGTTTTCTGTGATTCTTGTCTTCTCTAGATCAATAGTTCTTTGAACTCTTTCCCTAATCATCTTCTTCAGGAAAAGAAAACACATATATATGCTTACATTCTTAGTATAACTGATTCCTTTATCCCTTCTATCCCTCCCACTGCATACTTTTATTTTGAAGGCTTAAGACTTCTAATCAACAAACCCCCCAAATTACTGATTAAAATTATAATTATAATAATTATAGCTGAGACTTAACCATGATAATGCAGTCATAAATGTGATTTCAGCAAATTATTTCATTTTTTAAAAACGTCTGCTAATTCAAAACTCTATTGAATTATAAGACACTTGTCCCAAAAAATTGATGCCTAAACTCATTCCCAAATTTATGATATATAATAACACATATCAGTCCATTGATTACTAATCTTGCCATTACCATTCTAATCAAACATGTTATCAGCTAATAAACAATTTTTGGGACTTCCCTTTGATCTGCCACAGATGACTGAATCTCTTCCAACAATTTAATTTTTAATCCATTATCAGTACAATATTCCTAAGACAATTCTTATATCATGACATTTTTCTGATCAAAATTCACTAATGCCCTGACCCCAGGTTAGAAGATTTTTGAGAGGCAAGGAAAATGTCTTATTCATCTTTATGTCTTCTGAAGCTGGAACAGGGGCTTCCATATAACAGATACTGAATAATTATGTAGTTCATTGAATTAGATTCTTAAAAACACACAAATCAATTAATATCAACAATTATTTGTCCAGCATCTGCTTGATGTTGGTACATTTCCAATAACAGGACCAAAAACAAATAGTTTTTCCCCTAAGTAATTTTCATTCCATTTAGAAGAAATAAAAACTAAAAATGGGAATATAGAAGTACATAAATATACAAAACTATGTATTAATGTGTATGAGCATACACATGTAATAGATATATTGCATATACACATAGGAAGACATTCATACATGTATTTCAGCATATATGTGCATAAATATATGTAAAAATGTAAATAAATATTTGGTATTGTTGTTCAGTCATTTAATTATGCCTGACTTTTTTTGATCCCATGGACCATATTGCCCATGAGATTTTCTTGGCAAAGATACTGGAGTATTTTGTCATTTTCTTTTCTAGCAGATTAAGATCAATAGAAGTTAAATGGCTTTCCTAGAGTCATACAGATAGTGTCTGAGACCTGATTTGAGCTGAATTCTTCCTGACTCCAGATGAAGTAACTCTTTTCACCAATATACCTAGTTGCCTACTAGGTAAACAGAGGTTGGGTTTCTTCAAGTTCAGACAATTAGAAAATGTCTGAAATAAGATTTTAACTACTTTCTTCATTACTTCAAACCCAATCCTTTATAGCTTTCTCTTTGTGTGTATATGTGACTGTATATCTACATATTCATATGTAATTCTATTTACTTCTCCTTTCCTCTCTCCTTGTACTCTCTCCTTTTATTCTCATTTGGTTTTCTCCTGCCATCCAGGAAATCCTTTGTTCATGGCAATTCAGTCTGTTAGCAATTATTAATGGTCGGCTATGGTCAGACATTACATTAAATCCTGACAGTTGGGAAAAAAAAAAACGCAAAAGTCAGTCCCTACCCTTAAGGAGTTCATAAATAGGTGGTGGAGAAAATTTTTCCAAAATAATGACGTATACTAATAAACTACAGACAAGATTAAGATAAAATAATTAACAAAGAGAAAGAACTAGATTTAAGAGGAACTAGGGAAAAATTCTTGAAAAAAGATTAGATTTTAATTGGGAACTTTAAAAAAACCACAAAAGTTCAAGATGGGAAAAGGACTGAAAATACTAACAAAAAATGCCTAGAGCTGAGAAGGATTGTTTTTGTTTATGAAGCATCTTTTTTATGTTCAGTGATTCTGGACTGAAGTGTATGAAGTGTAAGAACAGGAGTGAAATATGAAAACAATGAAAAGCTAGAAGGGAGTTAGGTTATAAATGGTTTTGAATGCCAAAGAAAGGACTTTGCATTTGATTCTAGAGCGCAATTTATTGAGTGAGGGAGATAACATGATTAGACCTTCACATTAGGAAAAAATCACTTTTATGGCTGAATAAAAGATGAACTAAAGTGGAGAGAGAATTGAGGGAGCATGCTATTATGTGTTTGCCATCAGTCTACCATCAACAGGTTAGTGCAATAAACCACACCTAAGCTATTATTTGACTGCACCTGAATAATGGCACTGTCAAAGAAAAGAAGAGGATGTTTCAAGAGATATTAAAAGTGAAATCAAAAGGATATAGCAATATATTGGATATGATAAGTGAGAGATGGTGAAGAGGAGATAAAGATAGAAAACATGGATTGATAATAGGTAAGGATGAATATGTACATGTGTGTCTGTGTGTGTTTGAAATGCAAAGACCTATAACGAACTTAAGTAAATCTCCTACAGAAAGAACATTGTATAACACCAAACCTTCTCTCAGTCAAGTAGATTTCTAATATTTAGCAGCAGTAGCATGGAGTAAATATAAATCTGCCTTCCCACTTTAGTGGAAACTGGATAAATTGGGGATTGTGTTTTCAACTTGGAGTGTCATATTTTCCTTTAAAAAACTTGCATTCTTTTTTTAAATGAACCACTTTTAGGGGGAGAGAGAGAGAGAGAGAGAGAGAGAGAGAGAGAGAGAGAGAGGAAAATAAATAATTTTACAATTACATGGGCTCGTTTTTCTGTTTTGTTTTTGCAAAATAGTGAGGTTAAGTGACTTGTCTAAAGTCATGCAGCTAGGTAATTATTAAAAGTCTAAGTCGAATTTGAACTCAAGACCTCCTAACTCCAGGGCCTGTGCTCTATGCACTGTGCCATTTAGCTCTCCTTATGACTCATATTTCTTCTTATTGAACAGAAATATACCAACATAGACTTTGTTGAATTTTTTTTTTCTGAAATAGAGATATATTATACCCTAACCTTTCAAAGACAAGGAAGAAAGGAAGAAAGAAAGAAAGAAGGAAGGAAAGAAGAAAGAGAAGGAGGGAGGGAAGCAGGAGAGATGGAGGACAGGAGCAATGTTGGAAGGAAGAAAGTGAGGAAAGGAAGTAGAAAGAGGAAAATAGAAAGGAAGGAAAAGAATGGGGAAAAGGAGGGAGAAAGGAATAAAAGAATATTTTGAGAATGATTTTTTTCTTAATAAACCCATGGTTTCATCTTTTTTTAAGTTCTAAGTTCTCCTAAATAATTCCACAATTATATCATCACTTTTGCCAGAGTTAAATACCCAGGTTTTTGAAAATTGGAAATTATACCCATCTTAAAATTTTTGAAAATTGAGAATTGTACCTGGCTTAAAATTTAATTTTTCCATGATATTTCACCCCCCCACAACACACACACATTTATGTCAGGATCTGAAGTTTTGAATTCAATTAGAAATGCAATGTTATTACTCCTTTACCAATGTAGGTTTTCAACCATCCTTTAGACCCATTTTTTTTCTCCTTTTCTATTTGAAAAACAGTAATCTTTTTATTGAAAGGACAGATACAAAATAGGGATTAATAGTTCTATATTCTCTTTTACCACTTAAAATTAAACAATTAATTAATTAAACCATTAATAAAATAAATCTTAGTTTATTTTCTTTAAGCCTAAGAGAAACCTATATTCTTGCTTGCAATATCATGCAAAACAGCTCACTCTATGCTTCCATTTTCCTAACATAATTTAATGTTTATTTTCTTGACCATGTCTCTTCCTTTAGCTCTGCAAACAAGTCATTTAAAATTTCAAATTCATTTTGGAGACATAGCAATATCTTTAATTGTCTGTCAATTATTTCTTCCTTATTCTTATCACTGGTGATGCTTTATTATTATTGATTATCATTTTTAAATCTCTCATAGAATTGTTCTGTGTATCCAAAGAAATTATATGTATAAAACACATTACAAATGGGCTATTAGTAGCTTTTATTTAGTTCTATAGCTTTCAAATAGAGGCCCAAGGATAACATATTTCTTTATACCAAAATCAAACAAATAAATAACAGCAAATTTAATTACAGAAAATATCATCACTACAAGGCTGGCAACTAAGTATATTTTGTCTTTTAATTTATTTACAGCATGCCTCTCATCTAAAACACATCTGTTAATAATATGTTCCTTGTAATAAATTATTTTCTTTTGTTTGTTTGTTTGTTTTTAATCAAAGCAACATAATGAACACACGAGACAGGACAATATGTTCCACACTCAGATTCTAATCTAATGAAAGGAGGAATTTGTACTTTCTGATAGATTTCCTGGGACTTAAGAATATTGATTAAAAATATTGAAAGATCAATCTCTTTTTAATGTTATTTATATATCCATTATTGTCATTGCACATAAATTTTTATGCACCTTTCTTCATTTTATCATATCTCATCTTCAAAATCATATATCAATATATACTAGCTAATAATATTCTATTTAATTCATATAACAAAATTTGGTTAACTATTCCACTTTTTCTCTAACACAATAAGTGCTTCTATGATTATTTTTCTATATATTGCTTATTCACTGTCATTTAATTCTTAGAGAATATGCCATTTATTTTAATCTCGAGGTCAAAAGATATGACATGACTTTGCTCATAAAATTCCAAGGAGATTTCCAGAATGGTTGTGCCAATTTAATGACACTCCCAATGGCATATTGGTGTTCCTTTATTTCAGGAAATCATTCAATATTAATATTAACTCTTTTAATTTTGAACATCTTTAATGATCTGAGGTCATAGAGATGTTTTAATTAACATTTACCTTCTTAATGATTAAAGAAATATTTCATGTGATTATTGATAAATTTTACTTTCTTCTTTACAAAGGTGTTCAAATACATTTTTTCTATTTATCTATTAGATAGTGACTATTAACTAATCTTATGCAATTTTTAATTCTCCCTTGAAACATGGATTTAAAAAAGTTAAATTAAATCAGTTTGATTTAAATACATTTTGTCCTTGGAAGCACCTTTTTTGATTTCAAAATTTTTGAACGTCTGTCCTCATTGCAGCCTCATCATCTGGAGACTGCATATAATTTTGTGACTCACTCCTTATCAGTACCCTCAATACTTTTTGAATGGAGAGCCAGAAGGTGAAGCAAAGAGTTTCTCTCCAAACCATCATTTAAAAAGGACACAGAAGAGCCATTTCATCATTTTTTTCCAACTGTACTACTCTGTAAAGTAGTACATCATCTTAGCCCTTCTCCCTTCTCCCCATATCTCTTTTTCAGTTATCTTTTGTATGTAGTCTCTCCTTTTCCCGATTATATGGTAAGCTCCTTGAAGGCCATGACTGTCTTTCTTTTTTATATGCATCCTCAGTGCTTAGCACAGTGCCTGACACACGGTAGACATTTAATGAATGTTTTCTAACAAGTCAGTTAATTTTGAACATTTAAAAACATCTTCTTAAGTTTGTGAAATTGAGATTGGCTATTTTTTATGATCCTAATAATAATGAAAGGTGCCTCTTCATATTCTCTCTGTCTCTGTCTTTCTCTGCTGTTTCTTTCACCCCCTCTCTATCTCTCTCTGTCTTGTCTCTGTCTCTTTCTGTGTCTATCTCTCTACACAGACACACACACACACACACACACACACACACACACACATTGTATATATTCAGTCTTAGACACTTGACTCATTCTAGATGTGTATCCTTGGACAAGTCACGTAACCCTGATTGCATCACATCCAAGGCCATCTCCAGTTGTCCTGATCTGTTTCTGGTCACTGGACCCAAATGGTCCTGGAGGAGAAATTGAAGCTGGTGATTTAGCACAGTCACTGCTTCCCCCTCACTCAAATCCAATTCACATGCTTGTAATGGCATCACTTCCCTGATGTTGAGATCTTCTTCTAAAATGAATTATCTCTCATTCTTCCTTTTTCTCTCTCTGCTTCTTTCTCTGTTTCTCTGTCCCTCTGTCACACAAACATATACATATATATATATATATATAATTACATATATAAACATATATATGTACATATTATATATATATATATATTTATACACATTTCTATGTACTTATATATTTCTATTTGGGTGATTCATCTCTTTGGAATTTGCTGCACTACATGGTACAAAATGCTATCACAAACTAAAATAAACCATACTGACATCATGATTTTTGAGTTGTTCTTGTCAGAGTCTTTCCATGAATAACTGATGTTTCTGAGTTAATCAAATCTTCACACATTATCTTCTTTTACTTGTCTTGATTATCTAACTCTATTGATATACTTTGTTGTTTTCAAAATATACCAAATAATTGAAAGCTATTGCTCTTTACTTTAATTTTCAATCTAAAAAAATTTATACTTTCTCCAATTCCACTATTTTGTTTATGTTTTTCTTTCACATTCTGGATATTTTGTTGCTTAAAATGAATTTAGAAAAATTTTTATCAAAGGTCTTTATGAACCTTTGGTCAATCGTTAGAGTACTAAATTTATACGTTATTTTGAGAACATAGTTATTTTTAATCATATAGCTGTGTTTTCACCCTAAAGCTCTCTCGTTATTTGATTTTTATATCTGTAAAGAATAATTCTGATTTGTTTTTATATAAATCTTGTGTCTGCATGGGTTAACCCCCAGATTATATATTATTAAAATAAATTATATTTCCTTATTAGTTCTTCCCAGTTAGTATTTATTTTTAGTTTTTTGCAAGGCAAACGGGTTTAAGGGGCTTGCCCAAGGCCACACAGCTAAGTAATTATTAAGTGTCTCCGACCGGATTTGAACCCAGGTACTCCTGACTCCAAGGCTGGTGCTTTATCCACTATGCCACCAAGCCAGTTAGTATTAAAGAGAAATGATCTTGTCAATTTAAAATGATGATGATCTTGTCAATTTAAAAAATGACATTTTAATAGAAATTTTTTCTTAATTAATTTCATTATTGATTCTCTGACATTTTCTAAGTAAGACATTATGTTTGAAAATAGTAGTAATTTTGTCTTGTGTTTATACATTTAATTTCTTCAACTTGCTTATTGCTATAACTAGCATTTCCAGAAGAATTTCAAATAGTATCAAGGAAAGGCAATATTTTCTCTTTTACCTGTATTGCTCTTATTCAGTTGTTTCAATCAGGTCTATCTTCAAAACTGGACTTGAGGTTGTCTTGACAAAGACACTGGAGTGGTTTTCTATTCACTTCTCTAACTCATTTACAATGAGGAAATTCATTAAAAATGAGGCAAATATGTTTAAATGATTTACTCACATTTGAACTCAAACCTTCCTGACTCCAGGCCAGGTGTTCTTTTGACTATACCACCCAGCTGAGTTTTTAATGTGTATATTTACTGGAAAAGCTTAAGGCATTCTGCTATTGTATGTAATACTTGCAGGTTTTAGAGAGAAACTTTTTATCTTATTAAAGAAGAGTTCTTGAATTTTATTAATAAAATCAATTTAATTTATGTATTTAACCATTTCTCATTGAATATTATTCTAATTTTGACCTATCCTTGAATCTTTGCTGTAAATCTAGCTTAGTCATAATTACACACAGTGGATGTGTTTATGTAGATATGTTCATACACAATATAATTATAAAATACATTCTTGGAAGACTTTCAACATGAATAAAAGAAAAATGTCTAAAATATACTATACTGAAAGCATAAAATAAGAAAAATCCATTATGTACTAGCCAATGAAAGAACATGAAATGGA
This sequence comes from Macrotis lagotis, assembly GCF_037893015.1. Classification (NCBI taxonomy): domain Eukaryota; kingdom Metazoa; phylum Chordata; class Mammalia; order Peramelemorphia; family Peramelidae; genus Macrotis; species Macrotis lagotis. The sequence goes on from NC_133658.1 coordinate 550,492,397, forward strand.
ACAAATTAAAATTACTTGTTAAAATTGATACAAAGTGGGTGTTGGAGCCAAGATGATAGTGTGATGGCAGCATTTCCCAGGAACTCAGTCTGCCCAAACTCCAAAAAAAAAAAAAAAAAACCCAAAACAAATGATGGCTCTAGTCAAAATTTAGAGTGGCAGAACCCACAGAAAGACTGAGTGAAACATTTTCCCTTAAAAGTTCTGCAGGAAAGGTGTGTTTCCCCAGGATTGGGGGTTAGAAAAAAAGCCCAAAACAGAGTAACACAGAGCAGCCCAGCTCAGCCCGGCACAGCCCAGAGATCATCAGCAATAGCTTGAAGGGGAAGTGAGAGAACTCTGCTCCACCAGAATGATTGTGGAGTGAGGAGCACCAGCCAAAGAATCTGCAATGAGAATCAGGAGAAAGTAGCCTGCAACCCTGGAGACCATAAGGGAAGTCTGCGGAGATTTCTCTGATCTCCCTTGGGCAGAACTCTGCTGTTTACCTTCACTCAGATATTGCAATTTGAGTATCCATACTAAGAAAGCAGGATTCCTCCATATAGCCCCAGGGTAGAGAGGGAAGTACAGGAGCCACCTATATATAAAAGCACAGGCTAGAGAGCATAAGAACTTGGAGGAATAAAGGTCCCAGTGGGGTGCCCCCCCCAAAAAAAGCCCCAAAACATTGGAAGTGCTGTATTGGGATGAGGAAATGAGTAAATACCAGAAAAAGAAGAATCTGACCATAGAGAATTATTGATGACAAAACTGAAGCTTCCATATCCAAAAGCTCCAAGAGATATAGAAAATGGGCTCAGACTATAGATAAGCGCAAAAAAGCCTTTGAAAAACAATTAAAGGAGATGGAGGAAAACTTGGGAGGAGAAATGAGAGAAATGTAGAAAAATCATGAAAACCTAAACAAGTGAAAGATATACAAAAAATACTGAAGAAAATAATATGCTAAAAACAAGTTTAGGCCTAATGGAAAAAAAGTAAAAAAGAAAGGCAAATGCGGAGTAGAATGCCTTAAAACGCAGAAGCTGGAAAGCCAGTTGGAAAAGGAAATAAAAAAAGCTCTTTGAATAAAATAACTCCTTCAAATGCAGAAAGGAACTGAAGGAAGCTGATGACTTTGCAAGAAATCAGGAAGAAATAAAACTTCCAAAAGAGCCAAAAATTAGAATAAAATGTGAAATATCTCATTGGAAAAACAACCAAACTTGAAAAACAGATCCAGGAGAAATAATTTAAAAATTATCATGCTATTTCAAAGCCACAATGTGGAGAAAAGCCTAGACTTCATTTTTTTAAGAATTAGACAGCAAAATTACCCTGAGATCCTAGAAGCAGAGGGTAAAATAGAAATCAAGAGAATTCACCAGTCCCCTTCTGAAAGAGATACCAAAAGAAAAACTTCCAGGAATATTATAGTCAAATTCCAAAACTACCAAATCAAAGAGAAATTTCTAAAAGCTGCCAGAAACAAACAATTCAAATACTGAGGCTCCATAGTTAGAATTACACAGGATCTGGCAGCATCTACATTAAGGGCTCCTAGGGCATGGAATATGATATTCTGGGAAGGCATAGGGTCTTGATTGACAACCAAGAATCAACTACCATGCAAAACTGAACATACTCTTTCAGGGGAAAAGATGGACTTTCAATGAACCAGGGGAATTTCAAACTTTCCTCTTGAAACAACCAGAGCTGAACTGAAAGTTTGACTTCCAAATACAAGACTCTGGTGCACCACAGAGGAAGTGGAAGAGAAGGACTACCTGTGAGGCCTGGGGAGAGGGCCAAATTTCAAGGTCCCAGACACTCCAAAGGAAATCTCTGACCACCCTCTCCTGACTGGCCCACTTGGAGTTACTAAGTCCAGTGAACTAAGTCTTTAGGCATTTCAGTTCCAAATGTTGGTGAAAGAGTAACCCCCCCACAACAGAAGATCATAAGAAAATGAAGAAAGTCCAGTGAAAAGTTTTTTGGGGGCAGGTCAATTGCAAGTTATCTCAAAGACAAAGATCCTAACTCACAGAGAGCTAGAATTTCTCAGGAGAATATGAATTGATCTCCAGTCCAGAAAGACTTCTTAGAAGAGATCAAAAAGGGATTTAAAAATAAATTGAAAAAATAGGGAAAAGAAACACAAGAGAAAATTAACACCCTGAACAAGAAAACAAATCCTTTGAAAATACAGTTAAGCAAATAGAAAATTCCTTCTCTACAAAAAGATTCGAATCTGTGGAAACTAATGACTTCATGAAACTACAAGAATCTGTTAAATGAAACTGAAAAAAATTAAAAAACTAGAAGAAAATTCAAAATAGAGACTACTTAAGAATGATAGGGTGTTCCGAAAACAATGAGGATAAAAGAAGCCTGTATTGATATTTCAGGAATTGGTGATGGAAAGCTACCTTGATATTATAGAACTGATTGCTAAACAGTTATTGAAAGAATACACAGGGGCAGCTAGGTGGCGTAGTGGATGGGGCAGCTAGGTGAGGTAGTGTATGGGGCGGCTAGGTGGCAGTGGATAAAGCACTGGCCTTGGAGTCAGGAGTACCTGAGTTCAAATCTGGTCTCAGACACTTAATAATTGCCTAGCTGTGTGGCCTTGGGCAAGCCACTTAACCCTGTTTGCCTTGCAAAAAAAAAATACATTGATCCCCTCCTGAAAGGCATCCCAAAAGGCAAACATCAAGGAATATTATGGCCAAATTCCAGAACTTTCAGATAAAAGAGAAAATACTGCAAACAGTCAGAAAGAAAATAATAGATACCAAGGAACCACAATAAGGATTACACAAGGACTGCTTGAATCAACATAAAGGGATCAAAGGGTCTGAAATATGATATTCTGAAGGGCAAAGGATCTTGGAATACAGTCAAGAATCCCTCATCAGGCACAAATGAACCTTCTCTTCCAGGGGAAAGATGGACATTCAACAAAACAGGAGAGATCCAACTTTTTTTGATGAAAAGACCAGAACTAAATAGGAAATTTGGACTTCAAACAGGAGGCTCAAGAGACACATGAAGAGGTAAGAAATGGAAAAGTATAAAAACGGCAATAAAATAAGTTGAAATTGGCTATCCCCACCTGGAAGAAAGATTTTCATAATTCTCAAGAATTATAACTCTATTAGAGAGAATAAATTAGCCATAAATAATAGACATTTATGAATTGTCTGTGATTCTGAAGGAATGATATAAAAAAGAATATCTCCTTAAGAAGAGGGACAGTAAAGAGCCTGGAAGATGGAAAAGATTGAATGGAGTAAATCACATTTCATGAAGAGGTAGAAAGGATATATTATAATAGAGGGTAAGAAAGAAGGAGTTAAGAACAGCCTGAATTTTATTCTCATCAGATTGGCTCAATGAAGAATTAATTTACACACACTAATCTTACCTCTCAAGTATTAAAAGAGCAAAGGGGGAGGAGGAAAGAGGAACTAACAGGAGGAAGGTAAGGAATAAGGAGTAAAGGAAAAGGGGAAAGAAAGGGGAGGGAAGGTAGATATAAGCAGGCAAACTTGCTGAGGAAGGTGGTATTCAGAAGCAAAATATTGGGGAATATGTATAAGGTGAAAATAGGGGAAATTGCAAACAGATGGAAGATAGCATGGAAGTCAATAAAGAGTTAGTAATTATAACTCTGAATGTGAATGGGATGAATTCTCCCATAAAACATAAGCAAACAACTGACTGGATTAAAAACCCAAATCCTACTACATGCTCCTTATAAGAAACTCATTTGAAGCAGAGACATACATATTGAGTAAAGTAAGAGGATGGAGTCAAATATACTTTGCTTCAGTTGAATTGAAAAAGGCAGGGGTAGCAATCCTTATTTCAGCCAATGCAGCTGCAAAAATAAGTATCATTAAAAAGAGATAATGAAAGAAACTATATCCTTCAAAAATGAACTGTAGACAATGAAACAATTTTAATAATAAATATGTATGTATGTATGTATAGCATTCAAATTTTTAGAGGAAAAGGTGAATGAGTTACAGGAAAACATAGACAGAAAAATCGTACTTCTTGGAGATCTGAATCTCCCTCTCTCAGATCTAAATAACTCAAACCAGAAAATAAATCACAAGGAAGTTAAGGAGGCAAATAGAATGTTAGAAAATCTAGACATGATAGAGCTTTGGAGAAAGTTGAATGGGGAATAGATAGGAGTATACTTTTTTTTTCTGCAGTACATGGAACTTACACAAAAATTGATCATGTACTAGGCATAAAACTTTATAATCAAATGCAGAAAGACAGAAATTATGAATACTTCCTTCTCTGATCATAATGTAATAAAAATTACATTCAATAATGGGCCATGGAAAGAAAAAAATAATTGGAAACTAAATAACCTATATTAAAGAATGAGTGGATCAAAGAAATAATCATAGATAGAATTGATGATTCCATCCAGGATAATGACAATAAAGAGACAACATAACAAAACTTATGGAATAAAGTCAAGGCAGTTATTAGGGGACATATTATATCTTCAAATGTTTAAATAAATAAAATAGAGAAAAAGGAAATCAATGATTTAAGCATGTGACCAAAAATTTTTCAAAAAAGAACAAATTAAACATCCCTAATTAAATACTAAATTGGAAATTCTAAATATGAAAGAATAAAATAAGAAAATGGAAATCAAGAAAATTGTTGAACTTAATAAATAAATGCAAGAGTTGGTTTTGTGAAAAAAAACAATAAAATTGTTTTGTTTAATTTGATTAAAAAAGAAGAAAACCAAATTTCTAGTTGTATAAATTAAAAAGGTGAAGTCACCACCAATGAGGAGGAAATTAAAGTAATAATTCAGAATTATTTTACCCAACTGTAGGCTAATAAATTTGATAATCTAAGAAAAATGAATGAATATTTCTCAAAATTATGTTGCCCAGGTTAAATGAAGAGGAAATTAAATATCTAAATAACCCTATCTCAGAAAAAGAAATTCAATAATCTGTTGTTAGATTTCTTAAGAAAAAATCTCCAGGGCCAGTTGGATTCACAAGTGAATTCTATCAAACAGTTAAGGAAAAATTATTTCCAATTCTATACAAACTTTTCTGGAAAAATTGGTGAAGAAGGAATTCTGCAGCAAAATGGTATTGATATCTAAACCAGAATGGGTCAAAACAGAGAAAGAAAATGATAAACCAATTTCCCTAAAGAATACAGATGCAAAAATCTTAAATGAAATCTTAGCAAAGAAGTTACTGCTAGTTATCACTAGGATACTACTCTATGACCATGAATGAATTATCTCAGGAATGCATGGTTGGTTCAATATTACGAAAGCTGTTAGTATAATTGACTATATTAATAAAAAAATCTAACAGAAATCATATGATTATCTCAATAGATGTTGAAAATGTCTTCGATAAAATACAGCACCTATTCCTACTAAAGCCACATGAAAGTGTAGGAATTAATGGATTGTTCCTTAGAATGATTAGCAGTATCTGTCTGAAACCATCAAGAACCATTACATGCAATGGGAGTAAGTTAGACACATTCCAAATAAGATCAGGGGTGAAACAAGGTTGTCTGCTAATACCACTCCTATTCATTATTGTGTTAGAAATGATAGCTTCAGCAATAAGAGAAGAAAAACAATTGAAGAAATTAGAATTGGGAAGGAAGAGACAAAACTCTCACTCTTTGCAGATGACATGATGATATACCTAAAAAATTCCAAAAATCATCTACAAAGTTTCCAGAAACAATTAACAACTTTAGCAAAGTGACAGAATATATAATAAACCCTCATATATCCTCAACATTTCCATATATTACTAGCAAGATTCAGAAGCAAGAGCTACAAAGAGAAATCCCATTTAAAGTAACGTCAGAAATCTTAAAATACTTGGGATTCTACCTGCCTTGGCAGAATCAGAAACTTCTATGAAAATAACTATAAAATATTTTTAACAGAAATGAAATGAGATTTAAATAAATAGGCAAATATCAACTTCTCATGGTTAAGCAGAGCAAATATAATATAAACTGACAATTCTACCTAAATTAAACTACTTTATCAGCACCTTACTAAAGTTCCAAAAAATTTCTTCAATGAGCTAGAAAAAATGTAACAAAATTCATATGGAGAAACAAAAAGTCAAGAATATCAACAGATTTAATGAAAAAAGTACAAAAGAAGGTGACTTACTCTTACAAGATCTAAAATTATATTATAAAGCACCAGTCTTCAAATCCATCTGGTACAAGCTAAAAAATAGAGTCACAGATCAGTGAAATAGACTAGAAGCAAAAGAGACAGCATGAAAGGATTATAGGAATCTACAGTTTGATAAATCCAAAGAACTCTTTATTGACAAAAACTGTTGAGAATATTGGAAGCTAGTTTGGCCGAAACTTGAATTAAACTGACATCTCACACCCTATACCAAGAAAAGATCAAAATGGTTACAGGATTTAGACATAATTTACCTGTTAGTTCTAAGAAGAGGAAGAAGTTTATGACCAAGGAAGAGATTGAGAACATTATTAAAAACAAACTAGATATTATTGATTCCTTTAAATTAAAAAGTTTTTGCACTAATACAAGCACTGTAACCAAGATCAAAAGAAATTTAGTAAACTGGGAAACAATTTTTACAAGTATTTTTAACAAAGGATTCATTTCTAAAATATATTGAGGACTGATTCATATTTATAAGAAAACAAACCATTCCCCAATTGACAAATGGTCAAAAGATATGCAAAAGCAATTTGGAAATCAAAGCAATCCATAGTCATATGAAAAATTGTTATCATTACTGTTTAGAAAATTGCAAATTAAAGCATCTCTGAGGTACCACCTCATACCTCTCAGACTGGTCAATATGACGAGAAAAGACAATGATCAATATTGGAAGGGATTTGGAAATTCTAATGCATTGTTGGTCAAAAGGTGAACTGACCTAGCCTTTCTGGAAAGCATTTTGAAATTACGCATGAAGGGCAGTGAAAATATCAGCAATACCAGTACTGGGTCTATACTCTGAAGAGATAATGGAAAAGGGTTTTAAAAATTACTTGTACAATAATAGCAGCTCTGTTTGTGGTAGCAAAGGATTGGAAATCAAGTGAATGTCTATCAATTGAGGAATGGCTGAATAAATTTTGGTGTATGTTAGTTATGGAACACTATTGTTCTATTAGAAACCAGGAGGGAAATAAAGCCTCTACTCTGACATTCATACTACAGATACCATCAAGAAAAAGAGAAGATTTAAAGAAGTTTTTAATTGTAGATATCCTGGAGGATCTTCTTTGAAAGTCTGTCTCTTTGGGGGAAAAGGGGAAGTAAAGTCCAGGAGCAGGAGAGTGGGGAAAGCCAGCAGGAGACATTTCACCACAGTGCAATCCAGGTCCCAACTGTTTAATAATAACAGTGGATCCAGCAGCTAGATAGCAAGCTAGCAGGGAGGATCCCTACCTCAAAGACTGAACCCTGAGAGCACCAGGGTAAAATACAGGACTGGGATGGGAACAATCCTGTGTTAAGTTAAAACCTAGACTGCAAAGGCAAGACCTGGACTGCATATACAACATCTTGCCCAACAAAAAGCCAGCATTAAGATCTCAGCTCCAGCAAAGTAAAAGCTTGGATCTATACTTCATATACCCCAGGAGTAAAACTACAGTGACAAAAAGTGGGGGGGGAGCTAAAAGCATTCACTATATAAAAATACTTCACTGATAAAGATGACAGCAATACCATGTTAGAAGAAAAAATCAGCAAAAAATTACTCACAGGATAACTTTCAAAGCAGTCTATAAATTGGACTCAAATATCAAAATCTCATCAAAAAGCTTAAAAAAGAATTTAAAAACCAAAGAAGAGAGGAAGAATAAAAATGGAGACAAAAATAAAAGTCATGCAGGAAAATTGTGACAAGTTGACCAAACAAATCAACTCCATTAAAAGTAAAAAATAACAAAGTGGAAAAGAAAACACAGAAGATAACTGAAGAAAATAAGATCCTAATAATTAGAATTTAACAGTTAGAAACTAATGAATCTACAAGACTACAAGATTCCATCAAACAAAATAAAAAAACTGAAAAAATTGAATAAAATATAAAGTAACTTCTAGGGAAAACAAATGACCTGGAAAAGAGATCTAGAAGAGACAATCTCCAAATCATTGGATTACTAGAAAGCCTGGACCAACAAAAGAACCTGGAAAATATCATGCAGGAAATTATAAGGGAAAACTGCCCCAACCTACCAGAAGAAGATAACAAAATAACAATTGAAAGCATCCACAGAACCCCTCTAGAAAGAGATCCCAGGACTGAAATAGCCAAATTCCAGAACACTTCAATAAAATGAGAATATAGTAAACAGCAAAAAGAACACAATTCAAATACAAAAGGAACATATATTAACACAGGACCTATTAGTCTCAACATTGAAGGCTCTGAAGAACTGGAATAACATATTTAAGAGAGCTTAGAACATGAGATTTCAACCCAGAATGTATTACCCTTCAAAAATAAGCATGTACTGTCAGGGTAAAATATGGATTTTCAATGAAATACAGTACTTCCAGAACTTCCTAACACATAGACCAGAACTGAACAGAGAATGCAATTACGAAATACATGACTGAAGACTTGCATAATTAAACAAAAAGGTAAATGTAAAAGATAACTGAAAAGACAAAATTGTTTTACACAGATGTTGGTCCTTAAAAGGGAAGATTAGAAAAAAAAGAAAAAGAAACCATGAGGGATAGGATTTCAGAGAAGCCTGGAAAGACTTGCATGAACTGATGCTGAGTGAGTTGAGCAGACCCAAAACAACACTGTACATCAAAACAGCAACATGGGGTGATGATCAACCTTAATGTACTTGATCATACCATCAGTTCAATAATTAGGGATGATTGTAGGTATCTGTAATGGAGAATACCATTGGTATTCAGAAAAAAGAACTGTGGAATTAAATCAATGACCAAAGACTACTACCTTCAATTTAAAAAAAAAAAGTTGTCTTATGTAGTACTACATAAATTTGCAATCTCCAATATTTTATTTTTTCCTCTAGGATATGTTTTTTATTCCTCTCAATACATTCAATTTTGATTAAGGTATAACTTAGAGACAATGTAATGATTATAAGACTGTCTTCTGTGGGGGTGGTGGAGGGAAGGGAATGTGGGGGAAAATTTTGAAATTCAAAGTTTTACAAAAAATGATAGGTAGAAACTATCATTGTATATAATTGGAAAACAAATGAAATATTTTAAAAAATTTACTCCATGTCATGGACTCACTTCTTTTGGTCTTTGAAATTTAAATGAACTTTTCCTTTTTTCTATTTAAATTTCAATATAGTTGATTGATTTTGTGAATCTTTTTAAAAGAAAGCAGTCCTTTATTTTCTTGACAATTTTTAGAGTTTGTTATTCGAAGATTTTAATGATTTTTTTCCAATGTTTAGGTTATTTTCTAATTTTTTTATTGCACCTTCAATTTATTGACTCTCCTCTTTTGTAAATGTGCTATCCAGAGTTAAATAGATAGATAGATAGATAGATAGATAGATAGATAGATAGATAGATAGATAGATAGATGATAGATGGATGCATGATAGACAGACAGATAGATAATTCTTTTCCCTCCCAGAACTATCAAACATCACACTGTTTTAATGTTTCATATAATTTTTGACCTTCTGCAGCCTGATGTTGTAGATAGTCATCTTTTCCATGATACTATTTTCTAGTTTGCTTATTTCGTTATCCAAAAAATTACTATTCCTATGTTTCTTTTTCTACTTATCTGCTTCTTTGTCTCATTTATTGACTATTCATCTAAGACATTCTCACTAATGTAATGTGCAGTCCAAGTCTTTCTTCTGGGCTTATTTCACCCTCTGTGGTTTTGAACCTGGTGATATCATCAACTCCCAGGAATTTGATTATCATCTCTAGGCATGAAATTTTCAGGGTTATTTATTAAGCCTTAAAATTTCACTTCTAACTTCAAAACTTACATTTAGAGCAACTTATTTGATCTCTTAAACTGTATGTAACATGGAAATATGAACCTTAGAATATCTCCTTTTGAACTCATTAATTTGACTCTGAGGTTTCCCTCCTTCTTTCTCTCCCTTCCTGCCTCCCTTCCTCCCTTCCTTCCTTCTATATTTCCTTCCTTTTCCCTTTCTCTTTCGTTCTTATGTTTTTCTTCCTACATTTTTCTTATATGCTCCCCCCACTGATATTTCAATGTATGATGTACATTTTGTGGTATGATAGAGAAAAATACATTTTTCCAAATCACAGATCCTAGTCTATGGTGTGTGAGGGGATAAGAGATTTAAAACTGGAAAATAATTAGACCAATTCCTTTATTTTCAAGTGAGAAAATAGAAAGATTAAATTACTTGCCTAGGGTCACAAAACTTTTTTGTCTTAACCAGTATTTGAACCCATGGCTTTTTTACTACAATTCCAATGTTTTATTCACTATCCCTAAAGTCTCCCAATATTTATCACATTCCTCTCCTAAGAATATTACATTGTTATTATCAAACTCAAATATCCTGACCTTAACCCCACTCCAAGACACTGATTGTTCCCTTATTATAGGTAATCTTACTTCACATTATGATATTGGTCTGGAAAACTAGGGTCGAAGTCTGCCAAGCATACAAAGCTAAATCATATACATCATGATGTCCCCCTCTCCTTTTAATCCAGGAAGCATTTAGGAGTTAATCTGGGTCACTTTCATGGTTAGAACTTTATTTTCTATCTAGCATTGCAAAAGGAGACTAGTTATCAGAGATACAGGTTATTAATTCAGTCTTGTGCTGGTATTTCAACTGGAAAGCTTATTCATGGTATGGAGGTGCTTGCCTTTGATCTTCTTAGTGAAATTTTAATAACATTATTCTTGGTGCTATTCTAGTTGATTTGAATTTCTGCTTGTGAAATTGATGCTGAAACCTCAATTATTTGAATTTTGCTGTATCCTTTAATTTTATGTTTTTCCATGTATTAATTATATTTTTGCTATTGTACAGTATATTTTTTCTTGTTCCAAATACTGTATTATCAATTTCTTTTTTTTTCCTTATGACTCACCATTTCCTTTATTTGTACAAAGTAGTGAATAATCATCCCCTCCCTGGGGGTAGAAACTGTGGTTTAGGATTTAAACAAGTCCTTTGTTCCTGAAGCATTTGGAATCTGCAGTCTTAGCAGCCTTAACATCAGACTTGGTGACCTTGGCTCCAGACTTGGAGGCCTTGGAATCAGACTTACTCGTTTTGTCAAGTGTGTTTGACAGCTTTGGGGTCAGTGGGCTTGGCAGCCTTAGGGTCAGTGGTTCTGGCAACCTTAGAGTCAGACTTAGTGATTCTGGGGCCCAGAAATTTGATGCCAATCCTAGGACCTGGACTTGGTGGCCATCCTGTGACCAGCACACAGGGCACTGACCTTGGGGATCTTGGACCTGAGGAAACTGGCCTTGGGGGTCTTGGTGCTCAGGGCCTTGATAACCTCTGCTCGGGCCTGGATGGCTTTGACATTGTTGGCCTGCATCTTCTTCAGTCCTTTCTTGTTGTATTTCTTGGCAAATCTCATGTTTCTCAGAAACTTGGAATCAACACCTTTCAGAGACCCGTATCTCTGTGACCTAGGTTTCTTGATGCTATTTCTGTGCCACTTTCGTGAGTGACTGTGGGGTAGTATGATCTTAGACTTGGCCATTGTTACACTGCAACCTGTGCTATCAGGCACTCCACCAACATCTGCATTATCAATTTCTTTTTTTTAATGGTATTTTTGCAAGGCAATGGGGTTAGGTGGTTTGTCCAAGGTGACACAGCTAGGTAATTATTAAGTGTCTGAGGCTGGATTTGAACTCAGGTACTCCTGACTACAGGGTCAGTGCTCTATCCACTGCACCACCTAGCTGCCCCTGTATTATCAATTTCTTGATTAAAAAGAGCATTTCTTATCCTAACACAATCTTACACCTAAAAGGTGTACTTCTTAAATGTTCACTAAAAGACAGAGTTTTCCTTAGGGTCACAAACATGTCAAATAACAGATCTATAAGGGACTTTGGAGAGCAACAAACTTCTCTGATTTCAGTTATGATTATATTAAAATTGTAAACTTTTGGAGATCGACATGGATTTTCAAGATGTCCAGGTAAAGTCTGTCTACAATTCCCTTCAGTATTCATGTTCAATGTGTCATTACCCTTTTATTTCTTATAAAATCTTTCTCAATACTGCCAGCTCAGTCAGTTTTAGCTTTCCAGCAGGCATCCTGCCACAACATATTTTATATCATTCTTAGGGATATTGTCCTATGATTCTCACTCAGCCAGGACAATTTCCTTCTCTCCCTTCCTGAGAGAGGAGACAATCAATCATATATCTTACATCATTTGTAAGCCTTACCAAATCATATCTCCTTATTCTTGGAGAAATTCCCAGCTTCAACCATAATATAATTTTTAATCTGTGCTATTGGCCCTTGACAATCTAAGTTCACAATTAATAGGGAGTCAAATTAGAAGCTGACAATGAAATCAATCAAAATAATTCTTGCATCACCCTTCCCTTGGGGGAAAATTGTAGGAAATTGAGCACAGTCCTTTATGCCATAGACGCATTTATCAGTTATTTCAAAAACCTTATTATTACATAAACATGTTGCTGGTCTCAGCAAATTTTATCTGAAAATTTTATCTAACTTTTCTTCATTGCTCTGTTAAGACTTGACCTAAAATATATTTTAGTAATTATTTCTGCTTAGTGTCTCATTCCTAAATAAAGAGAATGTATTATAACCTGCAAACTAACATTCCAAAAGAACAATTTATGGTACTCTTTTCCATATAGATCTTCTATGAAACATCCTATAAAGATTTATAAATATTTATAGAAAAACAGTTCAAGGAGCTCCATGGAAAGTCCTAGAAATTGATTACAGAATTTTTTTACCTGCTCCAAAATTTTTCAGGTGTCAAATACACTTACAAAAATATTTTTCAATAAAAAACTATGTAACTAAAATATCTGTGATTGCCAATAGATGAAATGCATCTACCCTTTCAAATCTGACCTAATGAATATTTTATAATCCATTCAGTAAAGAGAATTATATCATATTCATTGGCCCATTAATTTTGTATTCTAACTCAAATTTTTAAAATTGCATTGAAATATTCTGTTTACAAAAACTTTCTTCTTGTGACATTATAAGTAATACAGATCATATTATTTCCATTGCATTTATGATGAAGTCAAGTTTCACAGAGGCTTAATATTTGGTGATATTCTCATAATTGACAAGTCTTTAAACAGGATTTGAATTCATAACTCCTTTGATTTTAGATCTAATACTATTTTCACTGCCTGAAATGATTCATTTCATAGACATAATCCATACCTTAGTCAGCTTCATTCAGATTACTTACCCATTGAAAAGGTGATTCGAGCTCTGTGTTTATGTGTGTTTTCTAAATGAGCTTGCTAACTAACCTAGATAAAAAGATTTAATTGCTGAATGAATTTATCTAAAATATTTAAATAACTGGAAGCCATATTTGATGATATAGCATATTTGGAACAGCTAGATGGTGTAGTGGATTGAGTAGTAAACCAGTAGTTAATAATTCATCTTCCTGTATTCAACACTAAATTAAGACACTTATTAGATTCCCGAAACTAGGCAAATCACATAACCTTTTTTGCCTTAATTTTCTCATCTGTAAAATTAGTAGGAGGACACCAATTTCACATCTTTGAAAGGAAAATTACAAATGCAGTCATGGTCAGATATGGACAAAAATTACTGAAAAAGAGTAAAAACACTTCACATTATACATTTTCTAAAATGTATTGGAACTCATTTCTCTTTTTTGAACTGATTTCCACTTATGTTCCTTCCCCAGCCCAAATTTTGAACACATCCATATTACTTCTCATTCCTGTTTGGTTCTTCAATTATATCCAATGATATGATCTTGAGTAATTAAGACAGGCAAAATCAGAAAGAATTCATCAAATATATTTAGTGAAAAATATCATTAGCAGTATTCAAACTATCTAAAGTATATGGTTATAAATCCATAAGTGCTTGTTTGACCTAGACCTGAAATCTTTGAACTGAAAAAGAAAATGGAGTATTTCTATTTATTTGAGGTTTAAAATATAATCTTATTATAAAAATACAAAAAAATCAAAATTCTTTTATATGCATTTAAAAATACTATTCTATGAAGCAGTCTATAGACTTCCAACTTCATGATGTACAAACAACTTAAGAAACCCTAATGTAAATAAAAGACTTTAGATAAGAAAGTATAAATTAAGATAAACAATCAATAAATATTTATTGAGTACTTACTATGTTCCAGCACAGTTCTAAGCACTGAATTCACAAAAACAGACAAAAGTTAGTGTTTTCATCAAAGATCTCACAATTCATTGGAGGAAAGAAAAACTGAATATTTACAAACAACTTATACATGGAATAAATATAAACTAATTAAGAGAGGAAAGGGATTAGAAATAAGAATGGCTGCAAAAGACATCCTGTATGAGAATGGATATTGTGATCACAACATTAAAACCAAAGAATAATCAACCTGATTCTGTTTATAACCAATGACTTCTAGAAATTGGGGTCATATATCTATCTAATAGATTAACTGTAAAATTTCAGACATATAAGCATTCTTATAAGTAGGATTAAATTAGATGACAAATCAATACCCCTTTTAGGCACTTTTAAACTACATATGAGGTTAAATTAGTCAAACAGTTTCATGCCAAGGCAAATGAAGAAAATAAGATTTGAGTTCACAGGCAAGAAGGGAAGGAGAGAATATATTCTTCAATATTTTCACATTTCTAAAATATGACCCTAAACTTGTATCCAACCTATATTTCTAAGAGATTGTCTCCCCTCCCAAACCACACTCTGACATTTACTCACTACAAGATGTTGGTGAGGTGTATACAGCATTCAAATTCTAATTAGGAAGGCTTCATGTACATTATTTACACATGATTAAGCTGAGAAAGTACAGCAACAATAACAACAGTAAAAATCTACTTTAATTATTCATTGCCAAATGAATCATACATCCAAAGGATTACCTCATAGAATAAGAAAAAAAAATTCACCTGATAGAAAAAAAAAGAGAATATTGAAGAAATCAATAAAAAAGGACTGGGAAGGTAGGAAACATAGCCACACTGCATATCCAAGTATACTCCAAAGCACAATCATCAAAACAAGTTTATACTGGATAAGAAATAAAACAGTTCATTAATATAGAAGATTATGAATTTACTATGCAGATGCAAAAGAACGAGGTAGCCAAGTCCTTTATAAACCTGACATACTTAGGTTACTAGGGCAAAAATGTTCTATGAGAGAAAAATGGTGGGAAATGTTGCAAGTTGTCTGGCAATAAAACAAGGTATAGAGTAATAGATTAACATATCATAAATATATATACATATATATGTATATATCAAGATAAACTCAAAGAATATGCATGATTTTGACATAGTGGATTATCATAAGTAAGTTAGAGTAATATGAAAGAAATTTCCTATTGGGCCTAAGGATAATTGAAATGTTGATAACCAAAAGAGAGATAAACAAATTTGTAGGATATGAATTAGAAAATCATTATTTCACAAAATTAAAATAAAATTTTTGTAAAAGTAAAAGCAATGCATATAAAATTAGAAGAAAAATAGGAAATCTGGAGAAAAGTTTTTCAATACATTTCTATGATAAATAATTTCTCAAATATAGGAAACTGAAAAAACTTTATAAGAATAGCAACTATTCTGTAATTGAAAATTAGTAAAAGAATATGAATAGAAAGGTTCTCAAAGAAGAAATCAAAGCAATCGATAGTTATTGGGAAAAAAAGCTATTCATCATTAACAAATGATGAATTTCACATTGAGACAACCCTGGACTATAACCTCATACTTTTCAGATTGACTGATAGGATAGAAAAGAAAAACAACAAATGTTAAGAGTGCATGAGGAAAAACAAGTATACTAATATAATATTTGTAAAGCTATAAATTGATCTTATCCTAATCCTACATCTCAATGTCTCAAAGACCTATAAAATTGTACCTTTTCACTCAAAAATAGCTCTCAGCAAAAGTACATTTATATGTCAAAGAGATCAAAGAAAAAGTAAAAGAATCTTAGGTAAACAATTATTTATAGCAACTCTATTTGTGGTGGCAAACAATTTGAAACTGAAGGGATTACAATCAAGTAGGGAATGGCTAAATAAATTATGATAAATGAATGCAATCCTATTTTACTGTATGAAATGATGAAGAGAATAACTTCAGAGAAACCAGGAAATAAGAAAATGTAAGGTAAATGTAACAATTGAGATAAAGACAATTAAAACAGTAGACAAGACTTTGGGCCAAGATGGCGGAGAGAAGACAGGCACAGTTATAAAGTCTCCTGATCTGTCCCAATCTATGAAACAAACCTCTTAACAGAAATACGACCAACAAAACCTGGAGAGAAAAGCCAGGAGAAAGAACATATACCTCAAGATTTGTGTTCTGCAGGCATGGTGAGTCCCAGTGCAGAAGGCAGATAAGTCATGGATCAGGCTGATAAGTGACAGGGTAGGAACCTGGGAGCGTGAGGCACAAAAACCAGACCTGCTTGATCAGCTGCAGAGCTAGAAAACAGGGGGCTTGGGTCAACTAGGGAGCAGAGCTATTGGTTTTGGCACTGACCTTCTGGAGCTTGCTAAGAGAACTGGGGGGAGAGTTCAGCTGCAGAAAAGCTGCTGACATAATCCCTGGGCTCCTCTGGTCCAGAGAAACTCTGAGTCCCCACCTCCATTACTGCTGAAGCCTTTTCTCAGAAAATACACAATTACAGGATACTTCTGCCCCAGGCATGGTGTGGGTGTGTGCCACCACAGCTGACATTTAGGAGAGTGATGACCTCACCCCAGGGTATAGCCCACCATTGATTGAAGACAAAAGTATTTAACAAATTCACTCCTTCCAGGCCAAGGGAGAAGACCTCAATCAGGTCACAGACACACCAGATAAAGAAACCAGCATGAACTACTGGCCAACAAGAGAAATTCCACTCACTGAGCAAATCCCCTAGCACCCACTACTGGCCAGCTGGAGATATTTCACTCAGTGAGTAAAGCCTCTAGGGATCACAACACCAAACCTCTGTGAACCAGCCCCTCCTCAACTCAAGGTCTTAGTAAAATGAAGAAAGGTCAGTGGAAAGGTGGGTCCATAAAAAAATTCTTGGAAGGAAAAGACCCTAACTCAGAGAGACCTGGAACCTCTGAGGAGAATATGATCTGGTCTCCAGCACAAAAAGACTTCCTTGAAGATATAAGGAAGGAATTTTAAAATCAATAGGAAAATTTGGGAAAATAAACTCAAGAGAATATAAACACCTTGCAACAATAACAAGAAATGGAAATAAAATTGATATAAAATAAGAATAATTGTCTCAGGTCCTCAATTGGATAAATACAAAATGAGAATAATTCTCTCAGATACTCAATTGTACAAATACAAAATGAGAATAATTCTCTCAGATCATCAATTGGACAAATACAAAAGGAGAATAGCTCTCTCAGATCCTCAATTGGGCAAAGGGAAAAAGAAAATAATTCTGTCAAAACCTCAATTGGTCAAATGGAAAGCTCTTTCAAAAATATAGTTGACCAATTGGAAAAGGATTTGCAAAAAAGGAAATGAAGAAAACTACTCTCTTAAAAAAAAGAATGGAGTCTGAGGAAACTAATGACTTCATGAGACCAAAAGAGCCTGTTTAAAAAAAACCCCAAAATATAAAAATATCTCATCAGCAATCTCCAAATATATGACTCAAGAGATGCATAAAAAGGTAAACAAAAAGGTGAAGGGAAAAAGCAAAGCAAAACAAAAGTTAGTTAAGTCCATGGTATATAATTTGTATACAGTCCTAAATGTAAGATATAACACTTGCAACTACTGAGAATTTTATTTATCATTGTATAGTCAAGGGGTTGAATGTAATTGAAGAAATTGGATTAAGATAATATGTGTATAGTTGTTTCTTTTCTTTCCTTTGAAGAGGAAGAAGAAGACATAATTATGTTTGAGACCAGAAACCTGGTGAAAAGCAGGCTTGTTTACTTGAATCTTATGTGTCTCAGTTTCCTTTGACCAACTTTAATTATATTTTTCTCACAAAACGTAGTACTTTCACTGATGAGGGCATCCTTTGCTGGTTGTTTCTGAGCCAGCACCTCCCATATCTTACAAGCAATAAGTTCTTAAGTGAGACTTTCAGAGTGTTCTAGCATTTAGAGCACTTAGAGATACTATAGTTAATTAAATCAGAAGAAGTGGATTTCATCCATACTTTAGTAAACAAGTAATAAAATACCATGGTTGGGGAATTAAAGGGGTCAGTGTGGGAGAGGTGTTTTGGTTGTGGTACAAATGTTTCATGAAAAGATGAGTTTGGATGTCACTTTTGCTCCTAAGCCTTATGTGTCCTTGGAGGATTATTGAAAATAAAGTAAGCTATAAAATGATTACAATTTGATGTAATTCATGACTCTTGAGATATATATATATATATATATATATATATATATATGTGACTGCTTGATTGATATCTCTTTGAACTTATCAAGCAATCAATTAATAAAACTTTGATGTTTCTTTGATTGATGATGAATGATTGATAGTTCTCCTATAGGTAAATAATACCAGGTCAAGAGCCAAAAAAATCTATTATCTTAGAGGGAAATAAGGGTGAGTGTGAACTCTGAGTAAATTCTATTCAATAATTTGGCCCAGATAGGGAATGAAATATATTCACACTTTGGTTTAAAAATCTATCATACTCTACAAGGAAGAAAAATACATGAATGGAAATAAACAAAGTTAAATTTTAAGAGAAAAATTATAGAAGAAAGAGTAAAACTTTGGTGAGGAGGAATAAGAGGAAAGGAAAGAACAAATGGGAAAAGATAGCAGGAAGGGAAATAGAGAATTAGAAATCTTAATTCTAAATAGAAATGGGATGAACTCTCCCATAAGATGGAAGTGAATAGTAAAATGGATTTAAAACCAGAATTCCACAATATGTTTCTTACAAGAAATACATCTGAAGAAATGAGATCCACCCAGGGTAAAAGGGAAAAGACTAACACGAAATACATTTATGCCACAGTTAAAGGGAAAAAAAAAATCAGGGATAGTAATCCTGGTCTCTGATAAAGCAAAAGCAAAAATTAATCTCATTAAAAGTGAAAAGGTAGGGAAAAGGAAACTACACCTTCTCAAAAGGCACCATCAGTGATGAAGCTATTTTATTATTATACCTAATAGTATAGGATTCAAATTCCTAGAATAAAAGCTAAGTGAATTATAAGGAGACAAAAGCAACCAAACTTTAATAATTAGGATAGCAATCTCCTGTCTCAGAACTAATTAAAAATGTACCTTTTTCCTCTGGCATATAGAACTCTCATACAAAAATGCATCATGTACTAGGGCATAAAAACCTTATGATCAAATGTATAGAGGCAAAAATATTAAATGCATAGGTTTCAGATCATGTTGCAATTAAAAATACATATAATAAAGGATATAATAAAGGGTCATAGAAAGATAAACTAAAAATAAATTGGGAACTAAATAACAATTATCAAATAATGAGTGGATCAAATAGCAAATCATAGGAATTATCAATAATTGCATTCAAGAAAATGATAACAAGACATAATCAAATCAAAATTCATGGTATGCAGCCATGGCACTTTAGAAGGCAAATTCTGCTAGCTTTAGAAATAAGAGAAAAAAAAAAGACACTGAAGGAATCAGAATTGGTAATGAAGAAGCAAAGCTTTCACTCTTTGCAGATGATATTATGATATACCTAGAGAATCTGAGAAAATCATCTGAAAAATTCCTTGAAACAGTTAACAAATTCAGCAAAGTATCAGGATATAAAATAAACCCACACAAATCAGCAGTATTTCTCTTTATGAACCACAAAACTCAGGAGCAAGAGATAAAAGTTTCCATTTAAAGTAACTGTAGACAATATTAAATACTTGGGAATCTACCTCCCAAGGCAAATGTAGAAATGGTATGAACACAACTACAAAACACTTGTTACACAAAAAAAGTCAGATCTAAACAATTGGAAACATTTCAAATAATCATGGTTAACTCGAACCAATATAATAAAAACAATTCTACCCAAATTGAATTACTTATTCAGTACTATACCAATCAAACTACCAAACCCTGAACTGGAAAAAAAAATTAACAAAGTTCATCTGGAAAAACAAAAAGTCAAGAATACAAGGGAACTGATGAAAAAATGTAGCAAGAGGTGGTCTATCTCTACCAAATATGAAATTATATGATGAAGCAACAGTCATCAAAACTGTCCGTTGCCAATTAAAAAATAGAGTAATGGATCAATGGATTGAGAAAAGTTTAAAACAAACAGTAAAGAATGATTACAGAAATCTGTTTGACATACCCAAACACATTAGCATCTGGGTTAAAAACTCACTCTTTTATAAAAATTGTTAGAAAACTGGAAAATAATATGGCAAAAATAAGGTCTAGACCCACATCTGGCAACCTATTGCAAAATAAGAGCAAAACATATATAAGCTTTAGACATAAAGAGGGACACCATAGATAAATCAAAAGACCAAGAAATATTATTTCTTTCAGATGTATGGAAATAGTAGAAATTTATGACTAGGGAAGAAATAGAGTATATTTTCAACTGTCAAATAAAGGGTTTTGATCATACTAAATCAAAAAGGGTTTGCACTAATAAAATCAGTGGTGGAAAAACTAGAAGGAAAACAGAGAGCTGAAAAACAACTTTAATAGCTAGGGGTTCTTATAAAAGTCTCATTTCAATATATATATATATGTATATATACATATATATATATATATATATATATATATATGAATAATTGCAACAAATTTATAAGGTTTCAAGTCATCCCCCAATTGAGAAATGGTCAAAGAACCTGAATAGAAAATTTCCAAATGAAGAAATTAAAGTGATATATAATCATATGAAAAGAAATGCTTCAAATCATTCTGGATCAAAAATGCAAATTAAAACAACTATGAGGCATCACCTGACATTTATCAGATTGGCAGAGATGAGAAAAAGGGAAAATTATCGATGTTGCAGAGGTTGTAGGAGGGTTGGAGCATTAATTCCTTGCCAATGGAGTTGTGAACTGATTCAACCATTCTGGAGAGCAATATGAACCTGTGCCCAAAGAGCAATAAAAGTGATCATACCCTTTGAACCAATAATTCCGATTCTAGGCCTATATCCAGAAGAAAACATAAAAAAATGGAAAAAGTCCCCACATGTTCCAAAATATATAAAGCAGTTCTTTTTGTAGTGGCAAAGAATTGGAGAATTGCTAAACAAGTAATATATGAATGTTATATACTATCTATGTTCTATAAGAAAGTATAAATGGTTGGACTCTAGACAACCATGACATGAATTAAAGGATCTTATGCTGACTGAAGGGAGCAGAATCAAGAGCCCATTGTATGCATTAACAACAAAATTGTGAGGTGATCAATCTTGATGGATGCAATTCTTCTGGGCAGTTCAGAGAACTAGGACAAACTAGGACAACTAAGAAATCTGTTATGAAAAATGTTATCACATCCAGAGAATGAAAAAACAAAACAAAAAAAAAAAGCCCTCAAATGAACAAAACAGGAAACCTACACTGTCTGAAAATAAACACTACATTCACTTTTTAAATTTTTATGTTTTTCATCCTATCCCATGATTTACTTTCTTTTCCCTTAAGCCTGGTTCCTCATACAGAAAGTGACTTATCTGTAAATATGGTAAACACAAATATGCAGGTACTATATTCATCACACTGTTCCCTGCTGAGGGGAGGGGGTGGGAAGTAAGAGTGGAAGGAAATTATATATCTTAAAACTATGCATATGCAGGGGGCAGCTAGGTGGCACAGTGGATAGAGCACCACCCCTGGAGTCAGGAGTTCAAATCAGGCCTCAGACACTTAATAATTACCTGTGTTGCCTTGGGCAAGCCACTTAACATCATTTGCCTTGCAAAATAAAATCTAAAAAGAAAAACTATGCATATGAATGAATGTTGAAAAACTTTCATAATGTGTAATTGGAAAACTAAAATAATCCATTGGAAAGCAATTAAAAAAAAGAAATTTCATTTATTTTTTTGTGTAGATAGCATGGAGTGTAATAAAGAGTTAATATTTATAATTGTGAATATTAATTGTATGAAGTCTCCCATAAAATGGAAGTGAATAGCAGAGTGGATTAAAAAATCAAAATCCTACAATACCCTGTTTACAATAAACACATTTAAAACAGAGACACACACAGAGTAAAGGTTAAAGGTTGGAGCAGAATAGATTATGCTTCATTTGAAATTAAAAAAGAGGAAGTTAAAAATCCAAGAGTAACAATCCTTATCTCAGACAAAGTGTTTGTAAAAATTCATATCATTAACAGTAATAAGGAAAATCCTCCTTAAAATAATTATACAGATTGAACTAATTTCAATACTGAACCTGTATGAACCAAGCCAAATAACATCCAGTTTCTTAGAGGAGAATCTAAATGAGTAATCGGAAAACACAAATTGCAAAATAGTACTTCTGGGGACCCCCAAACCCCACTATCAGAGTTAGATAAGTATAACTACAATATAAACAAGAAGGAAGATATGTTGATGAATAGAACGTTAGAAAACTTAGATATGAAAAGAGAAAATTGAATGAGGATAGTGAGAATAGGTATATATATGTATATACATATATATACTTATATCTATCTATCTATCTATCTATCTATCTATCTATCTATCTATCTATCTATCTATCTATGCATGTGTGTGTGTGTTTGTGTGTGTATTCCAGAATTCACTATTTATTAGGGCATTAAAAACCTCATAATAAAATGCAGAAATATTGAAAACATCTTTTTCAGCTCATGATGTAGTAAAATCATGTTCAATAAAAGGACTATGTAGAGACAGACCAAAAACAAATTGGAAACTGAATAACCTCATTTAAAAGAACAAGTGTATCAAGAAGCAAATCAGAGATTAAATTAACAATTTCATCCAAGAAAAAGCCAAAAATGAGAAAATACAAGTTTTATGGGGTATATCCAATACAATTATTAAAGGAAATAATAGATCACCAAATACTTTCATGAATAGAAAAAAGAAAGAAGTCAATGAACTAAGCTTGCAATTACAAAAGAGAAAAAACAAATTAAAATCCCCAGTTAAATACTAAACTAGAAATTCTGAAAATTAAAAGAGAAAATATTAAAATCAAAAGCAAGAAAACTATTTAACTAATAAATTAGAAAAAGAATGAAAGAAAAAAACCAAGAAAATAGTTGGACTGTTGTCTACTTTGATAAAAAAAAAAGGCAACCAAATCACCAGTACCAAAAATGAAAAAGATGCATTCATCCACAATTGAGAACTATTTTGTTCAACTATATGCCAATAAATTTGACAATGTACATGAAATATATAAACATTTATAAAATTATAAATGACTCAGGTAAAAGAAAATAAAATTATATATTTAAATAAACCCATCTCAGAAAAGGAAATTGAATAAGGCATCAATGAGTTCCCTAAGAAAAGAACAAAAAAGTCCAGCGCCAAATGAATTCACAATTTAATTCTACCAGACATTCAAAGAAAAATTGGTTCCAGTTCTATATTAACTATCTCACAAACTATGTGAAGAAGAAAGTCTGCCAGATTCCTTCTATAGCACCCATATGCTGCCAATGCATAAACCAGGAAGAGTCAAGAGAGAGAAGCAAAATTATGGATGTATTTCCTTAATGGATGTGAGTGAAAATATTTTAAATAAAACATTAGAAAAGTGATTACAGAAGGTTATCACAGGTACAATACACTATTACCAAGTAGGATTCATACCAGAAATGCAGGGTTGGTTCAATATTAGGAAAACTGTCAGCATAACTGGCAATATCAATAACAAACCTAACAGAAATCAAACTTACATCAATAAATACTGGAAAAACTTTTGAAAAATACATCACTCATTCCTGCTTAAAACACAAAAAAACAAAGGAATAAATTGAATGTTCCTTAAAATGATAAGCAGCATCTTTCTTAAATCATCAACAAGTATTACATGTAATGGGCATCAGATAGAAGCATTCCCAATAAGATCATGGGTAAAATAAGGATATCCATTATCACCATTATTATTAAATATCATCTTAGAATTTTTAGCTTTCCCACAAAGGAAGAAAAAATGATTTGAAGGAATCGGAATCAGTAATGAAAAACAAACCTTTCACTTTTTGCTGATATGATGGTGTACCCAGAGAAGCCTAAAAAATCATCTAAAAAAGCACCAGAAACAATTAGCAACATTAGTAAAATCACAGGATAGAAAATAACCCCAAATAAATCCTCATCATTTATATATATATATATATATATATATATATATATATATATATATATATATATATATTTATTATATTATATATTATTATATTATATTATATCATTATATTATATAATATAATAATAATATAATATATAATGTATAATATATAATATATTTATATATTATATATATTTATATATTATTTATATATGTATATAAATGTATTTATATATATTTATACACACACACACACACATATATATACATATATATATATATATATATATATATATATATATATATATATATATATATATTGCAATCTTATATATAATACCATCAAGATGCAATGTTAAGGCTTATAAAGAGAAATCCCATTTCAAATAACTTCAGATAACATAAAATATTTGGGAGTCTACCTGCTAAGTCAGACTCAGAAGATTTGTGAAAAGATCTATAAAACACTTTTCATACTAATATAATCACATCAAAATAATTGGGCAAATATCAAATGTTCATGAGTAGTTTGACCAAATATAATAAAATGACAATTCTACTGAAATTAAATTACTCATTTAGTGTCATATCAATCAACCTTCAAAAAATTGCTTTAATGATGTTGAAAAAGTAGTAGCTAAATTCATATGGAATAACAAAAGATCAAGAATATCAAAGGAATTAGTGAAAAAAATGCAAAGGAAAACATCCTAACAATACCAGATCTAAAATTATATTTCTAGTCATTAGAATCCAAAATAGTTTCATATTGGCTAAGAAAAAGAGTAGTGGATCAGTGGAATAGATCAGATGCAAAAAAGACATAGTAAGCTACTCTTTGATAAACCCCCAAATTCCTGCTTCTGAGATAAAAATTCACTCTTCAATAAAAAACTGTTGGAAAAAGTGGAAGAAACTAAGCATAGTCCAGCACCTCGCACTCCATACCAGATAATATTGAGATGGTTATCCAATTTAGACATCAAAGATCATATTATAAACCAATAGGACAACAAGGAATAGCTAATCTATCAGATCACTGAAAGGGGAAGCAGTTTATGACCAACCAAAGAAGAAACAGAAAACATATAAAAATTGTGGATAATTTTAATTACCTTAAATTGAAACAATTTTTCAAAATGCAAAACTACTGCAATCAAGTTTAAAAGGAATGTAATAAGTTGGGAAATAATTTTTGCAAATATTGTTTTTCAAAAACAAATCATTGCTAAAATATATAGATATGGTGTTTAATTAATATAAAAAGGAAGTCAATCCCCAATTGATAAATAGTGTATATGGAAAGGCAATTCTCAAATGAAAATTTCAAAGCTATCAGTAGTCATGGAAAAATGATCTTAATCATTATTGATTAGAGAAATGAAAATTAGATATAGTAAATAAAAAAGCAAACAAAAATTCAAACCTAAAGTTAATATGTAAAACTAAATTTGAGGAGAAATGGAAATTAAAACATCTCTGAGGTATCATGTCATACCTATCAGATTGGTGGAAAAGATAATGATCATAATTGGAAACAATAATGAGCAATGATAGCAGGCATGTGGGTAAATTGTGACACTAATGCATTGTTGGTGGAGTTGTGCACTGATCCACCCTAAAAAAGAGGAATTTGGAATTAGGTTCAATGGGCAATAAAACTGTGCATACTCAAAGTTTTGCCAAATAAATGATTGGTTAAAAACTATCATTGTGTGAAGTTGGTAAAATAAGTGATTTTTTTTTTAAAGAAGAGCTGCTACAGATAATTTTCACGTGCGTTTCTTAGCCTTTCTCATGAACTCCTTGGGATATAGACCTAGTAGAGATATTACTGAATCAAGTGGTATGTACAATTTTGTTGTCCTTTGAGCATGCTTCCAAATTGCTCTCCAGAATGATTGTATCAGTTCATAACTAATGGAACTGTTTTTCTATCCTTCAGAGCTGACATAGTCTTGTTCTGCTTATTCATTCATATTGTTTGTTGGTATATTAGCTTGATTTTGTAGACTGCCTACTCTTCCTGTGAAGACTGATATCTTCTTTCCCTAAATCTAAAATTCTTGCAATACTATTATAGTTCTTTAAAAATAAAAGAAGTTAATTCATTCTGTAAAGTTTTCAGGATCCCCCCCCCCATATATATACACACATAAGCCAGTAAGTGTTTTTACTCCTTTAATGAGTATCTAATCTGGAATATAATGTCCTTGTATTTCTACTACTTATTGAAGAATGAAATTAAAAATGAAATCCAAGTTATTAACTACTCTTCTTTAGACAGAGAGAGCTTTTGGAGATATCTGGCTAACTGAAGTTAAAAATCATTACCTATACCTTGCTTCTGCACTGAACTTTTGATCTTTTCCATGTATTTTTCAAATAATTCATCACCCTTGCATGATGTTTATAGCATATTTTAATGAGGGCATCAGTTTTATTTTGATTGTTTTGCTTTTTCTCCCTCTAGTTAGTTTTATTCTTATGTTCTCTACATACTTTGCCTCCCTAGCTCTTGGATATTCTCATTCTCATTTTCTTAAAGTAAAAGAAAACCCAACCCCACTTACTATATCACTTTTACCTACCCATTTTTTCCAATAATAACTATAATATTATCATTTTTGTCAATATTACTTAATTTAGCTTGGTGGCACATGATTTGAAAAATAAATTATAACTTCTTTAATTTTATCCTCATTTCTGATGTATTCATTCTATACAATTTTGATAATAACTCATATGTATTTTCTTAAAAAGTCAATTCCATCATGTTTTTATCCATTAATTAAACTGTTCACAAATCCAGATCCTAGTATTTTTTAAGTAATTTTTTAAAATTCCCTTGATTTTCAAACTTTTCATTTTGGTATCTAATTGTGGAATTTTACTTTGTTAGATTTTTAGCGTCTTTTTCTTTTTCATTGCATGCTCAATTTATTCTTTCTCTCTTTTGTTGATATAGACACTTAGAGAAAAACAAATTCCTTAAATTATGTTTTGGTTGCACCCCATGTATTTTGGCATGATGTCTCATTATTATAATTCTCTTTAAAGAAAGTATTGTTTTTTTTATCATTTCTTGTTTCACTCATTTTATTAGGTTTAGAATATATAGATTGCAATCAATTTTTCCTTTTATCCTTTCACAGTCCTTCATTGAATGCATTTTTTCTTGCATTGTGATCTTAAATGGGTAAATTTAATATTTCTCTTTTCTGAATTTGCTTGTAAGGTATTTATGTACTAAATAATGATTTTTTTTGAGCTTTTCCTGCAGAGGTAAGAAATATTCCTTCTTGTTCTCATTCAACTTTTTTTCTTGACATCCTTCATTTTTAACTTTTCTAAAATTGTATTATTCTTTCTTTCTTTCTTTCTTTCTTTCTTTCTTTCTTTCTTTCTTTCTTTCTTTCTTTCTTTCTTTCTTTCTTTCTTGTTTTATGTAGGTCTAAAAGGGTCATGGAGAAAGCTCCCACCGGTATAGCTTTAACTGTCAGATTCGTCTTGCTCATTCATTTATTTTACTATAAATGGCAAAACTAAATGTATAATAGAGAATTTATAATCAAGGCAGGAAAGGACAGAATAAAAAGCACCTAGTTTCTCTT
The DNA here is from genome assembly GCF_037893015.1 of Macrotis lagotis. NCBI lineage: Eukaryota > Metazoa > Chordata > Mammalia > Peramelemorphia > Peramelidae > Macrotis > Macrotis lagotis. The sequence continues at coordinate 550,520,562 of NC_133658.1, forward strand.
AATAAATTCAGCGCTCATTTGGATAAATGATATCCTTCAATTGTGAAAGAGTTGGCATGCCTCCCTATTATTTTTTAGGTTTGGTCTTTCTAAACTTATCCAAGAAAAAATATAAAATTCATTTTATTCAAAACTTTTTTTTATAATCTGAATTCTTCATATGTTTTTTATCATCACATACCATACCCCCATTTAACAAATCTGTAATCCAGTCATACTTGGTAACTTACAGTTGGTTCAATTATTTTTTTTCCAACTCAAGTCTGTGCTGGAAGGCACCCATGCTCTCTTTCACACTCAGTTTCTTTCTCCTACTTTCTCTAACATATTTTATGATTCTTCCTTTATCAAGTGGACTTAAACAGTCAATAAGAAGTTGATCCTTTATTATTCAAATAAGTTCAAAGTCTGTTGAGAATTTACAAATGCTAAAGAAAGAAGGAATGCAAAATAAAAAGGAAATAAGGGAAAGATATACCAAGTGAATACAGAATTCAAGAGAATAACAAGAAGAGGGGCAGCTAGGTGGCACAGTGGATAGAGCACCAGCCATGGAGTCAGGAGTACCTGAGTTCAAATGTAGTCTCAGACATTTAATAATTACCTAGCTGTGTGGCCTTGGCCAAGCCACTTAACCCCATTGTCTTGCAAAAAAACACCCCTTAAATAAAAGAATAGCACAAAGAAAGATATGCTAGGTAACAGAATCAAAGAAATAAAAGACATGATGGAATGGGAAAGACAAGAGATTGCTTCAAGAAAATTAGATATCACAGGAACTTTTCAGACAAAAATATGGGTATGACAAAGTATAAAAATAGTGGTAAACCTAAAAAAAAAACAGAGTAGATTAAGAGGTGAAAAGAATATACAGAAGAAATAATCCAGCAAGATTTTAACATTACCAATAACCATAATGGTTTGGCTGCTGATCTAAAACTAGATGTCCTAGAGACTGAAATCATGTGTCTTAGGAAGCATTGCTAGCAAAAAGACTAGAGGAAATGATACAATTCCAGCTAAGCTTTTTTAAAATCATAAAAAATTGCTCCTCCTATAGTGCTTTATTTAATGAGCCAGAAACTTAGAAAACTCAGTAGTGGCTAAAGTGAAAAAAAGATCCACTTATGTTTCAATTCTAAAGAAAAGCAATGATAAATTTCTTAATAATTCCCCTAACTTCCTATAACATCAAGTCTATGCTTAAGATGCTGTGTGTAAGGTTTTAGGAATATGTGAACCAAAGAATTATGTGAAGATCCAGCTTGTTTACAAAAAGGCAGAGATAATAGAGAAAAAATTGCCAACATTTGTTAGATTATGGAGAAAGCAATGGAAGTCAAGGGCAAAAAATCCATCAACTTTATTTACTACACTAAAACCACTGGCTATGTGGATCACAACAAAATACAGCAAGTCTTCAAAGTGATGTGATGGTATTTTAAGTAAATCTCTGAAAGGATAAGAGAGAGAAGAGTAGGTAGAGTAAGAAAGAGAGACAAACGAGAAAGAGAGAAGGATAAGATGAGAGGGAGAGACAGAGACAGAGAAACAATGACAGAGAGACAATAAGAGAAAGAAAGATGAGGATAGTAAATATGCTAGGTAATGGGATAAATATGCAAAAGGAATTTGTCAGACTACAGCATTGTGTGAAGATGAAATAGATGAAATTTAGTTTGACAAGAACATATATTAAACAAGTAATAAAGGGACTTCCGGCCAAGATGGCAGAGAGAAGACAGGCACAGTTCTAAAGTCTCCTGATCTCTTCCCCATCTATCACATGAAACAAACCTCTTAAAAGAAATCCGAACTAGGGAACCCAGAAAGAAAAGCCAGGAGAGGAAAATCTACCACGGGATTTGTCTCCAGCAGCAGCCTTGGCTGAGTGTCAGCAGGTGAGTCTGAACTACTAGGGAAGATCAGCCGGACCAGCAGCTGGATGGGGCCAGGAGTCTGGGGGCCAGAGAGCCAGACCTGCTGGATCAGAGGTGAGGGCTGGAGGGGGGGGGTGGGCTTGGGTCCCTGTGGAAGCTGAGGTGCTGGTGTTGTTGCTGTCCCCCTGGGGCCTGGGGGGGGGGGTTTGCTGCGGGGAGAGGTCTGGTGCAGGACAGCTGCAGACACCATCCCTGGGCTTCTCAGGTCTGAGAAACTCTGAGCCCATGCCTCCATTGCATTGAGGCCTCATCCCAAACAAATGCAAATTATTTCTGCCTTAGGCCCAGGTGTGTGAGCAAAAGAACCAGCCCAGCTGAGGAATCACCTCAGGCTAGTGTAAAGCCCACCACTGATTGAAGGCAAAAAATGTAATAGCTCCAATTCCCTCCCTCAAGCAAAGGGAGAAGGCCTTGCAACCAAGGTCACAGACACCCTAGAGGGTGCAACCAGCACCTCCTACTGGCCAGCCAGAGAAACTGCACTCAGTAAAGCATTTAGAGATCCCAAGCCTAGGTGAACCAGCCCCACCCAACTCAAGGTCTTAGCATAATGAAGAAGGGTCAGCAGAAAGGTGGATCCATAGAAAAATTCCTGGAAGGGAAAGACCCCAACCCAGAGAGACCTGGAACATCTGAGGAGAATACAATCTGGTCTCCAGCACAGAAAGACTTCCTTGAAGAAATAAGGAAGAAGTTTAAAAATCAACTGGAAAATTTGGGGGAGACAATTAATACCTTGCAACAAGAAAACAAAACCTTAGAAAGTACAATTGGACAAACACAAAAGGAGAATAAATCTCTCAGATCATCAATTGGACAATTACAAAATGAGAATAATTCTCTCAGATCCTCAAATAAGCAAATGCAAAAAGAAATTAATTCTCTCAAAACCTCAATTGGTCAAATGGAAAGCTCTTTCAAAAGTAGAACTGACCAATTGGAAAAGGTTAATGAAGAAAACTCCTCCCCCCCAAAAATAATGGAGTATACAGAAACTAATGACTCCACGAGACAGCAAGAGTCAGTTAAACAAAATCAAAAAATAGAAAAAATAGAAGCAAATGTGAAATACCTCATCAACAAAACCACTGACCTCGAGAACAGATCGAGGAGGGGAAACCTGAACATTATAGGACTTCCTGAAAACTTTGAAGAGAAAAAAAAGCCTTAATATTACAGGATCTAGTGATGGAAAACTGCCCTGACATCATGGAATCGGAGGGCAAAGTAGTTATTGAAAGAGTACATTGATCCCCACCAGAAAAAGGTCCTAAAAGGAAAACACCAAGGAATGTTGTGGCCAAACTCCAAAACTATCAGATAAAGGAGAAAATTCTGCAAGCAGCAAGAAAGAAACAATTTAAATATCATGGAGCCACAGTAAGGATCACGCAGGACCTGGCTGCATCAACTCTAAGGGATCAAAGGGCCTGGAACGAGATATTTCCAAGAGCACAGGAGCTTGGAATGCAGCCAAGAATCTACTTTCCTGCAAAGCTGAGCCTTCTCTTCCAGGGAAAAAGATGGACATTTAACGAAATGGAAGAATTCCAAAAATTTCTGATGAAAAGACCAGAGCTAAACAGAAAATGTGTATATCAAACAGGAGGTTCAAGAGACACATGAAAAGGTAAAAAAAAAAAGGGGGGATTGTAAAAGGAAAAAAAAATGCAATCCAGCAAGTTAAACCTGGCTATATCCCAGCATGGGTGGGGGGGGGGGGGGAGACTCTCATAAATCCTGAGAAATGTAATTCTAACAGAGAGAATATACCTAGCCAGAAATGATGGACATCCATGACCTATCCATGAGACTGATATCTAATGGGATGTAACTGGCTTTAACTCACTGGGGAGAAAGACTCTAATAATTCTCAGGAATTTGGACTCTATTCAACAGAATATACTGAACTAGAAGGGACAGACACTCAGAATTTTCTATGACTTAGATAGAATGATCTAAAAAAAATACACTACCTCCCAAAAAAGGGGGACAAGAAAGAGATGGGAGGAGGGAGGGGAATGAATGGGACAAATCTCATTACACTAAGAGGTACAAAAAACCTATGGTAATAGAGGGGAAGAAGGGAGTAGAGGAGAAACACCTGAATCTTCTTCTCATCAGACTTGGCTTAAAGTCAACCTACACATACTCAGTTAACTTATAAAACATCTAACTTTTCAAGAAGTAAAAGGGGAAAAGGGGAGGGGGGGACAGAGAAAGGGAAGGGGAGTGGAGGAAATAAGGGGAAATAACAAAAGGAAGGGAAGGGAACAGGGAAAGGGGAAAGAAATGGGAGAGTGTGATATAGGAGGGCAAACACACTGAAGGGGGTGGTATTCAAAAACAAAATACTGGGGAATATGGATAAAAGGGGGGGGATGGGGCAAAAATACAAACAGAGGGAAGATAGCACAGAGGGCAATAAAGAATTAGTAATTATAACCTTGAATGTGAATGGGATGAACTCTCCCTTAAAACATAAGCAAATAGCAGAGTGGATTAAAAACCAGAATCCTACAATATGCTGCTTATAAGAAACTCATTTGAAGCAAAGAGATACACATAGAGTAAAGGTAAAAGGTTGGAGCAAAATATATTTTGCTTCAGCTGAAGTAAAAAAAGCAGGGGTAGCAATCCTTATCTCAGACAAAGCAGCAGCAAAAATAGATAGAGTTATAAGAGATAAGGGAGGAAACTTTATCCTCCTAAAAGGTCGCATAGACAATAAAGTCATTTCAATACTGAATATATATGCACCCAGTGGGACAGCACCCAAATTCTTAGAGGAGAAGCTGAAAGAATTACAGGAAGACATAGACAGCAAAACTCTACTAGTAGGAGACCTCAACCTCCCACTATCAGATCTAGATAAATCAAATCATAAAAAAAACAAGAAAGAAATTGGGGAGGTAAATAGATTGTTAGAAAAATTAGATATGGTAGACTTATGGAGGAAACTGAATGGGAATAGGAAGGAAAATCCCTTTTTCTCTGCAGTACATGGAACTTATACAAAAATTGACCACATACTAGGACATAAAAACCTAATGATCAACTGCAGAAAGGCAGAAATAGTAAATACATCTTTCTCAGATCACAATGCAATAAAAGTCATATGCAGTACAGGGCCAAGGAGATATAGACCCAGAGCAAATTGGAAACTGAATAACCTCATCTTAAAAAATGAGTGGACCAAAAAACAAATTATAGAAAGAATTAACTATTTTATCCTAGATAATGATAATAATGAAACAACATACCAACATAAATGAATACAACATAAATGAAACAACATACCAAAACCTATGGGATTCATTCAAAGCAACTCTCAGGGGATATATTATAGCTATAATGCTTATATGAATAAATTGGAGAATGAGGAAATCAATGAACTAAACATGCAACTAAAAAAACTAGAGAAAGAACAAATCAAAATCCCCAATCAAATACCAAATTAGAAATTTTAAAAATCAAAGGAGAAATTAATAAAATTGAAAGCAAAAAAACTATTGAATTAATAAATAAAACCAAAAGTTGGTATTATGAAAAAACCAATAAAATTGATAAACCTCTGGTCAATTTGATTTAAAAAAAGAGAGAAGAAAACCAAATTGCTAGTATCATAAATGAAAAAGTTGAACTCACCACCCATGAGGGGGAAATTAAAGTTCGAAATTATTTTGCCCAACTTTATGCCAATAAAGTTGATAATCTAAGTGAAATGGATGAATATTTTCAAAAATATAAGTTGTCCAGGTTAAACGAGGAAGAGATTAAATACCTGAAAAACCCTATCTCAGAAAAAGAAATTCAACAAGCCATTAGTGAACTCCCTAAAAAAAAATCTCCATGGCCTGATGGATTCACAAGTGAATTCTACCAAACATTTAAGGAACAATTGGTTCCAATCCTATATAAACTCTTTGGAAAAATAGGGAAAGATGGAACTCTGCCTAACTCTTTCTATGAAACCAATATGGTACTGCTACCTAAACCAGGAAGAGTTAAAACAGAGAAAGAAAATTATAGACCTATTTCCCTGATGAATATAGATGCAAAAATCCTAAATAAAATCTTAGCAAAACGACTACAACAAGTCATCACTAGGATAATAAATTATGATCAAGTAGGATTTATTCCAGGAATGCAGGGTTGGTTCAATATTAGGAAAACTGTTAGTATACTCAATTATATCAATAACAAACCTATCAGAAACCATATGATCATATCAACAGATTCTGAAAAAGCTTTTGACAAAATACAGCATCCATTCCTTTTAAAAACATTAGAGAGTGTAGGAATAAATGGGCTGTTGCTTAAAATAATTAGCAGTATCTATCTGAAACCATCAACAAGCATTATACTCAATGGGGAGAGGCTAGAGGCATTCTCAATAAGATCAGGGGTTAAACAAGGGTGCCCATTATCACCACTACTATTCAATATTGTATTAGAAATGTTAGCATCAGCAATTAGAGAAGAAAAAGAAATTAAAGGAATTAGAATTGGGAAGGAAGAGACAAAACTATCACTTTTCACAGATGACATGATGGTCTACCTAGAGAATCCCAAGAAATCATCTAAAAACCTACTGGAAACAATTAGCAATTTTAGCAAAGTTGCAGTTTATAAAATAAACCCTCAGAAATCCTCAACTTTCCTATATATGACTAGCAAGAAACAGCAGGAAGAGCTAGAAAGAGAAATTCCATTCAAAGTAACCTCAGACTGTGTAAAATACTTGGGAGTCTATTTGCCAAGACAGACTGAGAATCTTTTTGAAAACAATTATAAAACACTTCTCACACAAATTAAATCAGATTTAAAAAACTGGGCAAATATCAACTGCTCATGGATAGGTAGAGCTAATATAATAAAAATGACAATTCTATCAAAACTAAGCTATCTGTTTAGTGCCCTACCAATCAAAATTCCAAAAAATTGCTTAAATTAGCTAGAAAAAATTGTAAGTAAATTCATATGGAGAAATAAAAAGTCAAGAATTGCCAGGAGCTTAATGGAAAAAAAATGCAATTGAAGGTGGCTTAGCACTACTCGATCTAAAATTATATTATAACGCATCAGTCATCAAAACTGTTTGGTATTGGCTAAGAAATAGAGTGGTGGACCAGTGGAATAGACTAGCTGTAAAAGCAGGAGAGGATTATAGTAATCTGCTGTTTGATAAACCCAAAGAGTCAGGCCACCAGGATAAAAACTCCCTCTTTGATAAAAACTGCTGGGATAACTGGAAGTTAGAATGGAAGAAACTTAGATTAGACTAACACCTCACACCCTTTACCAAGATAAGATCAAAATGGTTACAGGACATAAACATAAAAAACAATATTGTAAGCAAATTAGAAGATCAAGGACTAGTCTAACTGTCAGATCTATGGAAAGGGGAACAGTTTATGACTAAAGAAGAGTTGGAGAACATCACTAAAAACCAATTAGATGATTTCGATTACATTAAATTAAAAAGTTTTTGCACAGATAAAACCAATGTAATCAAGATCAAAAGAAAAGTAGTAAATTGGGAAACAATCTTTACAACTAATGATTCTGACAAAGGACTCATTTCTAAAATATACAGAGAACTGAGTCATATTTTCAAAACAAAAAGCCATTCCCTAAATGACAAATGGTCAAAGGATATGCAAAGGCAATTTACAGATGAGGAGATCAAAGCAATCCATAGCCATATGAAAAAATGCTCTAAATCATTAATTATTAGAGAAATGCAAATTAAAGCTTCACTGAGGTACCACCTCACACCTCTCAGATTGGCTAGTATGACCAGGAAGGATAATGATCATTGTTGGAAGGGATATGGGAAATCTGGGACACTATTACAGTGTTGGTGGAGCTGTGAACTCATCCAACCCTTCTGGAGAGCTATTTGGAACTATGCCCAAAGGGCAACAAAAATGTGCATACCCTTTGACCCAGCAATACCACTACTGCGTCTATACCCTGAAGAGATGAGGAAAAAGGGCAAAAACATTACTTGTACAAAAATATTTATAGCAGCCCTGTTTGTGGTGGCAAAGAATTGGAAATCCAGTAAATGTCCTTCAACTGCGGAATGGTTTAGCAAACTGTGGTATATGTATATCAAGGAACACTATTTTTCTATTAGAAACTAGGAGGGACAGGATTTCAGGGAAAGCTGGAGTGATTTGCATGAACTGATGCTGAGTGAGATGAGCAGAACCAGTAAAACACTGTACACCCTAACAGCAACATGGGAGTGATGTTCAAACTTGAAGGACTTGCTCATTCCATCAATGCAACAATTGGGAACAATTTTTGGCTGTCTGCAAAGGAGAGTACCATCTGTATCCAGATAAGGAGCTGTGGAGTTTGAACAAAGTACAAGGACTATTCCCTTTAATTCAGGAAAAAAACCCAGATGTCTTATGGTTTGAACTGGTTACCTCTGTTCTCTTTAAGTATATGTTTTCTCTCTCATCACACCCAATTTGGATCCAGGTACAACATGGAAACAAAGTAAAGACTGATGGAGTGCTATCTGTGGGGTGGGGGTGGGGGGAGGGAAGCAAGATTGGGGTAAAATTGTAAAACTCAAATAATATCTTTAATAAAAATCAAATCTGAAAAAAAAACAAGTAATAATGAAAAACACTTTGTAGTTTTACAAGCTCGATATCCATCAACAGTTTTGATATGATGACCACAAAAGTGAAAAAAGGAATGAATAAAAGAATAAAAAATAATTTATTAAAAGTTTTTTTATATGATCTCTAATCAAGATGGCAAAGAGAAGCCAGGTACTGTATTGATCCATCCTGGATTTTCTTTAGAACCTTCATGAATCAAGCTTCTTAACAAATTTTGAAATGAGAGAGCCCACAAAAGAACAACTTGGAACATATTCCAACAAAGTCTTTCATAGCATGAGTGTGGATGTGCCCAGAACAGAATGCAGAGACCCATAGACAGGTGACACAATGAGATGGGGTGCTAAATAAAAAAAAAATCTTGTGGTGGGTGTGGAAATCTTTGTGTTGTGCATTGTATGTGAACTGTAAGAATTCAAATGCAAATACCCAGCACACTCATTCCAACAGTGAAGCTAATCTGGACAGCCTGGACTTGGAACCCCTGGCATTCACAGAGAAGCCCCCAGTATACCACTGTGGGAAGGCCTGGCATTTCCCAAGTACAAACACAAAAAAAATCCCAGAAATTTGCACATTTTCCAAAGGTCAGGATTTGGGCTGTGGACTTTCCCAGTGCTGACTATCCAAAAAGAACCTCTGGCATTTGCAGCCCCAAAAACTTACCTTAGCAAATAGATTGTGGTGAGGGCAGCCCCAGGCATCAGGAGTGGCTGGTTGACATCCCCAAGATAGACAATACAGAGAAAGCTTCTGACATTCCTTTCATGTTGATGCATTGAGTAAACCCTGAAGTTCCTAACTCCATTAAGCAAGGCCTCTGGAGTTCTCAACACCAGATAAGCCCCTCTGATGTCATAGACATTGGCACTTGAACTCTTACAGTTCACCTGCAGTACACAACACAAATACTTCTACTCCTACCACTGAGATTTTCTATTTAGTGCCCCATCTCACTTTTTGACTTGTGTATTAGATCTCTGTTCTCTGCCATGGGCACATCTACACTCCCCCTATGTGAATAAGCCCCTCCCATACAATAACCTAGGGAAATATCTTTAACTGCCCAAATGAAAGAAGATCACAAAGCAGGGACTATTTAATGTTACCAGAGAGATAAATAAAGCAACTCAGAAATGGAGGACAGAAGAGATGCTATATATGAAGCTTCAGAGGACAATATAAATTGTTCTCAAGGCCAGAAAGATGTCTTAAAATTGATCAGAAAGGAGTTTAAAAATCAAGTGGAAAAATGGGAAAAGAAATGTTACATTAAAATTAACATCATGCAAGAGAAAATTAATATCTTACAACTAAAATTACAGAAGAAAACAAATTCTTTAAAAATACAATTGGACAAATGCAAAAAGAAAATAATTCCCCCAATTTAGCAAATAAAAAAAAGATAACAATTCATTTGAAAAATAGAATTGACCAAATAGAATAGGAGATGCAAAAGATAAATGCAGAAAATACCTTCCTGAAAAAATACTGAGACAAGTGGAAGTTAAGGACTTCATGAGACCCCAAGAATCTGTTAAACAAAATAAAAAATATGAAAAAATAGAAGAAAATATAAAAGAAACTTCATTAGAAATGCAATTGCTCTGGAAAAGAGATGCCAGAGAGACAATATAATAATTATAGGATTGCTTGAAAAGTGATAACAAAAAAGAACCTAGACTCCATTCATCAGGATATAGTTAAGGGGAACTGCCCTGGTATCCTGAAATAATAGGACAAAATATCCATGAAAAGAATCCATCGATAAAACTTGTGAAAGTGAGTGCAAAATGAAAATACAAAAGATTATTGTGATCAAAATTCAGAATTAAAAGATCGAGGAGAAAATCCTGCAAGTAGTTAGTAAAACACAATTCAAATACCAAGTGAATGTCTTTCAACTGGGGAATGGCTTAACAAACTGTGGTATATACGTATATTATGGAACACTACTGCTGTATTAGAAACCAGGAGGAATGGCAATTCAGGGAAGCCTGGAAGGATTTGCATGAACTGATGCTGAGCGAAATGATCAGAACCAGCAAAAACATTGTACATCCTAATAGCAACATGGGGATAAATATCAGCCTTGATGGACTTGCTCATTCTATCAGTGCAGCAATCAGGGACAATTTGGGGCTATCTGTGAAGGAGAATACCATCAGTATCCAGGGGAAAGAATTGTGGAATTTGACTAAAGACCAAAGACTATTACCTTTAATTTAGTGAAAAAAATTTTATCTTATTTTGTAATTTTGCCATCACTTATATTTTATTTTTCTTCCTAAAGGATATGATTTCTCTCTCATCAGATCTAACTTAGACCAATGTATACCATGAGATCAATGTAAAGACTAACAGACTGCCTTCTGTGGTGGATGGGAGGAGGGAAGCAATGTTAGGGGAAAAATTATAGAATTCTAAAATTCATAATAAATAAAACCTTTCTTAATAAAAATAAATGTCAGTAATTATAACCATGAATGAGAATGGGATCACCTCTCCCACAATAAAGAAAGACATAGTAGAATGGATTAAAAACCAGCATCCTACAACTTTCTACTTACAAGAAATAGTTTGCAGCAGAGAGATAGACAGAGAGTAAAGGTAAAAGACTGGAGCAGAATATATTTTACTTTAGCTGAAGAGAAAAGTAGGGGTATAATCCTTATCTCAGACAAAGTGATTGCAATTCTAGATCTCATCAAAAGAGATAAGGAAGGAAACTACTTCCTCTTAATGCAATTTTCATAATAAAAATGTATGCACTAAGCAGTATATTGTCATAAATCAGAGAAGCTTGATGAATTACATGAAGACATAGACCACAAAATTATGCTGATGGGGCACCTCAACCTCCGCCTCTCAGAATTGCATAAATCTAGCAAAAAAAAAATAAACAAGAAGTTAAGGAATTGAATAGAATGCTAGAAAACAGCTATATAGAAATCTGGAGAAAATTAAATGAGGATAGAAAGAAATATGCTTTTTTTGTGTAGTAGCTACAAAAAATTGACTTTGTATTACTAGGGCATAAAATCCTTTTAATCAAATGAAGAAAGGCAGAAATATTGAATGTATCCTTTTCATAGCATGATATAATAAAAAATCATATGCAATAGGACCATGGAGAGATTGACTGAAAACTAATTGAAAATTAAATAACCTCATTTTAAACAAATTTTAAAGCTATTGTTTATGACAAAGGATTCATTCCTAATCTCTCTCTCTCTCTCTCTCTCTCTCTCTCTCTCTCTCTCTCTCTCTATATATATATATATATATATATATACACACATATACGTATATCTATGAAATCATTCCCCAATTGATAAATGGTCAATTGATATGGAAAGGTAATTCTCACATAAAGAAATCAAAGTTACATATAGTCATATGAAAATGTGATAGAAAAAATTATTAATTATAGAAATGTAAATTAAACCATCTCTGGGGTATGACCTCACACCTATCAGATTGACCAATGTAACTAGAAAGGAAAACAATCAACCTTGGGGCAGAATTAAGAAAATCTGGACACTAATAAACTGATCTAACCTTTCTGTAGAGCAATTTGAAATTATGTCCAAAGGGAAATAAAAATGAGTATACCATTTGATCCATCAATACCCAGAACCTGTGAAGATCATGGAAAAGGACAAAAACTCCACATGCATAAAAATATTCATGACTGTACTTTTTGTTATGGTCAAGAAATGGAAACTGAGGGGATGCCCATCAAAGGGGAATTGCAAATGTAAGTGATGGAGCACTATTGTTTTATAAGTAATCATAAGCAACAGAATTTCAGAAAAGCCTTGAAAGACTTGTATGTATTGATATGGAATGAAATAAGCACAGTCAGAAGAATATTATACACAATAACATCAACACATAGTTATGCCCTTCTTGACTTCAGTGGTAGAATAATCACAGACAACTTTAAAAAGATTATGATGAGAAATACCATTGATATCTGGAAAAGGAACTGTGGAGTTTAAATACAGACCAAAGCTTATTATCTTCAATGTTAAAAATTATCTTGTATTATTTCCTCTTATCTCTAATGTTTTAGTTCTTTGGCTTGGATTGAATTTTTTCCCACAACATAATAAATATGGCTCGAGATTTTAAATGATTAAAATTGTAGAGTCTATATCAGATGCCTGTCAGGGGGAGAGGGGAGGGAAGGGAGAGAGAAAGAAAAAGGAAAAACTCAACCTTGCAAAAAATAATTGTGGAAATCTAATGTTGCATGCAAAATTAATAAAATATTACATATAGTTTGTTCTCTGCCAAGTACATTGATGAGAGCTAAATATATGAATATGAAAATTATATAATCTGTACTCTCAAAGAGCTCATATTTTAATTGTCTGTATTAGCAGCAAAATAACTTGCAGTATTCTGACATCGTTGAAACTCATCTAGATCCTTTCAGAAAAATCTGGAATGGTTTACTGAATGGATACAAAGTCAGATGAGCAGAATGAGAAGAATATTGTCAATTGCAACAGAAAATGTACAATGTTCAACTGTGAATGATTTAGCTTTTCATATTTTTTCACAGCATCACTATATTTTGCATAACAACATGTATAATCCATATCTAATTGCTTGTCAGCTTAGCAAGGCAAAAGGCAGACAGGAGGGTTAGTATTTATCACACAAAATAAAAAAATAAAGTTAAGATATATCCAATATATCCAAATTTTCAAAAAAATATCATCTAGAGAATTGTTTTTAATTCTGAGCATTATAATTTTAGATCATTATTTTTCTGAAGCTAATAGTCTTAAACCCTATCTAGTCCCATACATAAATAGGATTCACCTTTTTAAAGAACTACCTTCATGTCATTTATGCCATTGCACTGCTTCCACTTTCCATATTTGGACCTTTAAGGTAATAAATAAGCAAAACATTTTAGTTTTCCATTAACGTTTTCCACAATCTAAATGGGTGAATGTGCCCTTTCTGATCTCTCATTACACAAGCATGGATACCATATGAACTAGCAAAAGAGAATTGTTAATATTTCTGACAAGTGCTTATAATGCTCACTATTTGCATCACACATTTATCAACATATTCTCATGTTGTCAAAACTATAACTCTAGAAACTAAGTGCTATGTTGATCCCCTTCTACACTTGAAAGAATTGAGGAAAAGAGAGGTTAATCTAGGCTCCACATCTAGTGAGTATCTGAGATAATATTTGAAGTCAGTCTTTAGGCAAATCCACCTCTTAAGAAAATTTGAGATTCATGAGTCAAAAAATTCTCCTGACTTTATACATTTTGCCACATAATTGCCTCAAGAAAAAATTGAAAAACTCACCAATTATAAGGTCTTTTTCAACATCCTCAACAAAAATGACTTTTCCCTTCTATGAACACTTAATTTGTCAGCATTCTCACAGCCTTATTTGTGCTAAATAGAATGATGATTGCTTTTCTACATATATTATTGCTCCTACTTTTATATTGTGTTTATTTATGCCTTATACAATGCTTCATCTCTGAGATTGCCTAGTGAATTTCATATAGCAGGCTCTCAATGAATATTTGACTAATAAATTAATGAATTTTTTTCCTTCTATCCACCATAAATTTAAAGGGATTTGATAATATTGATATGTGAAATTCACATATAGAATATTAGATTATGAGTTATACAGAATTGTGTTCAAACACCTAGTCCAATAAAAAAATTAACTTCATATCATTGTCAAATCATTTAAGCTCTCTTTCTCAAGCAGTTCCTATAATTTTTTAAAACACTGGAGTTGGTTCCTGTGACAAAACTGCAAGTTTCTATAGGAAATATTGTCATGAGAATTCACTAGGTGGAGGAGGAGTACCTGAGGAATTTTAGCACATAAGAGACGTTGATTAAATCCTGCCTCTCCTTGACACTGTTGTTTGTATCTTGTATCCATTTTTCCCTTCACTTAACTTTGTCTTGGATGCTGGCATGACAGGAAATGACATGTGAAATTTGGGGATGAACACCTTGGGACAGGAAGGAGAAATAAGTACATAGCTTGCCATTAGAAGACACCTGACACAAGGTGTAGGACAACTCCCCAAGAGCCACCCATTGTCCCACCCACCATAGAAGCTTCTGCTGACCTTTCAAGGTCTTTGCTTCTTCCAGGCTCCCATTTGGAAGAATGGGGCTTTTGCATTTTCTTTCTTAACCCACATGGAGCACTGTGGTGGGCTTCTCACTATGTGGTCTGGTTGAGTGAAACCTCATGGCTGCCTGCTGTCTCTCTCTCTCTCTCTCTCTCTCTCTCTCTCTCTCTCTCTCTCTCTCTCTCTCTCTCTGGCTTCACCTGGACTGTCCTTAGGATGCTTACTGCTGGTCTTACTAACTTTTGCCTGTGTATTTTGTAAGAATATTTGGCCATATTACAATCCTGAAAAATTTTAACATCCCCTCCCTCCCGCAAAAAAGAGAGTGGTTGCATCTATTATCTAATGTCTACAATTCTCAGTTATCTAAGTTTCCTTCCAATTTAAACCATATATATGTATGTATATATATATATATATATATATATATATATATATGTATATATGGAATTAAATTAAGAATTAAATTATAAATGTCTCAACAAGTATATATATATATATATATATACATATATATATATATATATATATACATGTTTATATATAATTTTTTTAATTAGGGAAAAGAAGGAATAGGAAAAATTCTGTTACTTTTTACTGATCTTTGTTTTTCCTGAAATCTTATTTACCTCTATGCTGATTCTGAGATATTTATTTTCTATCTATGAGATGAAGTTTGTTCATAATGACATTAAAATAACCACTAAAATTGTTTCAATAAAATGGATATATTTTTAATCCTATTTAATTCATAGGAAGTAAATGATAATTTTACTCTAAATGATTCAAAAATACGGGAAGAAGAATATTGACTAGGGATTCTTAATAAGAGTACAAAGAATTTTAGTTTGATTTTCCTTCATTACTTGTGTTGAATGTAAACTTCGGAATTTTTTTCTTTTACAAGAATAAGCAATATTTCATGAAAAGACATTTTTCTTTCTGATTAATTAATTTATTCTTATTTTGTACAAGTAATGTTTTTATAAATTAATAAAATATTATTTCAGAGTAACATAATACACCCCCCCCAGAAATATACACCCAGATGAGCAATAAGGAAAAGGGGAGAGAAAAAATTTAAAATGTAAATTTAAAAAATAACAGTAATAATTGTAGGTATGGCCAGGTGGCAAAGTGGACGGAGCACCGGCCCTGGAGCCAGAAGCACCCAAGCCCAAATCTGGCCCCTACAACCAACAATAACCCAGCTGTGTGACCCCATGCAAGCCACACCAACCCCATTGCCCTGAAAAAAACCCAAAAAAAAACCCCACGCAAAATAAAATAAAATAGTCATAACAATAGTAGTAGGGGCGGCCAGGTGGTGGACAGGGCACTGGCCCTTGAGCCAGGAGCACCCAGGACAAAATCTGGCCTCAGGACACCCAACAATCACCCAGCCATGCTGCCCCAGGCAGGCCACCCAACCCCCATTTGCCCTGCTATCCCCCCCCATAATAATAATAATAATAATAATAATAATAATAATAATAATAATAATAAATGTGTTTCAGTCTGTGTTCTAGCACCACGAGCTCTGTTGCAAGTGGATCACATTCTTTATGATGATAAGTCCATCACAAAAGTTAATTCCATATTTTTCCACCTTGGCCATTGCTGATCACAACTCCCTCCATTTGTACTTTTCCACTACCATGTGCAATATTTTCTCTCTCCTTTCACTCTGTCTCTTCTGTAGCGTAGCTGAGTGGCACAGCAGACAGATCCCGAGCCCTGGGGCCAAGAGGCCCCACGCCCACATATCACCCCTTAGGCCCAGCATCCACACAGCCCTATGGTCCTGGACAGACCATCCAATCCCAGCTCCATGCAAGAAGGAAAAAAGAAAATGTATTAGATCTGACCACTCTCTCACCCTGGTCCATCCTCTCCTCCATCACTCACATCTTCCCCCTTCCCCCTGTCCCCCTTCTCTCCTTCTTATTACAGATGTCTATACCCCATTGAGTATATATGCTGTTTCCTCTCCTAGCCATCTCTGATGAGAGTGAAGATTCCCTAATCCCCCCTTGCCTTCCCTCTTCCATACTATTGCAATAGCTCATTGTAATAAAGAAAAAAAACTTATATGAAATATCTTAGCCTATTCCTCCACTCCTTTTTCTTTCTCCCATTACATTTCCTTTTTATCTATTGACTCCATTTTATACCGCAATATATCTTCAAATTGAGCTTTCTCCTGTGCTTAAGCTACAAATTCTCCTACCTGCTCTATTAAATGAGAGGGTACATATGAGTATTATCAGTATCATTTTTCCATACAGGAATACATGTAGTTCATCATCATTAGTCCCTCATATTTTACCCTTCTCCTCCATTCTCTATGCTTCACCTGAGTCCTGTATTGAAGATCAAATCTTCTGTTCAGCTCTGGACATTTGAAATTCCCCTGGTTCATTTAAAGTCCATCTTTTTCCCTGGAAGAGTATGTTCAGTTTTGCTGGGTAGTTGATTCTCGGTAGCATTCTAAGTTATTTTGCCTTCCGGAATATTATATTCCAAGCCCTATGAGCTTTTAATGTAGTTGCTGCTATGTCCCATGTGATCCTGACTGCAGCTCCATGATATTTGAATTGTGCCCTTCTGGCTGCTTTAATATTTTCTCTTTGACTTCAGAGTTCTGGAACTTGGCTATAATATTGCTGGGGGTTGTTTCTTTTTTTTGGATCTCTTTCTTGGGGAGATCAGTGGATTCTGTCCATTTCTATTTTGCCCTCTGCTTCTAGGATATCAGGGAAATTTTCTTGTAGTAATTCTTTGAAAATGATGTCAAGGCTCTTTTCCTGATCACAACATTGAGATATTCCAATAATTTTTAAATTATCTTTCCTAAGGCTGTTTTCCATATCAGTTGTTTTTTCAATGAGATGTTTCACATTTTCTTCTAATTTTTCATTCTTTTGATTTTGAAGTATTGTGTCCTGATTTCTGTTAAATTCATCAATCTCCCTG
Source organism: Macrotis lagotis (assembly GCF_037893015.1). Lineage (NCBI taxonomy): Eukaryota > Metazoa > Chordata > Mammalia > Peramelemorphia > Peramelidae > Macrotis > Macrotis lagotis. The sequence continues at coordinate 550,538,268 of NC_133658.1, forward strand.
AATTCTATTCTTTGTCTGAAGGATTTGTTTTCCTCAGAGAGCTTTCTTATCTATTTTTCCATCTGGCCAATTCTGCTTTTTAAAACATTCTTCTCAATAACTTTTTGAACTGCTTTATCCATTTGACCTATGCTGGTGTTTAACATGTTATTTTCTTCAGCATTTTTCTGGATCTCCTTGACTAAGCTGCTGACTTCATTGTCATGTTTTTCCTGTATGTCTCTCATTTATTTCCCCAGTTTTTCTTCTGTCTCTCTCACTTGATTTTCAAAGTATTTGTTGAGCTCTGTCATAGCCTGAGTCCAATTTGTATTTTTCTTGGAATCTTTAGATGCACGAGCTTGTACTTCCTAATCTTCAGATTGTGTGCTGTGATCCTTCTTGGAATCACAGGCAAAGCATTTCTCAATGGTATTCCTCTTTTTTCTCTGCATACTCATTTCTTTAACTTGTGCCTGGTTTGGGGGTGCTTCCTGAGCATTTGATTGGTAGAGGCTCTGTCTTCCCTCCTGGTCTGTAAATGACCACAAGCACACCTTCTGCCACTGGGCTGAGTTGGGGGGGGAAGCTGCTGTTCTATCACGCCTAGACTGAGATCAGGATCTGAATGTGTTCAGAACCCCAGAGTCCTGCTCTAGGGCCAGAGGACAGAGCTCAGCACTCTCTCTCTACTCCCCTCCCTAGTCTCAGCACTCATGCCCTGGGGGTTCCTGCTTACTGGCTTCTGCTTCCAGTTCCTAGATCTGGGCTTCCACAACCATGCTGTTCACTGTGTGCCCAGAGGGCTGGGCTTCATGTGCTTGCTCTGACAGAGGTTCCTAGGCTGATCCCTCTAAATTGTGCTTGGTGCTCCCTGGGTTGTAGATAAGGAAACTGCCCTTGCTGCTGTGAGCCACAGCTCCCAATGCCCTGGGGCTGCCTCCAGTATCCTGAAATTCCTTTGTTATGGCCAGCCACCCCTCTGGCGGGCTGCCCCTCCACCCCAGGGAGCAGAGTTTTTCCGCTTTTTTCCAGGTTACCTTGAGTTGGAGAACTGCCTCACTGAGTCCATCTGTGGGCTCTGTCTCTCAAAAATTTAGAGTCATTAGCTTAAAAGTTTTGAGAGAGAGCACCTAAGAGATGCTCCTCTATTGCCACCATCTTGGCTCCACCCCCCAAGACATTTTAATGGTCAAAACTCCCATGATATCAAAGAGTTAAGAATTTTTTTCTTATACTAAACTATCCTTCATTGATAGTAAGTCTAAGGAGAATGAAAATAACTTATTGTGTGTATGTAACTCACTTTTAATTAAAGGTAATGGACATTGTTTAGAGAATGTATAAATGAATGGACTACTATTATGATTTAACTTATTAATATTGAAGAATTTTGCTTTTGTTTTCTATTGATTTCTAATTATAAACTCTGTCCCTAGCTACCAAACCTTGCTTCATTAAAAAGGACTGGGAAAAAACTAGTCAATTTAGATTATAAAAACACATTCTAGAAGTTGAAAGTAAAGGAAATTCAAAATAACAGGAACATTGTAAATAGTGTATGGAAAAAGTCTAGAGATGTAAATTCTAAAGGAGGTTTAGTGCAAAGTATTCTAATGTAAAGGAAAACAAAGGTTTGTTAGATGGATTTGTTTATTTTTAAATCATATTAGATTAAAGATGATTGAAGTAAAAGTAGGACCTCTGGTTCAGGAGGATGAGAAAATAGTAAGAGGAAAGAGAGAGGAAAGATCTACATATGTCCTTTTCCTTCTTAATTTTCTACCAAGTGGAATAATTTTACCACTGAAAAGGACAAAGTAAAATTAAAATTAATAGGTGAAATTGGAGTTCAGTACAATAAATAGTTATGCTTGATGAGTTTAGTTCATTAGACCCTGATGAATTGTATTCTGACAGAGGAAGAAAATCAGTAAATGGTATTGTTGAGATAGTATATGTTGGAGGATTATAGAGAATGCATATTTGGACTAAGGGAAATCATTCCATATTTTTAAAAAGTGGGTTATGCGGCAATCCATAAAATGCAGGTAAGTGGGTTTGATTTCTGTTACAGTGAATGTTCTATATTGCATTACTGAAGGTAATATTGCATATACTGAAGGTATAATATAGACATAGTCATAAGCAAAAAAAAGCCATCAACCTGATTTCATCAAAATAAGGAACATCAGGCTTACTCAGTTTCTTTTTTAGTCATTGCTCTTAGACTACTAGATAAAAGGAATATTAAATATACCCATATTTCATTAAAACATTTGACAACTTTTCACATACTCTTAATATAAGAAAAGGAAGGAATATATTGGGTATGTAATAGAATTAAGTGTACTTGAAAATAGTTAAGTAACTTGCCCTAAAAGGTAATCATTTTTTTTTGGCAAGCCAATGGGGTTACGTGACTTGCCCAAGGTCACACAGCTAGATAATAATTAAGTTACTGAGGCCAGATTTGAATACAAGTCCTCCTGACTCCAGGGCTGGTGCTCTATTCACTGCATCACCTAGGTGACCCTCTAAAGAGTAATCATTAATAGTTTCTTGTCAACATGAAAGGTGCTGGACTTCTGCTAAGAGAATACAAAGGAAACCAGCTTCAAAGCCAGGGATACATATTCAAGTCTTGTTTTTCATATGATTGATGTGACCATTATTAATTCTCATCAGAAATCTAGACAGCTATCTAATTTGATAAGAAAGTGTTAAACTAAATTTAGAGGGAGTTTCTTCCATCTATGGGAAACAGATCTTAGAAGAAAGAATGCTACAATCTGGGGCACTAATGTTTGTTGAGCTGTGAACTTATCCAGATTTTTGGAGAGCAATTTGGAATTAAACACAAAGGGCAATAAAATATGCATACCCTTTGATGCAACAATACCACTACTGGGTTTATACACTGAAGAGATCATGAAAAAGGGTAAAAACATCACTTGTACAAAAATATTCATAGCAGCTCTGTTTGTGGTGGCAAAGAATTGGAAATGGAGTGAATGCCCATCAATTGGGGAATGGTTGAACAGATTGTGGTATATGTATGTTATGGAACACTATTGTATTAGAAACCAGCAGGGATGGGAATTCATGGAAGCCAGAAAAGATTTTCATGAACTGATGCCAAATGAGATGAGTAGAATCAGAATAACATTGTATACCCTAACAGCAACATGGGGGTGATGATCAAACTTAATGGACTTGTTCATTCCAGTAGTGCAACACTCAGACACAATTTGGGGGTTTCTGCAATGGAGAACACCATTTATATTCAGGGAAAGAATTGTGGAGTTTGCAAAAAGGTCAAAGACTGTTAACTTTGATTAAAAAAACAACATTATTTTATAATGTAATTTTGCTATCTCTTATATTCTATTTTTTTATCCTTAAGGGTATGATTTGTCTCTCATCAGATTCAACTTAGGTCAGTGTAAACCATGGAAAAAATATAAAGACTTACAGAGTGCCCTCAGGGGGTGTTGGGGGAGGGAAGTGAGATTAAGGTAAAAATTGTAAAATTAAAAATAAATTAATTAATTAAATTAAAAACATGAAGGAATGTTCCAGAGGATTCTGTTTAATGTTCACTTCTTAAAACAGCTTTTTAACCTTTTGGAGACTCTAATAATACTACTTAAAAACAAAAACCCTCAACTCACTGTTATATCTCTGAAAATTTGAATTTTATTTAATTTATTATGTAACCCCAAGACTCCCGGGGAGGAACCAATATGGTGTCAAGAAGCTAGCCTGATTCCCACAAGAAGATCCTACAAAGATAAAGACAATATTCAAAGATGTTTTCACCTATAGAAATCATGGACGATCTTCAGTGAAGGTCTGTCTCTTTGGGAGAAGAGGGGAGTAATATCCAGGAGGCAGGAGAGCAGGGAAATATAGCAGGAGACTTTTAGCCACAACTGAAATCCAGTTGCCAACAGCTTAATAATAACAGAGATCATAGCAACTAGATATCAAACTAGCAGGAAGAATTCCAACCCTAAACAAAGAGTGAACCTTGAGAGCACCAGGGTAAAAGACAGGATTGGGTTGGCTACATGCTCAATTGAGTCAGAAACCGGACATAAAGAAGGAAGCAAACTTCTGCAATGGCAAGGCCTGGACTGCATAGGCAATATCTTGGCCAACAATAAGCCAGGGATCAGTCACCAGACCCAGGAAAATAAAGCTTAATTTCAGACAAAGTAAAAGCAAAAATCAATTCAATTAAAATGGATAAGGAACAAAACTACATCTTCTTAAAAGACAACATTGGTAATGAACTTACTAAACATATATGCAGTACTAAACATATATGCACCTAGTGATATAGCATCCAGATTCCTATAGGAAGAGCTGAGTAAGTTATAAGGAGAAATGGACAGCAAAATTTTAATAATGGGAGACCTCTCTCTCTCTCTCTCTCTCTCTCTCTCTCTCTCTCTCTCTCTTTCTCTTTCAGAACTAGATAAATCTAACAACAAAATAAACAAGAAGGAAGTTAACAAGGTGAATGAAATCTTAGCAAACAGATTTGAGAGACCTCTGGCGCAAACATAATGGAACAGAAAAGAATATACCTTTTCCTTGGCAGTGCATGGCACCTTATCCAAAATTGACCATGTACTAGGGCAAAAAAAAACCTTAAAATCAAATGCAGAAAGGCAGAAATAATGAATACCGACTTCTCAGACTATGATGAAATAAAAATTACATGTAATAAAAGGTCAAGGAAAGATAAATTAAGAATTAATTGGAAATTAAAAAAAAATTTGTATTAAATAATTGGTGGGACAAGAAGAAAATAATAGAAATAATCAATTATTATATCCAAGAAAATGGTAATAATGATACATCATACCAAAATTTATGGGATGCAACAAAGGCCGTTTTGAGGGGAAACTTCATATCTCTGAATGACTATATGAATAAAATAGAGGAAGAGGAGATTAATTAATTGGGTAAGCAACTAAAAAAACTATTAATAAAATTATACAATGCCTACTAAATATTAAATTAGAAATTCTGAAAATCAAGGGAGAGATTAATAAAAATGGAAAGCAAGAAAACCATTGATCTCATAAATATAACTGAATGTTGGTTTTTATGAAAAATCCAATAAAATAGACAAACTTCCAGTTAATTTGATTAAAAAAAGAATTGACAATCAATTACCAGTATCAAAAATAAAAATGGTGATCTAACAACAAATGAGAAATTAACTTTATATTTTTTTATGTTTTTTCCAAGGCAAATGGGGTTAAGTGGCTTGCCCAAGGCCACACAGCTAGGTCATTATTAAATGTCTGAGACTGGATTTGAACCCAGGTATTCCTGACTCAAGGGCTGGTGCTTTATACACTGTGCCACCTAGCTGCCCCCAAATGAGAAATTAACATGATAATTTGGAGCTACTTTGTTAAAATATATGCCAATACATTGGACAACTTGAGTGAACTGGATGAATATGTACAAAAATACAAACTACTCAGAATAACAGAAGAGGAAATAAATTACTTAAATAACCCCATTTTGGGAAAAGAAATTGAAGAAACTATCAATAAACTCCATAAGAAAAAATCTCCAATTCCAGATGGATTTACAAGTGAATTCTACCAAACATTTAAGGAACAATTAATTCCTATTCTACATAAAGTATTTTAAAATATAGGAGAGAAAGGAGTTCTGCCAAACTCCTTTTATGATACCAACATGGTGCTGATACCTAAAGCAAGAAGAACCAAAACAGACAAATAAAATGAATATTGATGCAAAATCTTAAATAAAATTTTAGCAATGAGACTACAGCAAGCTATTACCAGGATAATATACTATAATCAGGTTGGATTTATACCAGGCAGGTAGGAATGTTTCAACATTAGGAAAACACTCAACATAATTAAATATATCAGTATTAAAAACCAACAGGAACCATATCATTATCTCAATAGATGCTGAAAAAGCCTTTGATAAAATTCAGCATCCATTCCTATTAAAGCACTAGCAAATTTAGAAATAAATGGAGTTTTCCTTAAAATAATAAATAATATCAATTTCAAACTATCAACAAATATTATATTTAATGGGAAAAAAATCAGAGCATTTCCAATAATGATAATGCTATTGCTAAGTTTTACAAATGGTTCTATTGGATAGTATGAGAAATATGTCCTAATTCAGATATTACTTTTAACACCTCTCAGCATATCAATACATTTTTTTTGCAAATGGACTTTGGAACACAGGCAGATTTCTCAAGATATTTTGCCCTAATTGTTGTCTTTAGAATGCTGATTCTAGAGGAAGGGCATAGGAAGAATGGAGACCTGAAGGGGGAAGGTGGTAGGTGGTACAATGAATAAAATACTGAAAATAAAATAAGTAGGATTCAAATTCTATTTCAGGATAAGTCACTGACCTGAAGACCTCAATTTATTCTTCTGTGACATAGTGGTGATTCTATTACCCTGACTATATTTATGATTATAATAATGATAACTACTCCTCCAATGTCACAGGATTAGGTTGACAACTAAAAGAGATAAGTAAAGTACTTTGAAGATTTGTGAAAACTGTAAAGCACTCTCTAAATACTAATAGAATTAGTAGTGGCAGTGGTAGTAGTAGTATTATTTACTCCATTTTTTAAGAACACCATGACATCAGGGCCTTCCATGACAACTATGGATTGGATTTGAGTGAAGGGGGTGCTTCACTAAGTCACTAGTCTCACTTTCTCTTCTAGAGCCAACTGAATCCATTGGTGAGATATGAATCAGTATAACTGGAAATGGCACTGGATGTGAGGAAATTAGTATTAAGTGACTTACCCAAGGTCACACAGCTAGTAAATGTGTGAGGTTGGATTTGAACTCCCATCCTCCTTACTCCAAGGCCAGTCCTCTACTTACTATGCCTTGGCTGAACAACCTTACTTTTAAAAGTTTTTATTGAAACAGTAAATGTAGTTTGAATTTCCATTTTTAGTGAGAGCTCCAAAGTAACTCAGCTTCATTTACTAAATTATTTAGTAAAACCACCCACTGTCCCCATTTTGGACAGCCCTGTACTATGTCATCTAACTGCTAATAGTATTAAAGACAGTAGTAGTAGTAGTAGTAGCAGAGGTAGCAATTATAGTTGTTGTTGTAGTGGTAGTGGTAGTAGCTGCAACAGTAATAGTAGTAGTAGGAGGAGGAGGAGGAGGAGGAGGAGTTGTTGTTGCTGTTGCTGTTGTAGTAGTAGTGGTGGTGGTGGTGGTAATGGTGGTGGTGGTAGTCATAGAATTAGTAGTACTGATAGTGGTAATAGTGGTTTTAGTAGTAGTGGTGGTGATAGGATCATTAGGGAACATCATCCACTGGTTCTAGTACTGTGGCAGAAAATTCATACCAGAGCTTGAAGGGTTTAGTAGTGAGGTGTGAAAAAGAATGAGAAGGAAGATGGGGAAGAGGAAGTAGTCAGAGATAGTGCTTTTTAGTAGCAGAAAATAGTGATAGAGTGTCCAAATTATTAGAGGAGAAGCTGAATGGATTACAAAGAAATAGACAGCAAAATAATAATAATAATGGAAGACCTAAGCATCATTGTCACAGAACCTGATAAATCTACTTATGCAATAAACAAGAAGGAAGTTAAGATAGTGAATAAAATCTTAGATAATTTGCAACTGGGGGCAGCTAGGTCACACAGTCGATAGAGCACTGTCACTGGAGTCAGGATTACCTGAACCTCAAACCTCAAACATTTAAAAATTACCTAGCTGTGTGGCCTTGGGCAAACCACTTAACCCCATTTGTCTTGCAAAAAAGCTAAAAAAAAATTGCATTTGCTAAAGCTCTGGAGAAGACTGGAAGGGGATAGAAAATACTATAACTTTTTATCTTCAGTACATGGCACATATACAAAAATTAATCATATTAAGGCATTAAAACCTTGCAGTCAAAGGCACAAATGCAGAAATAATACATACATACTTTTTTGGAGGCTGATGCAATAAAAATTGCATGTAATAAGGGTTCTTGGAAAGATAAACCAAAAATTAATTGGAAATTAAATAGCTTAATATTTTTGTTATGTACATATTTTGTTTTCCAACTACATACAATAGTAGTTTTTAACCAATCATGCTTTCAGCAAAGTTTTGAGTTTTATAATTTTCCCCTCATTTCTTCCTGCCGTCCCCTGACAGAACACAGTCTCATACAGACTTTACACTTGCAACATGTTAAACATAAATCAAAATTGAGTGTGCTGTGAGAGTAGAATCAGATCAAAAAGGAAGAAAAACATTAGAGATATCAAAATTATATAATGCAAAAAAAACCCTTTTTTTTTTAGATTTTTCAATGCAATGGGGTTAAGTGGCTTGCCCAAGGCCACACAGCTAGGTCATTATCAAGTCTCTGAGGTCGGATTTGAACCCAGGTACTCCTGACTCCAAGGCCAGTGCTCTATTCACTGTGCCACCTAGGTGCGCCAAAACCCAACTTTTTAAACTGGGGAGTCCCTCAATTTCCAATTCTCTGTCACTATAAAATGGGTGGCTATGAATATTTTTTGTTCATGAGAGATTTTTTTATCCTTTTTTTCATAATGTCTTCAGGATACATACACAGCAATGCTATTTCTGGATCAAAGGACTTGCACATTTTTATTGCCCTTTGAGTATAATTCCAAATTGATCTCCAGAAAGTTTCAATCAATTCACAACTCCATCAACAATGCATTAGTGTTCCAGATTTCCCAATATTTTCTACCACTTTCCATTAAGATTTCTATCTCATTGGTCAATAGCAGAGGTATAAGGTGATACCTCTGATTTTAATTTGAGTTTCTATAATCAATAATGAGTTATCACAATTCTTCATATGACTATATAGCTTTGATTTATTTCTCTGAGAATTGCTTTTTCATATCATTTGAACATTTATCAAATGAAGAATAAGATGTACTTTTATAAATTGGATTTGATTCTCTATATATTACAGAAATGAATGCTTTGTACAAATGTTTTTTTTAATTTAATGCATTCTTTTTCATCTTGGTTGCAGTAGTTTAGGTTGTGCAAAAATCTTTTGAATTTAATGTTATCAAAATAATTCAGGTAATTTTTTTATAATGTTCTCCACATTTTCTTTGTTCACTCCATAGACCTCATAGGCAAATTATTTCTTGTTCTCCAAATTGTCTTATTATTTTATCTTTCATGTCTAAATCCTAAATCCATTCTGACCTTATCTTGGTATAGGGCTTGAGATGTTCTATACCAAGTATCTCTCATACTTTCTTCTACTTTTCCCAAGCAGTTTTTTTTTTTTGAGGAATTTGTTCTTAGACCAGAAGCTGAAATCTTTGGATTTATTAAAGAGCAATACTGAAAATCAATGGAGAAATTAATAAAATTCAAAGCAAGAAAATCATTGATGTATTAACTAAAACTAATATTTGGTTTTATGGGAAAAACAGTAAAATAGATAAACATTACATTGATCTGATTAAAAATAATAAAGAATGAAACCAAATTTCCATTATCAAAAATGTAAAGTATGAACTCACCACCAATGAGCAGGAAATTAAAGAGATAATTTAGAGCTATTTTGCTCAATTTTGTGCCAATACATGACCTGAATGAAATGGATGATATTTACAAAGACACAAACCACCCAGATTAAAAGATGATGAAATAAAATACTGAAATAACCCCATTTCAGAAAAAGAAATTGACTATCCAAAGACTCTCTAAGAAAAAGTATCTGGGTTGCTTCAAATAGATTAATAAATGAATTCTACCAAACATTTAAGGAGTAATTAATTTCAATTTTACATAAACTAGTTAAAAATAGAAAAATGAGTTCTGTGCAATTTCTTTTATGACAGAAATATATTGTTGATCCCTAAACCAGGATGAACCAAAAAAAGCAAAGAAAATTATAGACCAATCTCCCTAATGAATATTGGCACAATAATCTTAACTAAAATTTTAGAAAATAGATTACATCAAGTTAATCATGGGATAATACATATTGATCAGGTAAGACTTAAGCCAGGTAGGCAGGGATGGTTCAATATTAGGTAAATACTCAATGTAACTGAACATATCAGTAATAAAATTAATCATATGATTATCTCAATAATTGATGAAAAAACTAAAATAAAACATCCATTCCTATTGAAAATACTAGAGAGTGTGGAAATAAATGGAGTTTTCCTTAAGATAATAAACAGTATCTATCTGGAATCATCAACCCCATTATCTCCAATGGGAGTAAACTGGGAGCATTTTCAATAAGTTTAGGGGTAAAACAAGGATGCCATTATCACCATTACTATTTGATGTATTAGAAATGTTAGCTTTAGCAATAAGAGAAGAACAAGAAATTGATGGAATCAGAATTGGCAATGAGGAAGTAAGACTTTCAATCTTTGCAGATGACATAATGGATAATTAGAGAAGCTCAGAAAATGTCTAAAAAATTACTTGAAGCAATTAAAAAATGCAGTAAACAGTAAAGTAACAGCATATAAAAATGCATAAATCACCAACAATTATATATATTAAAGCCCAAGAGCAAGAGATAGAAAGAGAAATTCCATACAAAGTAACCACAGACACCATAAAATACTTGGGAATCCATCTCCCAAAACAAACCCAGAAAGTGTATGAACACACTTTCAAAACACTTTACACACAAAGTCAATACTACATGCTTGGAAAATTTCAATTGTTCATGGTTGTTTGAGCTAATATAATAAACAAAAAAATGACAATTTAACCCTAAATAAATTACTTATTCAATGATATATTAATCAAACTACCAAATAATTATTTTACCAAGCTAGGAAAAAATAGTAACAAAATACATCTGGAGCAGCAAATGGGCAAAGGGTCTAGAATATCAAGGGAGGATCACTTTCAAATCCCAGGACAGAGGCAAGAAGACAGTGTGAAACTGACATTTTCACAGAGCAAGCTATAATTGAAATTCAAAACCGATTGTAAAATTACAGATGCCAAAAAGAAAAAGAGAGGAACCAAAGAATTTTTCAATGGTAGACATCAGGGACGATCTTCTGTGAGAGTATGTCTCTTTGGGGAGAAAGGAGAAGTAAAACAAGTGAGGCTGGAGGGGGAATATTAGTGGGATACTTTAAGCCACAATGCAGTCTAGGATTCAACTGTTTGATAACTGGCAGCATAGGTCCTGGCAACAAGATAGGAAGCCAGTAGGGAGGGTTCCAACCTCAAACAAAGTCTGACTCCTGGGAACACCATGGTAAAAGACATGATGGGTTAGGAACAAACCACTGCATAGGCAGAACCTGGATATGAAGGAGATGATAAACTTCTACAAAGGTGAGGCCCAGCTTGAATAGATAACATTTTAACCAATGAAAAGCCATGGATCAGATCCCAGGTTCAGCACAAAAAGCTTGAATCTATACTCCCTATAGGAAAACTAAAGAAGTACTCACTATAGAAAACTACTTTGTAGATAAAGTTGACAGTGCCATGTCAGAAGAAGAAATCAGTGAAAAATTGCTCATGGGGGAATTTTCAAAAGAGTTGATGATTTGGATTCAAATCCAAAAGCTCAAAAGAAGACCTTTAAAAGAATATAAAGAAAAACAAAGAAGAGAGGAGGAAGAGACATGGAAAAAGATGGGAGTCATGCAGGAAAATTATGAAAAAATGATCAAGGAAGTCATCACTGTTGAAAGTCAAAATAACCAATTGCAGAAAGAAACACAAAAAGGTAACTGAAGAAAATAAAACCCTAAAAATTTTAATTGAACAAATAGAAGCCAATGAATCTGTGAGACTAAGATTCCATAGAAGAAAATAAAATGGCTGAAAATTGTAGAAAATATAAACAAAATTGAAAAACACTCATGCATGAAATTATCAGGGAAAACTGTCTAAAACTGCTAGAACAAGAATATAATAGTCATTGAAAGAAGACACAAAGCCCTGCCATAAGAGCACCTCAGAATAAAAACTCCAAGGACTGTTATAGCCAAATTCCAGAACTCTAAAATAAAGGAGTCAATACTATAAGCAGCAAAAAGGAAACAATTTAAACACAAGGGAAACAAAACCAGACTCACAAAGGATGTATCAATCTCAACACTAAACGACTGGAGAACCTGGATTACCATTTATTCATGGATAAATGACCTGGGATTATAACCAAGAGATTACTACTTTATAAAAGTAATATATGCAGTTGGGGGCAAAGATGGATGTTCCACAAAATAGAGGACTTACAAAATTTCCTGATAGATCATCAAATGCATGACACAAGAGATGCATAAAAAAGTAAATGGAAAAAGGGAGGACAAAACAAAACAAAACAAATGTTAATCAAGACCATCAGATTAATCAAGATCCAAGAAGCAAAAAAAAGTAAATGAAGGCAATTTGCCTTCCAGGCAAGATAGCAGTGAGAAGACAGGCACTGTGCTAAGGTCCCCTTATAAATTCAATATGAAACTAATTTCTTAACAGAAATTTAATCAACAAAATCCATAAAAAGAAGCTGAACAACAACATCTACCAACAAGATCTGTGTCCAGGGTTTGTAGGTGAGCCAAGGGAAGAGAGCAGAGAGTCAGTGAGAGTGGGGTTGTTGAACCTAAGATTAACTTTGGAGGCTTTGACTGTGGGAGCTGTGGTCTGAGAACGAATTAAGCTGCAGAAGCTTTGGCTTTGGCTGTGAGAATGGTGGTGTGGGATGCTCCAGGGGTCCTGGAAGAAGCGTTCAGCTCAGAGAGTTACAGAGTGGACATTAGTCCACTGGGCTCAGCTAGTCTAGAGAACCCCTGACTCCATACTTACATTTCAGTGGAGTCCTCTTCCCAGAACAGAGTAACAGCCCTCCAACAACCCAAGGTCTGGTGGGGGACACCAGAGCCCACTCAGGTGAATAAGGAGATTAACATTCTCTCCCAAGGGCCCAGCCCACATTATTCAAGGATAAAAGTATACAGCAGTGCAACCCACTCCCTCCACGCCTAGGGAGACTCAAATCAAGGTCACCTTTACTCCAGAGAAAGCAACTAGCACCCCCTACTTGCCATTCCACTTGCAGTTATTAAACACAGTGAGTAAAGCCTCTAGGGATTCAACACCAAACCTCTGTAAACAAGCCCCTCTCCCAATATAAGATCTTAGGAAAATGAAGAAAGGCTAGCAAAAGAGGGCCCCAAAGAAAACTACCTAGAAGTTAAAGACACTAATTCAGATGGATCTAGAAATTCTGAGGAGAATATAAATTGGTCACCAACCCAGAAAAATTTCCTTGAAGAAATCAGGAAGAAGTATAAAAATCAGTTGGAAAATTGGCAAAAGAAACTCAAGAGAAAATTAAAACTTTGCAACAAGAAAACAATCTTTGGAAAATAAAATCAGAGAAATGCAAAAAGAAAATGATTATCACAAAACCGGACAAATGGGAAACTCCTTCAAAAATAGAATTGACGAAAAGGAAAATGAACTGCAAAGGATAAATGAATAAAATTATCTACAAAAAATAATGGAATCTGTGGAAACTAATGTTTTCAGGAGAGAACAAGAATCTGTTCAACAAAACCCCAAATTGAAAACAATAGAAAAAAATGGAAAATATCTCATCAGATAAACCAGTGACCTTGACCATAGATCTGGGAGAGACTACTTAAGACTCATTGTGCTCCCTGAAAATATTGAGGAGAAAAAAAGTCTGGACGCAATATTTTTGGCTTTAGTGATGGAAAATTATTCTACAGTCATGGAAATAGGGGGAAAAGTAATTATTAAAAGAATACACTGATACCCTATGGAAAGGGATCCCAAAATGAAAACACCAAGGAATATTATGGACAAATTACAGAATTATCAGATAAAAGAAAAATCTTGCAAGCAACCAGAAAGAAACAATTTAGATACCAAGGAATCCCAGTAAGAATTAAACATGACCTGAATATATCGACATTAAGGGATCCAACGACCTGAAATGCAATATTCCAAAGAGTAGGGTAGTTTGGAATGCAGCCAAGAATATACTATCTGGCAAAACTGAGCCTTCTCTTCCAGGGGAAAAGATGGACATTTAATAAAATAGGAGAATTCCAACTTTTTCTGATGGAAAGACCAGAGTTAAATTGAAAATTTGAACTTCAAATAGGAGACTCAAGAGAAACATGAAAAGGTATAAAAAAGGATAAATGGGAAAAAACTGCTATCGAATACGATGAAACTAGCTATTTCCCCACTTGGGAGAAAGTCTCACAAAGTTCAAGAATTTTAAATCTTTTAGAGAGAATATACTAAGCCAGAAATAATGGACACTCATGACTTAAATTTTGACTGATAGAATGATTTAAAAACAGTACCTCCTTAACATGGGAGACAGTAAAGCAATGGGTGGATAGAGGAGATTGAATGGGGTAAATCACATTACATAAAGGGGTACAAAGGACCTATTGCAATAGAGGGTAAGAAGGGAGGAGGTGAGAACCATCTGAATCTTTGGTTTAAATTTAGAATATATACACTGAGTTAAATTAAGAAACTTATCTTAACTTTCAAGTGTTAAAAGGGGAAAGGTGGTGAGGTGAAGAGAAGAGGAACAAAGAAAAGAAAGAGAAGGAGGAAGTGGCAATGGGAAAGGGGAAAAATGTATGCGGTTTGGATATAAGGGGGCAATCACAACAAAGGTGATATTTTTCAGAAACAAAATACTGGGGAATATGAATAAAGTGAAAAAAGGGGGGAATATAAACAGTGGGACGATAGCATAGAGGGCAAGAAAGATTTAGTAATAATAACTTTGAATGTGAATGGGATGAACTCTCGCATAAAACATAAGTGAATAGCAGAATGGATTAAAAACCAGAATTCTTCAATATGCTGCTTATAAGAAACTCACTTTAAAAAGAGAGATGCAAAGAGAGTAAAGGGGAAACGATTGGAGCAAAATATATTTTGCTTCAGTTGAAGTAAAAAAGCAGAGGTGGCAATGCTTTTCACAGCCAAAGCAACGAGAAAAATAGATCTAGTTAAAAGAGATAAGGAAAGGAGCAGTTAGATGGCTCGGTGTATACAGCGCTGGCCTTGGAGTCAGGAGTACCTGAGTTCAAATCTGGACTCAGACACTTAGTAATGACGTGGCTGTGTGGCCTTGGCAAGCCACTTAGCCTCAATTGCCTAGGAAAAAAACTAAAAAAAAGAGATAAGGAAAGAAAATTTATCCCCCTAAAAGGTACCATAGACAATGAAGCAATTTCAATACTAAATATATATGCACCAAGTGGTATAGCATCCAGATTCTTAGAGGAGAAATTAAATAATTTCCAAGAAGACATAGAAAGCAAAACTATACAGGTGGGAGACCTCAAAATCTCTCTTATATTTAGATAAAATCTATCCATAAAATAAACAAGAAGGAAGATAAAGAGGTAAATGGAATGTTAGAAAACCTAGACATGATAGCCATTTGGAGAAAACTGAATGGGGATAGAGAGGAATTTATTCTTTTTGTCTGTAGTACAGAGCACTTACACAAAAACTGACCATATTTTAGGTCATAAAAAAGCTAATAATCAAATGTAGAAAGGAAGAAATACTGTATACGTCCTTCTCAGACCATAATGCAATAAAAATCACATGCAATAATGGGCCAGAGGAAGAGAGACCTAAAACTAATTGGAAAATAAATAACCTTATTATAAAGAATGAATGGATCAAAAAACAAATTATAGAAAGCCATTAAAAATTTCATCTTAAATAATTACATTTACAAAACAAGATACAAAAACTTATGGGTTACAGCCAGGCCAGTTTTCAGGTACATAATGGAACTTTAAATGCTTACATGAATGAATTAGAGAAAGAGAACATCAATGAACTAACATACAATTAAAAAAATTAGAGAAAGAACAAATTAAAAACACCCAATTATCAAATTAGAAATTCTAAAAATTAAAGGAGAAATTAATAAAATCAAAAGCAAGAAAACTACTGGATTAATAAATTAAACAAAGAATCGGTTTAAGAAAAACATTAAAATTGATAAACCTCTAGTTAATTTAATTAAAAATAAAGAAAGAAGAAATATTTAAGAAGAAATCATTAAAGGTACAAAAGGCCTATTGCAATAGAGGGGAAGAAAGTGTCAGGTGAGAACCACAAGTGTCATCAGACTTATCTTAAAGTTAACTTACTCACACTCAGTTAAGTGAAGAAACTTATCCTTCCTTTCAAGTAATAAAAGGGAGAAAAGGGGAAGGGGGATGGGGAGGGGCAGAAAAAGGGGAATGAACAGAAGGAAGGGAAGGAGGAAGGGAAAAGGTAAAGAAAGAAGAAGGTGCTGATATAGGAGGGCAAACACACTGAATTTAGCAGTATTCAACAAAATACTGGGGAATATGGATAAAGTGAAAAAGGGGAAATACAAAGAGAGGGAAGATAGCATGGAGGGCAAGAAAGAGTTAGTAATTATAACTATTGATATGAATGGGATGAATTTTCACTTAAAACATAGTTGAATTTCAGAGTGGATTAAAAAATAGAATCCTACAATATGCTGCTTACAAGAACATCATTTGAAGCAGAGAGATACATATATAGTAAAAGTAAAAGTTTGGAGCAAATTATATTTTGCTTCAGTTGAGGTGAAAAAAGCAGGGGTAGCAATCCTTATCTCAGAAAAAGCACCTGCAAAAATGGAAATTGTTATAAGAGATAAGGAAGAAAACTATATCCTCCTAATAGGTACCATGGACAATAAATTAATTTCAATACTAAATATGTATGTATCTGATGGTATAGCATACAAATACTTAGAGGAGACATTGAAAATTTGGAATTATGCCCAACAGGCAACAAATATGTACATACCCATTGATCCAACAATAACACTACTGGGTCTATACCATGAAGAGATGATGAAAAAGGGTAAAAAAAATCACTTGTGGAAAAAATATTAATAGCAGCACTATTTGTGGTGCCAAAAAATTGGAAATTTAGTGAATGTCCTTCAAATGGGAAATGACTTAACAAACTGTACTATATGTATGTAATGGAACACTATTGTTCTCTTATAAACCAGGAGGGATGGGAATTCAGGGAAGCATGTTTTGATTTGCATGAACTTGTGCTGAACAAGATGAGCAGAGCCAGAAAAGCACTGTGCACCCTTCGCAACATGGGGGTGATGATCTACTTTGATGGACTTGGACATTTAATCAGTGCAACAATCAGGGACAATTTTGGGCTGTCTCTGATGGGGAATAACATCTATATCCAGAGAAATAATTGTGGAGTTTGAACAAAAACCAGAGACTATTGCCCTCAATTTTGAGAGAAAACATTATCATATTATGCAATTTGGCTATCTCTTATACTTTATTTTCCTTCCTTAAGGATATGATTTCACTCTTGTCACATTCATCTTAGATCAATGTATACCATGGAAACAATGTAAAGACTGGCAAATTGCCTTCTGTGGGTGGGAGGAGGGAAACAAGAATAGACAGAACATTGTAAAACCCCAAATAAATAGAATCTTTCTAAAAACAAAAATTAATTAATTACAGATTTTTTTCATTAATGTTAATTAGGTACATTGATCTAGAGTTTTCTTTGTTTTATCTCCTCCTTGTTATTGTTATAGCATCATATTGATATGATAAAAATCAATTTGGAAGAACTACATCTTCTATTTTTAAAAACAGTTTATCTAAAAATAAAATTAATTGTTCCTTAAATGTCTGGTAAAATTCATTGGAAAATCCCTCTGGGTCTGTAGATTTTTGTTTTGGGAGGTTATAAAGAACTTCTTCAATTTCTTTTTCTGAAATGATATATTTAAATATTTTATTTCTTCTGTTACTCTGCATAGGTTATATTATTTGATAAATATTAGCCCATTTTACTCATATATTCAAAGTTATTTGTATACAGTTTGGCAACATAACTCTGAGTTAGTTCTTGAACTTATTCTTTATTGGTCCTAAGTTCATCCTTTTCATCTTTGTTACAGGTAATTTTGTTTTCTTTCTTTTAGTGAATCAGATTAATGAATTGTTTATTTTATTCTTTTCATATAATCAAATCAATGATTTTTTGCCTCCAGTTTTATCAATTTCTTCTTTATTTTCTGATTTTTAATTTGACCTTTAATTTGCTATTTTCTAGTTTTTTTTAATTTCATACCCAATTCATTGATCTTCTTATTTTATCCATAAAAGCATTTTAAAGATATAAAATTTTCCCTATCATCTATTTTAATTACAACCCCAAAATTTTGGTATGAAATCTCATTGTTGTCACTTTCTTGGATGGAATTACTGATTATTTCTCTGATTTAATGTTTGATCCACTAATTCTTTAAAATTAAATTGTTTACTCTTCAATTAATTTTTGTTTTTTATTTCCATGACCCTTTATTACATCTATTTTTTATTGTATCATGACCTGAAACCTATGTCTTTAATATATTTGCCTTTTTGCATTTGATTGTGAGGATTTTATGCCTAGTTCATGATCAATTTTTGTATATACGTGCCAAATACTGCAGAGAAAAAAGTATATTTCTTTCTATCCCCATTCTATCCCCATTTCTCTGGAGTTCTATCATATCTAAATTTTCTAAGATGCTATTCATCTCTTTTTACATTCTTCTTATTAATTTTCTGGTTAGACTAACCAAAATCTGAAACAGGGAGATTGAGTTTCTTTACTACAATAGATTTACTGTTTTTGTCTCCCTATAATTTGTTTAGCTTCTACTCTAAGAATTTGGATGCTATACTGCTTGGTGCATATATATATTTAATAATGTTATTACTTCATTGCCTATGGTGCCTTCTAAGATAATGTAGTTGTCTTCCTTATTCCTTTTAACGAGATCATTTTTGCTTTTGCTTTTTCTGAGATCAGGATTGCTACACCTGAATTTTTTAAAATTTTTGTTGAAGCATAACATGTTTTGTACCAGTCTTTTATCTTTACCCTGCATGTATCTTTCTACTTCAAATGTGCACCTTGTAAAATGCATATTGTAGAATTCTGGTTTTTAATCCATTCTGCTATCTGTTTCTAATTTATGGGAGAGTTCATCTCATCGAATTTATATTAAGATTAATAATTTTTTATTTCCCTCCAGGCTATCTTTGCCAATTTATACTTTTTTTGGGTCCTTTCCTCTACTCCTTCTTCACTAATGTTTTTTTTTTCCCTTTCTTCTTTAACTTTTCTTTTTAATTTTAATTTTTACTTTCACTTTTACCTTCCCTTTCATCATTCCCTTCTTCCTCTTTCTTCCCCATCCCCTCCTCCACTACCCTGTAGGGTAGGATACATTTTTAACCCAAACGGAAATGCATATTATTCCCTCTTCGGGTCAAATCTGATGACAATAGAGCTTACTCAGTATTCACACAATCCTTTCTTTCCCTGTACTGTAATAGGTTTCTATACTTCTTATATGGTATAATCTTTTTTATCATCTCTTTATTGTTTTAATCTTTCTTGCACCTACAAACTTTCCATCAAAATATACTCTTTTTATCTTTCCTAAATAAAGTAACTTTCTCAAGGTTTGATTGATTGAGTGATAAGCAATGTTGTATCATAGTCATTAAGTACACTCCCTTCTGTACAATTAGAAATGTACTTTTCAATAGTCATAAATCACATCAAGTTTTACTCAATTTATACAACACCCTCTTTTAAGTACCTTTCATGAACAAACAATTCTTATGAATCTAAGCATCATGCAAAGTCAAATCATTTCTTAAACCATTTATATCTTCCCTCTAAGCACACTTCCTCTATTTGCAGCAAAAGCATCAAGCAAAGCAAAATCACTTCATGACTTTTTCATGTCCAGTTCACATAAGTACACTCTCTCCTTTTGTCCTTATAGCACTCCATTCAGGAACATATGTTTCTTTTGGAAAATTGTGTCTTGTCTGACGCATCTGAACAAACAAAGGTTTTATCATGGCAAACTTGAAGTCCCTTTTGACTTGATCATGTGATGAACAGAAAAATTCATTTTCCCTTTCCCCCTACATTTTTTTTCCTTTTCTCCCAGGTCCTAAACTCAGAAACACCTATCATCTGTTAAAGGAAAGGAAATAAAAATTCATGGTATAAATGAGTATATATACTACTAGTCAGTATCTCATTAATATATTTTATTAGAACTTTCATGGAGATGGGAGCAGTTTTTGTTTTATGGAAAAGAAATTATAATATAGAAACTTCTGCCAAATCAGTTTTCTGAATGTTTCTTTTGGTCTCAAGAACTGCATCTTATGGTATTTTCTAATATTTTAACCCATTGAAAAAGTCCATCTATACCTTTACTGGTTTGCTTGTTACAAGTGATAGAGTAAAATGATTTGATAAAAGAGCTCACAAATAATGGTAATGATAAATAGTTGAATATATTATCAAGCCCAATTAAATTTACATTTTTAAAAAATATATTTGTGAACCAGAGGAGAATATTAAATGGTTAAACTTCTTACTGTGTGTAGCAATTGGGCAAGATGGGTATGGTAGGGCAGGGGCATTTTCTTGTTATCTGTCTTCAAGGAAGAACTTATACCATAAGATTAGCCTAGATTATAGAATTCATGTATACTTATAGACTTATGCAAGATTATTGCAACTGAAATAAATTAGGTTTCATAAAATTTTGACTGTGATGTACAGTACCATTCATGTAATAAATGATTAATAAATGTTGGATGATTGTTTAATTGATTAGGTACTACCATTCTGAAGCAGTGCAACAGAGTTCAAAAAACTGCTTGAATCAGAGGACAAAAGTTAAACTCCTACCACTCTCACTTACTATCCATATAACCTTAGGCAAATAACATCATTGGACTTACGTCTAATATTTCTGCTAATTTCAAATTCATGAGTCATTTAATAGCATTTAATTTCTCATTGCTACTACAATTCTATAATCTCACAAAATCAAGACCAGACTGTCTTGAAATCTGAAAGAAACAAACAAAATTCCCAACTTCTTAATGACTCCATTGACTCTTGACTAATTAATATTTTAAGTCCAGAGAATTTTTTATTTGTTTTCTGCAAATATAATATTTATTCAATCATCATCACCACCAACATCATCACCATCATATCTTTTTTTTATCATTTTGTTCCATTGATTAGTTGTGAATTCAGTATTCCTCTCCTCTCTTCTATCATTTTATCTATATTTGACCTGCTCATACTTTTTTCTAATTTTTGTTATATTAATTCTAATGGTTAATGACATAAAAATAAACTTAACATAAAGAAAAGGAAAGAAAATATATTGTTGTGTACCTAATTCTTTGAAGAGTATATTATAGCTTAGGTTTACCTAAGAATCCTTTCATTCCAATCATACTTTCTTTGCTTAGAGTACACAGGATAAATCATAACACATTGATTAGTAATAAATGTATACCTTTTAGATATGTGATTATACTGTTTTAAACTGGTGACATTCCAGAAGCCCATTAAAATTGCTGCTATTAAAGATCTGTCTGCATTTCCATTATGTCCTCTTATTTTTTAGTACTTTATAATTTGGGACATAAAATTTTGCTTCAGGCTCAACCTTGGCAAAAATGATTTCAGCTTATTGAGCATTTTTTTTCTTTAAAGGGTTTTAAAATTGATATTTGTGAGTCATTTTTGAATCATGAGAGTAACAAACCTCAGAATTGCTTTGTACCCTGGAAATACTAAATGTAGTTCCATTACAGCAAAAATGAATAGCAGTGTCATGTATAGTGATAGCTCAGATGACTGACTGACTTCTTTGTAAGCTCTGTCCTTTGCCTATTTAGACAAGTGGCCTTGTTCAAATCAATGTAAAGGGGAATATGCTTAAGGAAAGTACATTCTATATTATTGTTCAAAAATCAGAAGGATATATTTGAGTTGACAGTTTTTCTGTCCTTCTAGCAACAAAAAAATCTTACTGTGTTGTGAGAGGAGACGTGAATGAAGAGGGAAAGAGGGAAAGTTAAATTCTGAGTATACAAAGATGACTGAGTTCTATCTAATATATACCATTTAGAGAGTCAATTTAATGATAGAAATAGCTTATAAATCCTGAAATTTAGAATATTCACCTCCAACCCACTCCCTACAGAGGTAAGCAGAAAACAACTCTAACATAAAGTTCAAAGTTCAAAGAAATAACGGAAACTGTGTAAAGAAACCATAAAAGGATAAAGCAATACTATGATGATGGTGAAGCTAAAGATACAAAATCAATAGACAGTGATTTGAAAACATCTATAAGTAAAGTCTCAAAATGTGCAGATTGCAAAGAAATACAATAAGAATCTTACAATAGACTGAAAACAAGGAAAAATAGTAATTTTAAAAATTAAATAAGTAGTTGAAGTAAAATATGAAAAAAGGAATAAGAAAAATATAAGAAAACATGTAAAGAATATTTATAAATGTATGGAAGCAGCTACATAGATCAGTGATAAAGAGAGTTGGTTCAATTTGAGTTGAAATTCAGACAAGTCTATTAACACTTTTTGAGAAGAAAATTAAGACTTGCTCTAGTATCCTTGCCAAAAAAATTCCATGGACAATATTTGTGTGCTATGGTTCATAGAGTCTTGAAGAAACATATACAACTGAACAACTGAATATCAACAACAAAAAGGAGGGACAAAAGTACTAAAGAAAATAACTCAGGCCTGGCCAGGGCTCATGGGTTCCTTTCTTGATGAATGCTACAAACAAATAAAAAAGAATTTGGCTTAATCTCTTTGCCCAACAGAAATGGAGGATGCTGAATTTAGATATACTGAATTGAGAGGACAAAGACAATGGGGAAATTGAGACATCAGCAGTGATGCTGGGCTTTGTACTGATGGGGACATCAATAATAATTCAAAAAACCCTTAGTTTTCTGTGAAACATTTTTAACATGGATATTCATGTTTCCTGACACTTATCAGATAAAATTATCAAAACATTTTTCATTGCCAATAATTTTCTGGTAACTGTGTGAAGTATAATGGAGTTATGTCAGTACTTTAAGTTGTTTGCTTTTTCCGACTGGCTATGTGATTTGTCTGGTGCAGACTGGCAAATCTTTTGTAACATAGACAGTTGTGTAAGGCCCAGTATAAATCAGACACTGAACTTGAATTGTCTTCCTGACTGTATTGCTAGTTCCACTGCCTGCAGTGCTTTGCTCCCATTCAGTGTTTAGCTAAAGAGAAAGGTAATCCTTTTAAAAGTTTTTTAAGGTGAACATCCTGTCTTCATCCAATCTAAGCCTGCCACTGCAGAATAAAAGAGCTCCCTCAAGGAGCCATACTTTAATAAAGGACATGAGATATATCTATCAAAATAATGCTTATTTTGGGTCCTAGGAATGAAAAAAAAAGATATTGATTTTAATTCTTTTTACTAAGGAAGTTTGAAGCTCCTTCTAAATTCAGCTTTCTATCGGTATAACTACTTACTTAGAAAGCCCAGGACACCACTAAGTGCTCAGTGATAAATGGAAAATTTTGTCTAAGCAGGAGAATATCCCCAAGAAGATAAACTTTTTTCAGATTCCATGACATGTCTTGTATCTGTTTTGCGTATATTTATATGTTTGCCCTCAATATAATGTAAGCTGCATAGGAAAAGTGGCTATTTTTGTTGTTTTTGTATCTCCTGTCATAATAAAGCTGTTTAATAAATGTTTATTGATTTTTTTAAAAAAGAAAATAACTTTTTAAAATCAGAAAAATCAATTTGCCAAGTGAAAGTTAATGACTCCATGAGACATCAAGGAAAAATTAAAAAATAGAAGACAATTACATATACATATATGTACAAAGGCAGCTAGGTGACACAGGGGAGAAATTGACAGACTTGAAGTCAGAAAGGGTCATCCACTTGATTGAGCCTTGGATACTCACTTGCTGTGCATCTGTGTGCAAGGCAATTCGGTTTGCCTGTTTCCACATTTGCAAAATGATCTGAAGAAAGAAATGGCAAATAACTCCAATATTTTTTGGCAAAAAATTGTCAAATATTGTTATGAAGAGTCTGAATCAACTGAAACAATCCAAGAAGAAAAACTTGAAATATATCCCAAAATTAAAACTTTCACCAGTATTATAGTCAAATTCCAGAGCTACTAAACCAAATAGAAAAATACTGAAAGTAGTCAGAAAGATAGTATTTAAATGATTTAAAACCACCATTAGGATCACAAATGATTTAGTAGCTATTGCCACTGCAAACAAATGATAGTCTTGGAATTTGATATTACATAAAGCAACAGAGGAAGGATTACAACTAAGAATAATCTACTCAGAAAAGCTGAGTATAATCCTATGGGGTATGTTAGTGTATGTGGGTGGTAGAGGTATGAATGGATATTTAATAGAGGACTTTTAAGCATTCCTGATAAAAAAGAAAATCAGAATTGAATTGAAAATTTTATATTAAATAACAAAACTAAAATGGACAATTTGAATGAGAAATCATAAGGGATGTAATAATATCAAAATATTTATAATCCAAAATGAGTTGATAAAGTTACTTCCTAAAAATTTACCAGTAACAGAGTAGTTAAAAGGGATCTATTTTGAAGTAATATATGTGAATATTTCATTGGTTTGACCACAAAAGGAAAAGAGAAAGTTAAGAACATAGGTTGTCCTGGATGCTGGGAGAAGGTAAAAGAAGAAAGGGAAAAATTATGTCACATAAAAGGCACACACAGGGAAGAAGTATGACCATATAGGGAAAAACTGGGAGGAGAAGAAAACACTTGAACCTCACATTGATGCCTCAATCTCAAAGTTCCCTCTTTTACTCAGAAGAAAGGGAAGTCAGATTAAGGGAGGTATATTGAAAAAGCAAAACATGATTTTTAAAAAAACCTTACTTTATATCTCCAATCATAAACCCAGATGGTTTTCAACATTCATCCTTTTGCAAGTTAATGAGGTTCACATTTTTTTTTTATCAATCTCCTTTCCCTCCCCACTCCTTATGGTGGCAAACCGTCTGGTAAAAGTTGTACATGCACACTTTATTTGACATTACCATTTTAGTTTTACTGTAAAAGAGAAATTAGAATTAAGGGGAATAAGCATGAGGAAGAAAGCAAAATTATCCAATTTCAATTAGTTATGATACATAACTGTATTTCCCTTTAGCCTATCTTCCCTGATTTATACTTTTCTTTTTCCTTTCCCATTATCTCTACCCACCAATGTTTCACTTCTTACTGCTGCCTCTGGATACCAAACGTTTTTCCTTTTCCTTTCTACTTTTATTTTTCTTTCTAAATTTTATGTTAAATTTAACTTTATATTTAATTTTACATTTATTTTTGTCCTCCTTTTTATCAGTCCATGCTTCTCACTTCTTTCAACTTCTCCTCCTATTTTCCTGTAAGGTAGGTTAAATTTTTAAACCCAATTGGGAATGTATATCATTCCCTCATTGTGTCAAGTCTGTTGAGAATTTCAGTTGCTCTCTTCTTTCCTCTACTTTAATTGTAAATTATGCTTCTTCATGTGGGGTTATTCATCCTCTGATAACTCAACTTCTCCTAGTACAATAATTCGTTTCATGTCTTGATTGTTTTAAACATATCTTGTAGCCAAAACTTCTATCAATATATATTTCTTTCAAATGATAGTACAATTGTCAAGGGTTGATTGATTGATAAGCAACATCACTTCACTGTCAATTCATTTCCCTTTCTGGTCATATTGGATATTCTGAGAAGTGTGAGGTGATGTCTCAGAGAGACTTTAATTTGCATTTCTCTTATAAGTAATGATTTAGGGCAATTTTTCATATGATTATGGATAGCATTGATTTCCTCATCTGTAAATTGCCTCCACTTATCCTTTGACCATTTGTCAACTGGGGAATGGCTTGTTTTTTTTTTAAATAAATATGCCTCAGTTCTCAATAAATTTTAGAAATGAGTCCTTTGTCAGAAATACTAGTTGTAAAAATAGCTTCCCAACTGACTACTTTTTTTTGCACTTGGTTACAGTAGTTTTGTCTGCACCAAAGCTTTTTAACTTCAGGTAATCAAAATTATCTAGTTTTTTTTAATGATGTTCTCAATTTCTTCGTTGGTCATAAACTGCTTTCTTGTCCATAGATCTGACAGGTAAACTATTCTTTGATCTCCAAGTTTGCTTCTATTGTCTCTTATGTCTACAACCTGTATCCATTTTGATCATATCTTGTATAGGGTGTGAGGTATTGGTGTAACCCAAGTTTTTGCCATACAAACTTCCAATTTTCCCAACAGTTTTTAATTGAAGAGAGTTTTTATCCAAGAAGTTACTTTTTGAGTTTATCAAACAGCAGATTACTATAATCATTTCCTGCTACCTGTTTTAAACCTAGTCTATTCCACTCATCCACGACTCTATTTCTTAGCCAATGCCAGACGGTTCCACTATCTTTTACACTTTTTTTCATTAAATTCCTGGAAATTCTTGACTTTTTATTTCTCCATATGAATTTACTTACAATTTTTTCTAAGTCATTGAAGTAATCCTTTGGAATGGTGATTGGTAGGGCACTAAATAAGTAGATTAATTTAGGTAGAATTGCCATTTTTTTATATTAGCTTGATCTATCTCTGAGCATAGATATTTGCAAAGTCATTTAAATCTGTTCATATTTGTGTGACAAGTGTTTTGCAGTTGTTTTAATAAAGTTTCTGAATTTGCTTTGGCAGGGAGTCTCCCAAATATTTTACACTGTCTGAAATTACTTTGAATGGAATTTCTCTTTCTAGCTCTTGCTGCTGTATCTTGATAGTCATGTTTGTCTTTGTCTTTGTGTGTGTGTGTGTGTGTGTGTGTGTGTGTGTGTGTGTGTGTGTGTTGAGGATTTCTGAGGGTCCATTTGATATCCTGGGACTTTGCTAAAGTTTCTAAGTGCTTCTAGTAGTTTTTAGATGATTTTTTTGGAATTGTCTAGGTATGCCATCATGTCATGGGCAAAGAGTGAGAGTTTGATCTCTTCCTTCCCAATTCTGATTTCTACAATTTCATTTTCTTTTCATACTTCTGAAGCTAACATTTCTAATATAATATAGAATAGTAGTGGTGATAATGGGCATCCTTGTTTTATCCAGATCTTATTGGGAATGCCTCTAGCTTATCTCCATTGCTTATAAGGCTTGTTGATGGTTTCAGATAGATACTGCTTATTATGCTAAGGAATAATCCATTTTTTCCTATGCTATCTATTCTTTTTAGTAGGAATGGATGTTGTATTTTGTCAAAGACTTTTCCACCATCTATTGATACAATCATAAGAAATCTGATAGGTTGGTTATTGATAGAATTAATTACAGTAAGTTTCCCTAATATTGAACCAATCCTGTTTTCTTGGGATGAATCCTACTTGCTGTATCATCCTAGTGATGACTTGGTGTAATCATTTTGTTACGATTGCATTAAGGTTTTTGCATCTATATTAATCAGGGAGTTCAGTCTATAATTTTCTTTCTCTGTTTTGGCTGTACCTGATTTAGGTATCAGAACCATATTGGAGGCATAGGTAGAGTTAGATTTAGTTCAATCTTCACCTATTTTTCCAAAGAGTTTATATAGAATTGAAACCAATTATTCCTTACAATTCACTTGTGAATCTATCTGTCTCTGGAGCTTTTTTCTTAGGAAGTTCAATAATGGCGTGTTGAATTTTGTTTTCTGAGATAGGGATATTTAGGTATTTAAATTATACTTCATTTAACCTGGGCAACTTATATTTTTTAAATATTCATATATTTCACTTAGATTATCAACTTTATAGGCATAGAATTGGACAACATAATTCTGAATTATTACGTTAATATCTGCCTCATAGGCAGTGAATTCACCTTTTTACATTTATACTAACAATTTTGTTTTCTTTGTAATTATTTTGCCAAATAACATTTTTTATTAGTTCATAGTTTCATCATAATTAACACATATATTTCCTTAGGAAAAACAAATATAACAACAAGATCTCAGGTCCCTTTTTTCCTAAATCACTAACATATGTTTATTAGATTTAGCAGCTGATCAAATGTTTAGATAAAGAAGAAAATGGCACATCTTAGTATATAAAATATTAAATTTCACACCTACATAGTACAACTTGCTTTAAAGATTTTTTTTTCAGTAGACCAATTGGAAGATTTTTATATTCACATACTCCCCAAAAGTATGTTTCATCCCAGGAGGAATCTAGGGCCTCAGAGGGAGGTTTTGTCAGTTCTCAAATGGACAAACATAAAAAGACCTCAAGGACTTCACCCTTTTCTAGGACAGCAATGTTGAATGTCTTTCCTGACGAGCATCCATCCTCCTAAGAGTCAAAGTCAATTCAACTGGGGGAAAGGGGGAGAAGAGAGTGGGTATGTAGCCCTAGGCAATGAATCATCCCAGTCTCCACAGCAAGGCTTCTAATCTTTTTGAGCATAGGATCTCTTTAGTCAAAACCCCTTTCTCAGAATGGAATGTTTAATGCAGAGTTGTGAAAAAAAGAAATATATTGTTATCAAAATATTAAACATTCCAAATAAAAGTTAAGTTGATTAGAGAACTCCTTTCCATCACTAACAAAACTTTTACAGAAAGACAACTTCTGATAAGGTCATGAAGTGGAACTCAGCAAAGGGACCAGTACTTTACCAGATAACCCAAGATACTTTGAGATATGTAGAAATAAAACACTTATGGTTGTCTAGGTGGTGCAGTGGATAAAGCACCGGCCCTGGAGCCAGGAGCACCTAGGTTCAAATCCGGTCTTAATAATTACCTTAATAATTACCTAACTGTTTGGCCCTGGGCAAGCCACTTAACCCCATTTGCCTTGCACCCAGCTCCCCCCAAACAAAGAAATAAAAAAGAAATAAATAATTTGGGGAAGGTGGGACTGATTTCACTCACTGAAGAAGTCCCCAGTAATATATGAAGTTGAAGCAAATGGACTTTGAATAGGGTATAAATATTTTGGGGTCAGGTAAGTGATGCCTTAGATAAAACATTGGCTCAGGAGTCAGGAGGATCTAAGGTCAAATTCAACCTCAGACCCTTGATACTTACTAATTGTGTGAATATAATGGAAAAGATAAGCTCTATTTTGACATTTTAGCTTCAAGTTCTTTAAGGATCAGTTCAATATACAATTTCAATTCATGAAAAAAAAAATCATTGCAGCACTTGTTTTCAGTTACCTGTAATTAAGTCTCTTGAACAAATGTTATCACTCTGAGCTCTTTGTTGGTCATAGACCTATAAATGAACTTGCTAAATGGATACACATGGGGAAATAACAAGAGATCTGGATGTGTTATCTTTATTTTGAAAGCAAGGAGAGAAGAAAGACCGATTCCCATTCAGTCATGCCTACCACCTCCACTTCCCAGGAGTGTATACCTGATGTGAACCTTTGAGCACTCAAGACTGTGATAGAATAGTTAAATCTCTCCGAGTTATCAGGGACATCTTGGGGGACACATGTGTGTTTCAAACTCTTCAGATCGGGAGACAAAATGAAATAGGGATTGGCTGTTTCAGGATCCAGTGTTATATCTCTCTGAAAGTTCATCATCATTTCTCTCAGTCCAGTAATGCAACAGATTGTCCATTTGGGGAAAATCATCTTGTGGATATTGAAGTAGCTAGCTGTGCATCACTTTTATTCAACAGGTTTTTCACATCCAGGATTGTTTTAATATTTAACTTTTTATAATCTAATCCTAATTGTATGGCCATCCTTTGTAGTTGTTGTACTTGTTGAGACAGTTTTAACTCAATCTTCTTTAATTTTTCCAAGTTTTTTGTCTTTCTTGTCCAGTCTTATAAGGAGCTGCTGTTCCTCCTTCCTCAAGAATAGGTACATTCGGTTGTATTTCGATACAACAATCTGTTTCATAATCCGTACATTTTCCTTACACCATGCATACTTCTCTTTCTCCTTAGCTAGTACAATTTCATTCTCATTAATTTTTTCCCATAAATCATTTTATAACTCTTGGGACTTGTTCAGGTAGTTCTGAGTAGTCATTTCCAAGGGAAAGTCTTGATGTTCCCTGAGTTCCAAGACTGGCAGATAGTTGCCAGAGACCATACTATGGTGAGCTACACAAAACAAGAAGTTGTAATTTTTCTTCTATTTGTCACAGGTGGTCAGAGTTCTGATGTACTCCAATAAAACCAGTTCAATTCAGTTTTCTTTGTACTTTTTTAAAAACGAATTAACCAGAGGTTTATAAGTTTTATTGTTTTTTTTTCACAAAACCAACTTTTGCTTTTATTTATTACTTCAAAAGTTTTCTTGTTTTTGATTTTATTAATTTCTCCTTTAATTTTTAGAATTTCTAATTTGATATTTAAGTGGGGGTTTTTAATTTGTTTTTTTCTCAAGTTTTTTTTTTTTTAGTTGTATGTTTAGTTTGGTGATTTCCTTTTTCTCTATTTTTTTCTTGTAAGCATTTTTCTTTTGCTTTTTTGCAAGGCAATGGGGATAAGTGACTTGCCCAAGGCCTAAACAGTTAGGTAATTATTAAGTGTCTGATGCCAGATTTGGACTCAGGTACTCCTGCTTCCAGGGCCTGTACTCTATCCACTTAGTCACCTCTCCTGAAAGTATTTAAAGACATAATATATCTCCTGAAAATTGTCTTGGCTACATCCCATAAGTTTTTGTATATTGTTTGGTTACTGTCATTATCTAGGATGAAATGTTTGTATAATTTGTTGTTTTATCCACTAATTCTTTAACTTTCCAATTAGTTTTAGTTCAGTATCTCCCTGTTCATTATTGCATATGATTTTTAATTTTTTATGATCTGAGAAGGATGTGTTCATTATTTCTGCCTTTATTCATTGGACTTTTAGGTTTTTATGGCCTAATAAGTGGAAATTTTTTGTGTAAGTGCCATGTACTATAGGAAAAATTGTACATTCCTTTCTATCCCCATTCAATTTGCTTCAAGGATCTATCAAGGCTGGTATTTCTAACAATATATTAAACTCTTAATTTCCTTCTTTCTTATTTTATGATTAGATTTATCTAAATCTGAGAGTTGGAGTTGAGGTCTCCTACCAGTAGAGTTTTGCTGTCTTTGTCTTCCTATAACCAATTCAACTTCTCTAAGAATTTGGATGCTATACCACTTGGTGCATTCATATTTAGTGTAGAAATTGCTTCATTGTTTCTATTTTTCCTCCTTTTTTCACTTTATCTATATTACCCAGTATTTTGATTCTGAATACCACCACTTTCCTATGTTTGCCCCCTTATATCCAACCCCATCCCTTTCTTTACCCTTTCCTTTTGCCCCTTCTTCCTTCCCTTCCTTCTATTAGTTCCTCTTTTCCTCCCCATCCCACTTTCCCCTTTTAATACTTGAATGGTAAGATAAGTTGCTTAACTTAACTGAGTGTGTGTATGTTTAAGCCAAACCTGATGAGAGTAAGATTCAGGCCATTCTCACCTCCTCCCTTCTTCCTCTCTATTGCAATAAGTCTTTAGTATCTCTTTATGTAATGTGATTTACCCCATTCAATATTCTCCATCCTCTCATTTCTTTACTGTCCCCCCTTTTTAAGGAAATATTATTTCTAAATTATTCTATCAAAGCCATGGTTAAGTAACGAGTGTCCATTATTTTTGGTTAGGTATATTTTATCTAATAGAGTTACAAATCATGAGAGCTATGAGAGACTTTTTCCCAGATGGGCATATAGCCAGTTTTATTTTATTTTATTGGATAGCAGGTTTTTTAATTCTCTATCCTTTTCTTTAATCTTTTCATGTGTCTTTTGGTTCTCCTGTTTGAAGTCCAAATTTTCTATTTAGTTCTGATCATTTCATCAGTAAATGTTGAAATTCTCCATTTTTCATTAAATGCCCATCATTTCCCCTGGAATAGAAGCCTCAGTTTTGTTAGAATATGAATATTTAGCTGCATTCCAAGCTCCCTTGCTCTTCAGAATATCTCATTCCAGGCCCTTCTACCCCTTAATGTTGATGTAGCCAGATCCTGCATAATCCTAACTGTGGCCCATTGATATTTAAATTGTTTCTTTCTAGAGGCTCAAAGGATTTTCTCTTCTATATGGCAGTTCTGGAATTTGGCCACAATATTTCTCAATGTTTTCATTTTGAGATCTCTTTCCAGAGGACATCCATGGATTCCTTGAATAACTATTTTGCCCTCTGGTTCCATGACATCAGGGCAATTTTCCATTACTAAATCCTGTAATTTCAAGTTCAGGTTTTTTTTTTTCTCTCCAATATTTTCAGGGAGCCTAATGATTATTAAGTTGTCTCTTCTGATTCTATTCTCAAGGTCAGTGGTTTTTCTGTTGAGGTATTCTACTTTTTCTTCTATTTTTTTGATTGTTTGCTTTTGTTTAATAAATTCTTGTGGTCTCATGAAGTCATTAATTTCCACAGACTACATTCTTTTATATAAAGTAGAATTTTCTTCATTTACCTTTTGCAATTCCTTTTCCAATTGGTCAATTCAATTTTTGAAAGAGTTTTCCATTTGTCCAGTTGAGGCTTTGAGAGAATTATTTTCTTTTTGCATTTGTCCAATTATATTTTTCAAGGATTTCTTTTATTGTTGCAGGGTGTTAATTTTCTCTTGGATTTCTTTTCCCAAATTTTCCAATTGTTTTTTAAACTCCTTCCTGATTTCTTCAAGGATGTCTTTCTGGGCTGGAGACCAATTCATATTCTCCTCATAATTTCTAGATCTCTGTGAGTTAGTTAGGGTATTTAAATTCTAGGTAGTTCTCTATGGACCCCCCTTTCCACTTGCCTTCATTTTCCTAAGATCTTGTGTTGGGGGAGGGGCTAGTTCAGAGTGATTTGATGTTGAGATCCCTAGAACCTTTGCTCACTTCTTTTAGTAACTCCAAGTGGGCCAGCCAGTAGGGGGTGTTAGTTGCTTTCTCTGGCCTGTCTTTATTTGAGGTCCTCTCCCTAGCTCTAGAGGTTGTGGGTGGCACTGGATACTTTTATCCTTGAACAATGTGGGCTGGGAACTTGGGTGAGAATCTTAATCTCCCTATTTATCTGAGGTTGTTCTGTTGGCCATGCCTGAGCCAGGAGGGCTGGGGAGTGGGAGGGCCTGATACTTTGTTCTGGGAAGAGGACTCGCTGAAATGAATGTATGGAGTCTTGGATCCCCCAGACCAGTTGAGCCCAGAGGACTGAATGTCCAGCCAAACTCTGCAACACTCTGTGCTGGAATTCACCCTTCTGCACTGCTGGGACTCTCCAAGCCCTGACATCTGCTCCTTTTGGTCAAAGTCTCTGAGGCTTCAGACCCCAGCTCCCATAGTCAAATCCTCTGTGACTGATCTTAGTTTTGTCCTGCTCTCTGCTCTCTACCTCAGGCTCATCCACAAATCCTGGAGACAGAGTTTATTAATAGATGTTCTCTTAGCTCCTTTTTCTGACTTCTGTAGATCAAATTTATGTTAAGATGCTTGTTTCACATTACATATGAGGATAGACCAGGAGACCTTAGCACAGTTTTTTTCTTCTCTCCACCATGTTGGTCAGAAATATTTTGGTATTTCTTTCTGGGGGCGATGAATGAATTCTTTCAAGACTTACTATATCTTTCTGTTTTCTGATATTATGGCAGTTTTCCAAGATAATGTCCTCCATAATATTGTCCAGGATATTTTTCTGATCATAGTTTTAAGGGAGACCAGTAATTTGTAGATCATCTTTCTTGGACCTATTTTGTAGAGGTCATTTTACCTAAGTGATAATTTACATTTTCCTCTATTTTTTCTGTCTTTTGGTTTTATTTGGTGGAATCTTGGTGGCTCACAGAGTTATTGATTTCTGTTAGTTCAATTATAGTTTTTAAAGCTTCATTTTCTTTGGTTAGCATTTTTGTTCCATTTTATTTCCTGATTAATTTTATTTTCTTACTGGTCAATTTTATTTTAAAATTATTGTTTTCAGTTAATTGTTCTTATTTCTCCTATAGTACTCTCATTTCTTTTCCCCATTTTTTTCTTTTTCTCCTCCTCAGTTTAAAATCATTTTTTGTTTTTGTATTTGTAAGGCAATGGAGTTAAGTGACTTGGCCAAGGCCACACAGCTAGGTAATTATTAAGTTTCTGAGGTTGGATTTGAACTCAAGTACTCCTGACTCCATGGCCAGTGCTCTATCTACTATGTCACCTAGCTGCCCCAGTTTAACATCATTTTTGAGCTCCTCTAAGAATTCCCATTGTAATTAAGACCAGTTCATTAACTCCTTAAAGGCTTCACATTTAGACCTCTGTCACTGCTTTCTTCTTCTGAACCAATGTCTTTCTCACCGCTATCAGAATGATAGCTGTCAATGGTAAGTGCTTTTTTTTGTTGTTTTTCTGGTAATTTTGAGAGTTGAGTTCTGTTTCCTGTAGTTTAGGCCAAATAATTACAAGTTTTTTGTTTTCATTTGGTTTTTGGTGGGAATTGTGTTTCTATTCCCAGTATGACTTTCTCCTGCGGCGTTTCCAGTGTTCCATGTTTATGCCCTGCTTTAGGGCCCAACACTACACCACCTTACCAGGCTTCCTTGCTCTATGAGCTGGAGTTCATTCTTATTGTGGTTATAACTGCTCAGGGACCTTAGCTGCACTGTGGATAAAAGCCTTTTGCTGACTTTATTCTGAGATATACTCTCCTTTGACCCACATGACAGATCTTTTCCTGAAGCTACTCCAAGATATCTCACTGAAAACTTGATTCACTGTTTTTTTTTTTTCGTTGTTGCTATTGCATTTCTTGGTGTGTTCTATCACTTTAGAATCTGTTTAGAGGCTTCATTCAATGTTATTTGGGACAAGCTCTGGGAGCAGGCTAATTTTAAAGGAAAATTCATGTCTCATATCATGTTCATATCAGTAAGAGAAAATAAGATCATTTAATTATACATGCATTCTAAAACTAATTGGAAAAAGACTAAGGCAAAATATCCCTGTAAAACATGAAATTAGAAATTTTGAAAATCAAAAAAGAGAATAATGAAATTTGAAGAAAAAACTATTGAATTAATGAAATTCAGATAAAGTTTCATGAAAAATTTTATGTCAAACTGTTTAATTTTAAAAAGGAAGAAAATCAAAATTCAGTATTGAAAAAGTATTAGCATCAATACAGAATCAATAAAGATGAAATGAAAGAAATTAAGAACCCCTTCACTCATCTATCTCCCAATTAATTGACAATGTAAATGAAATGGATAAAAAATTCCAAAAGCTATTAATCTCCTACATCAACAGAAAGTTAATAAATTATTTAAATCACTATTTCTGAGAAAAATAAATTGAATACAAGTCCTTTCTCGAAGGAAGGGGGAAAACAGCAACAGATTAATTAGAAGATTTTACAACTACATTCTACCCAACATTAAATCAATAAATTAAAATATGATATAAACTTTTTGCAGAAATAGTTGGTAGAGTTCTGCCACTTTCTGTGACAATTTTTATGCTTTCCTCAAGGAGAACAAAAACAGATTAAGACAAGTAAAAATCATTTTTTTCTTTTTTTCTGTGTTTTTTTATTCCTTAAAGATTTTATTTATTTTGAGTTTTACAATTTTTCCCCTAATTTTACTTCCCCCCACAACAGAAGGCAAATGGCCAGTCTTTACATAGTTTCCATGGTATACATTGATCCAAATTGAATGTGATTAGAGAGAAATTATATCCTTAAGGAAGAAGCATAAAGTATAAGAGATAGCAAGATCAGAAAATAAGATATCAGGTTTTTTTTCCTAAATTAAAGTTAATAGTCCTTGGTCTTTGTTCAAACACCACAGTTCCTTTCTCTGGATACAGATAATATTCTCCATTGCAGACAGTTCCAAATTGTCCCTGATTGTTGCACTGATGGAATGAGCGAGTCCATCAACTTTGATCATCACCCCTATTTTGTTGTTAGGGTGTACAGTGTTTTTCTGGTTCTGCTCATCTCATTCAGCATCAGTTCCTGCAAATCCCTCCATGCTTCCCTTAATTCCCATCCTTCCTGGTTTCTAATAGAACAATAGTGTTCCAT
Organism: Macrotis lagotis; assembly: GCF_037893015.1. Classification (NCBI taxonomy): domain Eukaryota; kingdom Metazoa; phylum Chordata; class Mammalia; order Peramelemorphia; family Peramelidae; genus Macrotis; species Macrotis lagotis. The sequence continues at coordinate 550,574,359 of NC_133658.1, forward strand.
GGCATACAAATACCACAGTTTGTTAAGCCATTTCCCAATTGAAGGACATCTACTTGATTTCCAATGCTTTGCCACCACAAACGGGGCTTCTTTGAATATTTTTTGTACAAGTTATATTTGTACCCTTTTTCATCATCTCTCTAGGGTATGGACCCAGTAGTGATATTGCAAGATCAAAGGGTATGCAAAATTTTGCTGTCCTTTGGGCATAGTTGTGAATTACTCTCCAGAAAGGTAGGTTGATTTCACAACTCCACCAACAATGTAATAGTGTCCCAGATTTCCCACAACCCTTTCAAAAATGATCATTGTCCTTTCTGGTCATATGGGCTAATATGCAAGGTGTGAGGCGGTACTTCAGAGAAGTTTAATTTGCATTTTTCTAATAAGTAATGAAAATCATTTTTGTTAATATATATTAAGAGCAAGTAGATTGCAACAGTATACCAAAATAATTATTTAATCTCTTACTAGGAGGATTTCTGTTGGTACTTCAGGTATTTAGATCCAGAAATGTTTCAATATTAAGAAAGCCTTATGCATAATTGATATCCAAAAATAATCAGCAAAAGTAATTTAATTTCATTCATTTGAGAAAAAAAATCTTTTTTTTTTATTTTATCAAGGCAATGAGGTTAAGTGTCTTGGCCAAGGTCACACAGTTAGGTATTTATTAAGTACCTGATATCCAATCCAATTTGAACTCAGGTCCTCCTGACTCCAGGACTGGGACTCTATTCACTGCACCATCTAGTTGCCCCCTGTAAAAAAAATCTTTTGACAAAATAAAATAATCATTTCTTTTAAAGCACTAGAAAGCATAGGAATACATGAAATTTTCTTAAAATATTAAGTTCTATCAATAGATAACTAAAAATAATCTTATACTGAGGATAAACTATAACCTTCCTGTATAATCAGAATGAAACAAAGATGTTCATTCCTTCCATTACCATTCAATATTATAAGATATACTAGCAATTTCAAAAAGAAAAGAACAGGAAACTGAAGGCATCAGAATATACAATTAGATAGCAAAACTACCACTTTTACCAGATGATATACTTAGAGAATTCTAAGGCATCACTTCAATAATTAGTCAAAGATTAACACTATAAAAGTTACAAATATGAAATTCCAAAAATAATTATCATTTCTTTATGCTTCTTGAAAAATCTAGCATGAAGATATATGTATAAATTTCAATTAAGGCATCTGCAGATGTTATAAAATACTTAGGAGGTACTTGTGATGACATATAGGAATTATGTAAAGATAATTATGAAACATTTCATGTATACAGAAACAGATGGAGAAATAAAAATTGCACGACTGTAGGTTGATCCAGTATTATACAAAATGACACTAGGAAAGGATATGTTTTTTTGCTTATTTTGTGTCATACCAAAAAAACCCTACCAAATAATTGCTTTATGGAGCTAGGAAAAATAATGACAAAATTAATTTCAAAGGACAATATGTTCAAATTTTAAAAGAAATCATTTTTTTAAATGAAAAACGTCATTTCTTACCTTCCCAACTTAAACAATAATACAGAATGGTAACCATCAAAATAATATGATAATAAAAAAGAGGTACAGAGATTGAACAATGGATAAAATTAAAACGTTGTCAAAATTGTCTGATAGTTTCTAACACAAATTGGCATTTGTTTCTGGCTTAAATGCAGTCATAAAATCTTTATTTTATTCAGCTATTTCACTCCAATATATTATTCATAAGAAAAATCATTTCAACAAAGCAAATTAGAGAATATAAGGAAACCAGAGAGGGACTTATACATGTATACATAATATACATATATATATATATGTATATATATATATACATATACATATACAGAAAAAATATACATATATGTACACACACATATAACAAAAATTAATGAACATTTTATATTGGCGTGTTCAATGGAAAACAGTATGAAGAAATCTTGACTGCAAACTATTTATATCATAATTTCACAAAAAACAAAAGCAAGCCAAGGTCATGAATGTATTAATCCTACTAAAAAGACATGATTGTTTATTTATTTTCTTAATCATTTATCCAATCAGAAGAAACTAAATAATTATTGATCATGTGTCCATTATAGCCTGTGTGATGTGATGCATGCATACAAAAATATTTTAAAATTTTACACTAAGAAAGTAAAGAAGTAAAATCAAAACAATATTTTTCTTCTTAAAGGAGAATGCCAAGTATATCTGCAGAATTCTCACTTTGCCTATTCACAGGGTTATTAGGCAGCTTCGTTTGTACAGTAACATTCAATAATAGAGCACAGCAATGACTTCAGGTCTTAGGAAGCTATATTTTTTACTTTTTCTCAGACAATGTCTAATTTTTTTGATACATATAAATTGAAGAAAGTGGCATTCATGACAAAAATTATGGCATCTCATCAGGCAGTTTTCCCTGATACTGCCCAGTCTTTTCATTGTCTTTTTCTTCCTTTGGCTACTTCATAAAAATTAGGTAATTCACAATTATTTTCTCAACTATTACTGCTACAAGCTAAGAATTGTTTTTTCTCCCAGATTTTTAAGTTTACCTTTTAGTCACAGTATAATGCTAAATGAGTAGAAGATTCAAAACTATAATCATTTAAAGGGCTTAACAATTGTACAAGAAAAGAAAATGCCCCCATAATTAAACTAAATGTATAATTAGCCATTGAAACAACTGTGGTAAAAATTAGCCACTGAACAACATCCACAACTGATCAGCTGCAATTTTAATTATGCAACCAATTAGCTTTTTCTTGGCCATATCTACGTGTCATAAAATTGCTACTTCATAATATGTATTTTTTTTTGCAAGGCAAATGGGGTTAAGTGGTTTGCCTTAAGACACACAGCAAGGTAATTATTAAGTGTCTGAGGCCGGATTTGAACTCAGATACTCCTGACTCCAGGGCCGGTGCTGTATCCACTGCATGACCTCACTGCCCCCATAATATGTATTTTAAGAAGTACACAGGTTTTTGGTTTAAAAAAACAAAATAATTTTTGTTTCCTAACTTCTTTCTTGAGGATTTTTTCCTATTGTTTATGATCCAAATATAGTCTTCATTTTGTTTAAGTGAAGATAAGCAAGCAATTCTCTCTTAGCAATATTTTTTAAAAATTTGCTGACTCATATAATTATATTAATAATATGAACAGCCATCATATATAAAGTATATTAAAGTTTGCAAAGCAATTAATATACATTATTTCATTTGATTCTCATAAAAGCCTTTTAAAGGGTTACTATTATCCCCATTTTATTAAAAATTTAACTAAGACTGCCAGAGATTATATGAGTTATCCCTGGGTTTATATAAAAATAGTAAGTGTAGAGGAAGAAATGAAGCTCAGATTTTCCTGAAACCATAACTATCCTTTTTTGACACCTAACTATATATGAAAGCAATAATCTCTTCTGCCATAGTGTTTCTTTGAAATATAGAATGCTGCATTGGCAGTGATTAGCTAGAAAATACGTAAAATCCATTTTCAAGATAAATAAAAAGATACTAATGACACATTTGTAATTTTATTCTGAATCACTTAAATTTTCCCATTATTTTCATAAATTTAAGCAATAAAGAAGAGAATAAATCAAGGGTTTACTTGTAAGTTTGCTGACTTCTGAACAGTTAAGTACTCACACTGAAAATTTCAAAATCAGCTCTCACAATCTGATTTACCCTGGATCTTGATTCTTTGACCACATAAAAAGAGTGTCCTAAAGGGAATATTCTTGAAATGTTATTCAATTAGCCCCATTTTTACATGTATTTGCATTGACATATGCACAAACATATATAATAATTGAAAACATCACTAAAATTGAAACAAGACTGAGATACTACTTCATTGTCTGATTGGTTATTATGACAAAAAAAGGAAAAAAAAATAAGTACCATTGGTGAAATTGTGACCGTTCAAATATTCTGGAAAACAATTTGGAAAAATACCCAAAGGGCTACAAAACTGTGCATTTACTTGGATTCAACAACACCACTATTAGATCTTTTCCCAAAGAGATCAAAGAAAAGAGTATAGGACACATATACAAAAATATTGGTAGGAAGTCTTTTTGTACTCCCAAAGAATTGTAAATTAAGATGATGCATATTAGTTGTGAATGACTAAACAGATTTTGTATATGTGCTACAAGAAATGACAAGTAGGATGATTTCAGGAAAAAATGAGAAGATGTATATGAACCAATGAAAAGTTAAATGAGCAGAAGTAGGAGGAAAACATGGTACACAGTGGCAGCAATATGTGCTCAATAGTGAAAAACTAAGCGATGCTCCAGTGCATTGATCCAAGTAAATTGTAAAGCATGCATGATGAAAAATAATATCCATCTCCAAAGAGATAAATGATGGGCTCTGAATGAAGATTGAAGCAGGTTTTTTAAAAACTAAATTAGGGGCAGCTAGGTGGTGCATTGGATAAAGCACTGGCCCTGGAGTCAGGACTACCTGGGTTCAAATCTGATCTCAGACATTTAATAATTACCAAACTGTGTGGCCTTGGGCAAGACACTTAACCCCATTTGCCTTGCAAAAACCCTAAAAAGAAACAAAACTAAATAAACTTTTTTTGAGTTTTCTTTAGCAATATGACTAATGTGTAAATATGTTTTGCATGACTTCATAGATATAATCAATAAAAATTGCTTTTCATTTCAAGGAGGTGTAGGGACAAATGAAAGGGAAAGAATTTGAAGCTGAATTTTTTTAAAAAAGTTTAAAATGTTAAATATAATTGGAAAAACATTTAAAAAGTTAAATACATTATATTATAATCTAACACAATAGAAAAAAATATAACATAGCATAATACAACATAACCTAATAATATAATATAATACAATATAATGCAATAATGATATAAATAGCATATGTGATATGGTATGATAAAATAATGTAAAATAATATATATAATGTAATAATTACAAAAAATATAATTAATATCACCACTATACTGTAACAATCTACCATAATAAAATGTGATATGATTTGACATAAATGGTACAACAAAATATAATATAAAACAATGTATCATTCTATAATATAGACACATATACTTCTATCTATCTATCTATCTATCTATCTATCTATCTATCTACCTATCTATCTATCTATATTTGTGCTTAGCCATTTCTTTAGTATATATGTATGTATGCATCTATTTCCTAGCAGGTGGCTCATTTTGACCAAACTTTAAGTTCCCTACTTACTAGTGCAGATATATTTTGGAATATAGGTTGGATCCATTCTACTCCATTATCACTAAAACAAGAAATTATTTAAAGTATAGTTGTTGGTGTACAGATACTTTTAATATACTATCTCAATCTATACTCATTGAGGGATTAAGTATCACTGGATTATTGAAATCATATGGTCCATGTGGTATCCATTTCCTTCCAAGAATTTCAGTCTTTTATTGCAGGTAATTTCCCCTCAGAAGACAGGTTTTTAATGGAATTAAAACTACAGGAAGATTTAAAGGAATATGTGGTGAAACTAATATTTACTAATATTATTTATATAGTATCTAAGTGACAATATTTAAGGGAAATAGAAAAAATTATACCTGCTCTTAATGACTCCTAATTATTTCCTAAAATGGATAGTGTGTTGGAATTGGTCTTTTCTGTCTCTTTTCATTTATTCCTCCTCTTCCATTTATCCTTCTTGAATTAAAATGCTTCTTCATTGTTGCAAATGTGAAAATTAACATTTTTCCCCCCACCTCAAATCTTTTTAAATATTTTAGTTCTTTTCCCCCTTGGTTCATTTCCTTCATTACTGAACTATATCAAAACAATATTGTTATATTGGAGATAAGCAACGGTGTGTCCAACTGTGACTGGTCAGACCAACAGAAACTCAGATTGATCTACAACATGTCAGGCACTAATAGTCCATGTGAACTCCCAGAAGCAATATTCTCAACTCACCCTTTTCATTTTTCCTTTGAATGAATTTAAATTTTTCTTTGCTCACAGACCACAGCATCCTCTCTGAAGAAGGCAAACAATCTTGGGGCTGGGGTGGGAATCCTATGCTAGTGTCTTCCATGTATCACAATCAATTAAAAAGTTCTTAGGAAAGAACTACAGAGTGCCCTTGTATCATTTTTTTTCTGACAGATCTGTGAGTGCTTCTGGTGTAAAATTTCTCCATGAAAAAATCTTTTTGTGAAATATATGATTGACATGGACAGTCCATCAGAGTCATGCTTTCTGTAGTAATTTTTTTGTTTTTTATTGTTTTTTGAATTTTACAATTTCCCCTCCAGTGTTGCCTCCCTCCCCCCAACCATCACAGAAAGCAGTCTGATAATTTTTTAGATTGTTTCCATAATATAGACTGATCAAAATTGAAAGTGAGAAAGGAATCATATCCTTAAGAAAAAAATAATATGCAAGAGATAGCAAAATTATATAATAAGATACCTTTTTAAAATTTAAATTAAATGTCTTTGTTCAAACTACACAATTCTTTCTTTGGATAGAGATGATATTCTCCATCACAGATACCCTAAAATTGTCCCTGATTGTTGCACTGATGAAATGAGCAAGGCCATTAAATTTGACCATCACCCACATGTAGCTGTTAAGTTATACAATGTTCTTGTGGTTCTGCTCATCTCACTCAGCATCAGTTCATGCAAGTCTCTCAAGGTTTCTCTGAATTGCCATCTCTCCTGGTTTCTAATTTAACAATAGTGTTCTTTAACTTACATAGGCCAGAATTTGTTAAGCCATTACCCAACTGATGGACATTCAGTCAATTTCCAGTTTTTTGCCAACACAAATAGGGCTGCTACAAATACTTCAGTCTGAGTGATGTTTTTAGCCTTTCTCAGGATCTTTTCTGGGCATAAAACCAGTAGTGGTATTGCTGGATCAAAGAGAATACACAATTTTATTGGCTTTCACCAAATTGCTCTCCAGAAAGGCTGGATGAGTTCACAGCTCCACCAACAATGCATTAGTTTCCCAGAATTTCCACATCCCCCTCCATAGATCATTGTCCTTTCTGGTCATACTGGATATTCTGAGAGGTGTGAGGTGGTACCTCAGAAATGCTTTAATTTCCATTTCTTTAATAAGTAATAATTTAGAGCAATTTTTCATATGACTATGGATCACTTTGATTTCCTCATCTGCAAATTGTCTCTGCATATCCTTTGACCATTTGTCAATTGGGGAACGGAATGGTTTGTTTTTTGATGTTATAAATTTTACTTAGTTATCTATATATTTTAGAAATGAATCCTTTGTCAGAAATACTAGTTCTAAAATTGTTCCCCAATTTATTACATTTCTTTTGATCTTGGTTAGAGTGCAATAGCTTTTTAATTTAATGTCATCAAAATTGTCCAGTTTGTTTTTAATGATGTTCTCCATTTCTTCCTTGGTCATAAACTGCCGCCCTTTTGATAGATCTGATAGATAAACTATTGCTTCATCTTCTAGTTTGCTTACAATATTGTCTTCTTTGTCTAAATTCTGTATCCACTATAACTTCCAATTTTCCCAAGAGTTTTTATTGGAGAGTTTATATCCCAATAGCTGGACTCTTTGGGTTTGTCAAACAGGAGATTACTGTAATCATTTCCTGCTATTGGTCCTAGTCTATTCCAACTGATCCAACAATCTATTTCTTAGCCAATACCATAAATTTTTGATAACTGATTCTTTATAATATAATTGTAGATCTGGTAGGGCTAAGCTAACACCTTTTGCACTTTTTTCTTTTCTTTTTTTTTAGGGTTTTTTTTGCAAGGCAAATGGAGTTAAATGGCTTGCCCAAGGCCACACAGCTAGGTCATTATTAAATGTCTGAGACTGGATTTGAACCCAGGTACTCCTGACTCAAGGGCTGGTGCTTTATACACTGTGCCACCTAGCTGCCTCCAAATGAGAAATTAACATGATAATTTGGAGGTACTTTGTCAAAATATATGCCAATAAATTGGACAAATTGAGTGAAATGGATGAATATGTACAAAAATACAAACTACTCAAAATAACAGAAGAGGAAATAAATTACTTAAATAACCCAATTTTGGGAAAAGAAATTGAGGAAACTATCAATAAACTCCATAAGAAAAAAATCTCCAATTCCAGATGGATTTACAAGTGAATTCTATCAAACATTTTAAGTATCTGAGACCAGATTTGGACCCAGGTACTCCTGACTCCAAGGCTGGTGCTTTATCCACTACGCCACCTAGCCACCCATTTTGCACTTTTTTTCACTAAATCTCAGAAAATTCTTGACTTTTTATTTCTCTGTATGAATTAACATACAATTTTTTCTAACTAATTAAAGTAACTTTTTGAAATTGTGATGGGTAGGGCACTAAATAAGTAGTTTAATTTAGGTAGAATTTTTCATTTTTATTATATTATCTCAGCTTATTCATGAGCAATTGATATTTTTCCAGCTATTAAATCTAGTTTTATTTGTGTTAGAAGTGATTTGTAGTTGTTTTCATAGGTTTTATGTGTCTGTCTTGGCAGGTAGACTCCCAAGTATGGTATATTGTCTGAAGTTATTTTGAATGGCATTTCTCTTTCTAGCTCTTCCTGCTGTATCTTGCCAGTCATAAATAGAAATGTTGAGAATTTATGAGGTTTCATTTTATATCCTGCAACTTTGTTAAAAGTTGCTAATTGTTTATAGTAGGTTTTTAGATCATTCTTTAGGAGTTTGTAGGTATATCATCATGCCATCTACAGGTTCAAAAATTTGTTTCTTCCTTCCCAGTTCTAATTTTTCAATTTCTTTTTATTCTCTTATTGCTGAAGCTAACATTTCTAATAAAATATTGAATAGTAGTCGTGATAATGGACATCCTTGTTTCACCCCAATCTTATTGAGAATAGCTCTATCTTATCCCCATTGCATACAATGTTTGTTGATGGTTTCAGTTAGATACTATTTATTATTCTAAGGAAAAATCCATTTATTCCTATGCTCTCTAGTGCTTTTTTGTTGAAATGGGTGCTGTATTTTGTCAAGGGCTTTTTCAGCATATATTGGCATAGACATATGATTTTTGATAGTTTTGTGTATTAATAAAATTAATTATACTAACAGTATTCCTATTATTGAACCAGCCCTGCATTTCTGGGATAACACTTTCTTGGTCATATGATATCATCCTAGTAATGATTTGCTATAATCACTTTACTAAGATTTTATTTAAGATTTTTGCTTCTATATTCATTAGGGAGATAGGTCAATAATTTTATTTCTCTGTTTTGACCCTTCCTGGTTTAGTTATGAGCACCATATTGTTGTTATAGAAAGAGTTAGGCAGAGTTCTATCTTCACCTACTTTGCAAGAGTTTATATAAAATTGTAACCAATTGTTCCTTAAACATTTAATAAAATTCACTTGTGAATCTCTCTGAACCTAGAGAATTTTTCTTAGGGAGTTCAATAATGGCTTGCTGAACTTTTTTTCTGAGATAGGGTTATTTAAGTATTTAATTTCCTCTTCATTTAAGCTGGGCAACTTATGTTTTGCAAATATCCATCCATTTCACTTAGATTAGCAAATCTATTAGCATACACTTGGCCAAATTACTTCCGTATTGTTACTTTAATTTCCTTCTCATTGGACTGAGTTCATGCTTTTCATTTACGATACTGGCAATTTGGTTTTCTACTTTCTTTTTTTGAATCAAATTAACTAGAGGTTTATCAGTTTTATTGTGTTTTTCATGAAACCATCTCTTGATTTTATTTATTAATTCAGTAGTTTTCTTGCTTTTGCTTTTATTAATTTCTCTTTTTATCTTTAGATTTCTAATTTGATATTTAATTGGGGGGTTTAATTTGTTCTTTCTATAAATTTTTTGTTGCATGTTAGTTTATTGATTTATTCTTTCCTCAATTTATTCTTGTAAACATTTAAAGATATAATATATCCCCTGACAACTGCTTTGGCTATATCCCATAAGTTTTGGTATGTTGTGTAGTTATAGTCATTATTTAGCATGAAATTATTAATTCTTTCTATAAGTTGTTGTTTGATCTACTCATTCTTTAAAATGAGGCTATTTAATTTCCAATTAGTTTTAGTTCAATATCTCCCTGGCCCATTATTGCAGTACATTTTCTTTGCTTTATGAACTAAGAAGGATGTATTCACTGTCCCTACTTTTCTGCACTTGATTACTAAGTTTTATGCTCCAGTACATGGTTATTTTTGTGTAAGTGCCATGCACTACAGAAAAAAGTATATTCATTTCTATGCCCATTCAGTTTTCTCCAAAAGTCTATCATGTCTATGTTTTTGAACATTCTTTTTTACCTCAGCTTCCTTCTCTATTTTATAGTAAGATTTATCTAAATCTGAGAATGGGAGTCTGAGGTCTTCCACAAGTAGAGTTTTGCTGTCTATATCTTCCTATGATTCATTTAGCTTCTCCTCTAAGAATTAGGATGATATATCCCTTAGTGCATACATAATTAGTTTTGAGATTCCTTAATTGTCTATGGTGCCTTCACGGAGGATATGGTTTCTTTCATTATTTCTTTTAAACATATCTATTTTTGCAGCTGCATTGTCTGATATCAGGATTGCTGTACTTGCTTTTTTCACTTCCATTGAAGTAAAATATATTTTGCTCCAACGTTTTACCTTTACTCTGTATGTATCTCTCTTCAGTGTGTTCAGGAAGCCCAATGTGTCTTAGATTGTCTCTTCTGGTACTATTCTCGAGGTCAGTGGTTTTTCTGATGAAGTATTTTATATTTTATTCTATTTTTTCAATTTTTTTTATTTTGTTTAACAGATTCTTGTTGTCTCATGAAGGCATTAGTTTCCCCAGATTCCATTCTTTTATTTAGATAATTTTCTTCATTTACGTTTTGCAGCATATTTTCCAATTTTTCAATTCTGTTTTTGAAGAGATTTTCAATTTGTCCAATTGTAGTTTTGAGAGAATTATTTTCTTTTTTGCATTACCCCAGTTGAGGTTTTGAGAGAATTAGTTTCATATCGTATTGTTCCAATTGTATTTTCCAAACATTTGTTTTCTTGTTGTGAGATGTTAATTATCTCTTGAAAGGTGTTAATTTTCTCTTGAGTTTCTTTTCCCATTTTTTCCAATTGATTTTTAAACTCCTTTCAGATTTCTGCAAAAAAGCCTTTCTGGGCTAGAGACCAATTCATATTCTCCTGATAAGTACTAGGTCTCTCTGTTAACATATTTACCTTCTAGGTAGTTTTCTACTGTATCCCCCTTTCATTTGCCTTTCTTCATTTTTCAAGCATCCTGTGTTTTGGGAGGAACTGCCTCACAGAGTGTTGGTTTTGCAAATCCTAGAGGCTTTTCTCACTGGTTTTAGCAACTCCAACTGTCCTGGACACCAGGGGGTAGTAGATACTTTTGTTGAGTCTGGTGGAGGGAACTCAGGCCGACATCAATATGATGCATAAGCTGGTTTGTTTATTGATCACAGGATACATAGTTTTATACTCTACATTTACGTAACCAATTACATAAGCATTTTAGCAAGCATTTTTTTCACATGCATACCTTGTGTATGTCTTAGGTGATTGTTTTGAGAACCAAATAGTGATTTGATAAACAAAGTGCAGAAGGTAATTATCTCAGAATGCGCTATCTATCTGAGCCTGAGAATACACCTCCTTAGCTCAGACATGCAGCTACTCCCTTATCTAAGCTCTGAAGTACATCTTGCTCCTTAAAGCACATAACTATTTCTGTGTTAACCCTTCATAGCTCTTAGCCTGGAATACATATGACACAACATGTTTGCTCACTTAGCTTAATAACTCCAAGGGGATGGGCCAGTAGAGCATACTAGTTACTTTCTCTGGAGTCTCTGTGATCTTTATTTGTGGCCTTCTCCCTAAGCCTGGATGGTGTGTTGTATGCAGGAATACTGAAGCTCAGAACAGCCCTGCAGTGAGAACTTGAAGCAGGAATTGGAAAAGCCCACCTGCAGCCCACAGACAGTAAGGGGGTAGGGGGGGATTGTATAAATTTCTCTGCTCTACCTGGAGCAAGATTCTGCTGTATACCCACACTCAGATCTAGGTTGCAGTTTGTGTTGTCATACAAAGATAGCCAAGCAGGGTTCCTCCTCACAGCTCCAGGCCAGAGGAGACGGTCTGTTTATCTACATATCAAAGTACAGGCAAGAGAGCATAAGACCTTGAAGGAAATAAAGGGCCCAGTGGGTTGTCCCAAAAAACCCCTAATACCTTGGAAGTGTAGTAAATTAGTCTTAGGCTGAGAAAATAAACAAACAAAAGAATAAGAAGAATCTGAGCATAGAAAATTACTTTGGTTCTGTGGAAGATTCAGAAAATAACAAACACAAAGCTTCTGTATCCAAAATTTCTAAGAGAAATAGAAAGTTTATTCAGGCCATGAATGAGCTCAAAAAAAGTCATTGAAATGTAATTGAGGGAGGTAGAGGAAAAATTGGGAGGAGAAATGAGAGCTATGCAGATAAATCATGAAAACCAAGTCAGCAACTTGGCAAAAGAAATACAAACAATACTGAAGGACATAATACGTTAAAAACCAGTTTAGGTCAAATGGGAAAAGCAACACAAAAGGCAAACAAGGAGAAGAATGCCTTAAAATTCAGAATTGGACAGCTGGAAAAGTAGATAATAAAGCTCTATGAAGAAAATAACTCCTACAAATGCAGAATGGAACTAAAGGAAATCAAAAAGATATAAAACTCTTCAAAAAATGTCAAAAATTAGTAGAAGTATAAAATATCTCTTTGGAAAAACAACTAACTTCCAAAACAGATTCAGGAGAAATAATTTGAAAATTATTGAGCTTCCTGAAAATCATGACCAGGAAAAGAGCCTAGACATCATTTTGCAAGAAATAATAAAACAAAATTGCCCTGAGATCCTACAAACAGAGGGTAAATTAGAAATTGAAGGAATTCACCAGTCTCCTCCTGAAAGAGATACCAAAAGAAAAACTTCCAGGAATATTATAGCCAAATTCCAAAACTCCAAAATCAAAGAGAAAATACTAAAAGATGTCAGATTAAAACAATTCAACTACCATGACTCTATAGTCAGGATTACACATGATCTTGCAGCATCTACATTAAGGGCACATTGGGCTTGGAAAATAATATCCCAGAAGGCAAAATATCTTGGTTTACAACTGAGAATGAACCACGCAGAAAATTTGAACATCCTCTTTCAGGGGAAAAGATGGACTTTTGATGAAACAGGGGACATTCAAACTTTCCTCTTGAAAAAACATAGTGAAACAGAAAGTTTGATCTTCAAGTACAGGACTCTGGTGAACCATAGAGGGGATGGATGAGAAGGAGTAACTATGAGGAACTTAATGATGTTGAACTGTATGAATTCCTGCATGGGAAGAAGATATTAATAATTTATATTAACATCCTCATTTATCAGAGATGTTAGAAGGAGCATATATAGAGAGGGCACAGGAATGACTAGAATGTAATGGTACAATCTAGTAAAAAAGATCGAGTCAATGGGTGATAAAGGAAAGTACTGGGAGAAAGAGAAAGAAGAGGAGGAAGGGGCTAAGGTATTTCACATAAGAGTCAAGAAAAAGCTTTTACAATGGAGCAGAATGGGGGAAGGCAAGGGGGAATGAATGAGCCTTCATTCTCATGAGAAATAACTCAGAGAGGAAATAACATAAACACTCAATAGGGTATAGAAATCTATCTTACCCTAGAAAAAATGAGAAGAAAGGGATGGGATAAGGGGTAGGGGTTGGAGGGAAGGGGGCAATAGATGATAGAAGAGAGGAAAGATTGTAGGAGAGGGTACTCAGATACAACACTGTTTTATACAGGGACAGGATGAAGGGAGAGAAGAATAGAATAAATGAGATAGGGGAGGAATAGAGTGGAGGGAAATAGAGCTTATAATACCAACTATTGAAGAAATAATGAAGGAACTTATCTGATGAACTTTTTTGATAAAGAAGACAAATCACTGCAGAGACAGAGCCATTGGAATTTGAACAGACTGAAGTAGATATATTTTTTCTCTTTCATTATTCTTAAGGTTTCTCAACTTCTTGGGGGGGGGGAGAAGGTTTTATGTTTATTCTCATAAGAACATTATTGTAATAAAACAAAATATAAAAATCTAATTAAAACATTTTAACAAAATAAAGAAAAATACAACAAAACATAAAAAAGAAATAGGGTGTCAGATGTGTTTTCAGATATAGATATAACTAGATATAATAGGACACTTTTACTTCTAGGCCATATTCTTTCTTTAGAGTGCTGTCTGTGTGTAAGATTTCTTAGTTGTCAGTTCTCTGTCTGAAAAGCAGAAAAAATGACCACATGACTCATTTCCTAAAGTCTCCCAAGTGCTCTCCTAAGCTTTCAGATGATTTTTTTGTGCAGTGTAAAAAAAATCTTAGGATAGTTTTAAGTATTAACACCTTAAAGTACCCCCCAAAACACACACACACACACACACACACACACACACACACACACACACACACACACTTCCTTTACTAAATCTATTACATTGCTGATATTTTGAAAGCATTATGCTCAATAAAGAATGAGTTTTTATACTTTAAAAGACAGTCATTAGGAAGTACAGATAAACTTTTTTATTTTAATTTTAGGACCAATCTAACAGAAGTTGTTCAGTTGTTTTTCAGTCATGTTTGACTTTTTGCATTCCCATTTTGGGTTTTCTTGGCAAGGATGCCAAAGTCATCTCCAAATCATTTTACACACACATACATATACATATACATATACATATACATATACATATACATATACATATACATATACATATACATATACATATACATACATACATATATATATATATATATATATATATACATATACTGAAGCAAACATAACTAAGTGATTTGTCCAGGGTCATATATCTAGAAAATGTTTCAGACCAGATTTGAACACAAGAGGTGAGGACTTGGTTACTTTAGGCCCTGTTTTCTATCCTCTGCATTACCTATCTGCTCTAACAAAGGAAGAGGAAAAAAAATTAAAAAATACAAGAGAATTATTCTATCTAGAATTATTCTATTTTCTGTCCTATCCTGTCTATAACTCTTGTGACATAACTTTTTCAATATTAGACTTATTCCTAAGCAAGGGAATAGATAGTGTATATGTCTATGAGGCAATAATTCTCCAAGAATTTGTAGTTTTTAAAGACCTTAAAGATTATGGGGTCATAGGTTCAGATTTGGGGGGATCTTAAACATCTTCTTATAACATCTTCTCAATTTTATTGAGAACTATGAGATCTAAACAAATTGACTTTTTTCAGTTTACAGAAAAAAGAAAGTGACATGGCCAGGATGTGCTAGTGGAAATTCAATTAAGACACAAAGTCAGATCTTCTAACTACAAATCCTGTGCTTGCTCTATTGAACCACTGGAACATGGTATAGCAACAGGGTACTGATTCTAGAATCCCAGAACTTGATGCAATTGTCACCTCTGATACTGTGTGGTCTTGGAAAATCATCAAACTTAAATTTCAGTTTCTTCATTTGTAGATTGAGGCAACTGAATTAAATGTTTTCTGAAACCAGTATTCTATCCATCCTATCATAATTACCCATTTTATATAAATTTATGCTTTTTTCTTATGAACTTCAGTGGCGCAGTGGATAGACAATAAGCTTGGAATCAGGAATACTTATCTTTCTGATTTCAAATCTAGTCTCACACACATACCAGTTGTGTTATTCTGAGTAAGTCACTTAACTATGTTTGTCTCAGTTTCTTCAACTGTAAAATGTAAAAGAAAATTCAAAACACTTCAGAATCTTTGCCAGCAAAATCCTAAATGAAATCAAGAAGAACCAGACATGACTTTAAAATTAATGAAAATATTTTCTTTTCTAGGTTATATGTTCATGAATCTATATCACTAATATATCTGTACACTGCTCTAGACCACCATTCCCTGCTTTGCAAAGAAAGGGAAGGATAGAGTTCCTATGAGTTGATTTCAGAAGTTCATGAAATTAGTATGATTCAAATATATAATGCTAATATTGACAGGAAAATATTAATAACAATAATTATAATTATGGGGAAATATATGCTAAGGAAAGGTAATTCCAGCATCAATAGATTTTTTTAATCAGACTATTAACAATCAATTATGAAGAACCTTATATGTGGATACAAAGAAAAAGGGAAAAGAGTTCTGATCTTAAGATACTGAGTGAAATTATATATGTATGTGTGTATGTGTGTGTGTGTGTAATTTTAAACTTTAAACTAAGTGCTTAAGCTAAATCTGAGAGAAAAATTATTCAGAGATACCAAAAAATGAAAAAAAATCGACTACTTAAATAGCAGAACCAAAGCTGTTAACTGGTCACACACTAGAGAGCAGTGCACAGCCATTACTCCATAATGGAAATGTTTACCTAAAGAACATTGACCTGACAAAAGAAATAACCCCAAATATACCAATACTTCCTTCTTTTTCAAAACTTTTCAAAGGAGCTAATACTAACTCTCAGGCAGTTTGTGTTTCATCATTTGAAATGAAATCACTAAACTAATCTGACAATAACATTTGGTGTAAAGACCACCTTTTTCCTTTTTCAGATTGCTGGAAGTTCATTGAAGTATACTTCTAAACTATTTTATATTCTTAACTCTGATTTTATTTTACTCTTGCAGCATTTAGCAAGTAACTGTCTGCTCAATTAAGTGTAGCATTTTGAAAATGTAAAAAAGTAGAAATCCTGAATAGCTTCTTCACCAAGAGTTTAATTTCTTCATAGAAATAATAAGTGACGCTTTTAAGGACCAGAAAAGATGAGCCACTTCAGGTTTCATTTAAATTCTTCATGCCTTACCACTCAACATATTTGAGATGAATAGATTATATCACTTGATAGAAATAAAGTTGGTGTATTTGTTTGATTTTTAAAGTAGGAATTGTCACTATATATCACCAGATGGGAATATAAGTGGAGGTCCTATGTAGTATTGTTCTTTTGGAATATATGCCTCCACTCTATGATCTTGTCTTTTTCTTGATAAGAATTTATCATAATCAGTACTTATAAGACTACCATTATTTCGTGTAATTCTGCACAGCTTGTGGGCCAAAACTGCAAACTAGCATAACCAAGTGACTGAGAAAGTTTAGGAAAGAAGCTTTGATTTTACCTGACAGCAGTTGATTTCACTGGTGGATGAAAGAGGTGTTTTTACACTCCTTTCCCAACTGCTCTGTTGTTACAAGAGACTACGTTCTCTAGCATATAGGAAAAAATAGTCAGCTTGAGCAAGATGTTTTTAGGAAATCCATTTTGGGGCATCAAGATGATGCAGTGGATAGAGCACTGGCCTTGGAATCAGTGGAATGGGAGTGTGACTTTGGATAAATTACTTAATCCTGAATGTCCAGCATCTAGCATCATTTCAAGTCATCCTGATTCACATCTGTCCACTGGACCCAGATGGTGTAGGAAGAAAAAAGTGAGACTGGTGATCTAGCAGAGCAACTCCTCACCCAGAACCAATTCATGTGCTTGTCATGGCATTATCTCCTTGATGTCATGTCTTTCTTGAAAATGAAGGACAAGGGCGGCTAGGTGGCGCAGTGGATAAAGCACCAGCCTTGGACTCAGGAGTACCTGGGTTCAAATCCAGTCTCAGACACTTAATAATTACCTAGCTGTGTGGCCTTGGGCAAGCCACTTAACCCCATTTGCCTTGCAAAAAAAAAACCCTAAGAAAACAAAAAGAAAATGAAGGACAAAAGCATCAGAGACTATAACATGTAAAATGACTCCTGAGCTACCTAATACTTCTATACATTGTCCTTAAAAATGTGTGAAAGAATATTCAGCTAGGTGGCACAGTGTATAGAGCACCAGATCTGGAGTCAAGAAAATGTAAGTTTCAATTTGACTTCAGACATGTACTACCATGTGATCTTGAAGAAGTCATTTTTATCCTGCTTATGGGATATGAAATGGCAAATAGCTCCAGTATCTTTTAAACAAAAAATACCAAGTAGGATCATGAAAACTTGGACATGAACAATATGACTGAAAAACAATAGCAAGAGAGAACATTGTAGGGGTCAATTTATGCCTCTACTTGCAATTCCATTGATATCTTTAATAATTTTATTTCATTATATTAAAACTTATCTTCCCATTAGTTCTGAATATTTCTTTTTCTAATTCATGTTGACATTAAGATTTTTGGCACAGCTATAACATTTTTTTCTTTAATCTTTGGAGAAAAAAGAAATGATATTATGTTAATGTAAGGGTAAAGCAAAAGACATTCAATTGTTTTCCTTATTCTTTCAATCTTAGACTTTCTACTTTCTAATTCAGTTCCTCCTCTCAAAATTTTAAGAATTTTATAAGGTAGTACTTAAAAAATATAAAATTATGAACTCCATTTGTGTGGTTAGGTAATATAGAACACCCGGTAACCTATGAGGGATTGTTCTACAAAAAAGACATGAAAGGTGAGAATGAAGAAATAAATAACTAATGCAAGAAATGTAGATGGGGAAGATGGAAGAAGAAAAATGAATGTATATTTCAGAAGTTCATGGATCCTAGAGATCATCTATTAATAATAGAATTTATGACATTGTTGGCAATATTTTTCTAACTATTACCTCATTTGATCCTCACAACAAGACACATAGATTATTAACGATATTAACTATAATCTCTCTTGTGCTTTTCAAGCCAATATGCAATTAGGATAGTATAGCCTACTTGAACATCACCAGGTTTTAAAAAAAGTAATACTAATTGAGCTCAGAATTACACAAGAAAAATTTCAACCTTCCTCCTGAGGTTTTATTTTGTGAATGAAGGATATTCTGTGTCTAACATAATTTATTGATTTAAAATATGATACTGCTGTCATTGAAGAAAAGATTCAGTCAAATTAACTAGGAGCAACAAATAAATAAATATAACAGAAACACTTGTTTGAAAAAAAGACTTTAGAATTAAAATAAAGTGATAACATCCATTGCCTATATATATATATCTATATATCTATATATATATATATATATATATATATACATGTATATGTGCAATGTGAAAAAACCTCATAATCATATTTTTATAGATATGTTTCTAGCATTCATAAGGAAAAATATATTTTGGACTTTTGGACAATTTCTAGACAGACATACATATGCATTCTTCAATAGAGATATATTTCTGTAAACTTAGAATGATACCATATTTTATGTAGACCCCTCTCAAATAAGTAGCAATTAAATCTTTACAGTAGCCAACATTGTTTTATTTTATGGATTTTGCTTGGTTTCTCTCCATTGTCCTCCATAAAATGCAGTAATCAACATGAATACTATGATGGTATTAACAAAGACAGATGACACTGCTTATGACACTGACAGTTTCTAATTAAAGTGTTCATTTGACTCTTGGAAAAACATTCCAATGAAAATAGTTTTGATGAATTTATTGTTACCATGTATGAAAGATTAAACATTATTTAAATATCTTAAAATAAGTGATTGAATACTTTTTGAGAATTACAAAACATATTTTGATTAAATATTTTTGTTTCTTTTAGTGGAGATTCTACCAGGAAAGAATTAAAATTTAGTTTCTATAACCTAGTTATCACAGTAAATTTAGACCTAGTAATACTTTCATTTACTTAACTGCATAGATTAAAACATATACTTAATAAACACTTACAATGTATTAGATGCTTTGCTAACATGTGGGAAGAAAAATATGTTAAAACAATGCTGTCCTTTCCCCTTGGGGAGATGAAAAATATGAAGGGGAGTAGGAAGAAAAATATGCAGGCAGTATGTTTGGGAAATACAAGTGATTTTAAAATATGGGTCTGGTCAAAAATAAAGTCAATGTTCATCTATCAGAATCCACAATATTTAAGTTTGAGTTGATTTGCTCTGTTCTTAAATGTCTTCCCATGAGTTGTGATAAATGGTGGAGGGAGGCAAGGAAGTTCTCAAATCTTTTTCTGATCTCCCTCTGAAAACAATAAAAAGGCAAATTGAAATTATTTTTTTTTTCAGTTCAAGATATCTTGAAGGAATTACCAGAAACATCTACCTCATATGGCTAAAAGGGAGTACAGTCACATAAAGGCAAAGGAACAAGGAAGCCAGTGAAAAGCACTTAGCCACACTGCATCTTAGCAACCAACTATAAGCGTCTTAGTTCTTCAGGCCAACAGTACAGCAGGATAGTAGTGAAGGCCCCAGTCCTAGCATAGAAGGCATACTTTGAACTCTGAGTTACTAGTGCAAGAGAAAGTACTGGGTTCACCTACACTAATGTAGGAGCAAACTGTGAACACTTAAGATCCCAGTACAGAAAATCAGGTATTAGAACCAGGTCCTCCAGCATGAAAAGCTTAGGATTGTATTATTTTGCCCCAGAAGCAGAGTCCCCAAAATGAGCAACACCTCCCACAGACCACAGACAAATTCAAAAGATGAGCTAACCATAAACAGTTACTATGTTTCTAGGGAAAGTCAAAGTGCCAGCTTAATATAGCAGAACAATGACAAAATGCACATATGTGAGGTCTCAAAGCCGAGAGCCATCAAGCAGCCGCTACAAGAGTACTCAGTCCATGGATGATAAGGATGTGGGGGGGGTTATTGAGGTCTCTCCACTAGCTCTGGGACAAGACCCTTTTGCCTTGCCTGTATTCAGATCCCAATCACAATCTGGGACCCATTATTTCCATAGAAGCTGGGGCCCTCTTCATAATTCCAGGGCAGAGAGGACTGCTCGTGGTCATCCACAGACCAACACAGAGGTTAGGAGAAATGTCAAAATTTATCATAAGACATTGAAAAAATTGCAGTCCTTGGAGTAAGGGGTCCCCAAAACACTCAAAAGTATGGGAAGAACATTAAAACCAGGTCATAGGTAGGGGAAATAATTAAAACAACAACAACAAAAAAAGAATCTGACTGTGGATAAATGCTCTGGTCCCATGGAGGTTCAAAACACATATTCAAAAGAAGTCAAAGTCAAAGCTTTTATATTCAAAATCTCCAAGAAAAATAGGAATTGGTGTCAGGAAATGGAAAAGTTCAAAAAAAGATTCTGAAAATCAAGTAAGGTAGACAGAGGAAAAATTGAAGAGAAATGAGAGTGATGCAGGAAAATCATGAAAACCAAGTCAAGAACTTCATGAAAGATATACAAAATGAAGCCAAAGAAAACAACATGTTAAAAACCAGTTTAGGTGAAATAGAAAAAGTCATGCAAAAGATCAGTGAGTGAAGGCCTGTCTAGGTGGTACAGTGAATAAAGAACTGGCCCTGGAGTCAGGACAACCTGAGTTCAAACCTGATTTCAGAAACTTAATAAATTACTAGCTGTGTGAGCTTGGGCAATTCAATTAAGCTCTTTGGACTTGCAAAAAATTTTTAAAAATTTATAAAAATGATCAAGGAGACGATGCATTAAAAAGCAAAATTGACAAAATGGAGAAAAGGAGAAAGGAAAACTTTCTGAATAAACAACTGTTTCAAATGTTGAATGAAGATAAAGGGAATGATTTTCTGAGAATTCAAGAAACAATAAAACAAAATTAAAAGGATGAAAAAATTAGAATAAAATGTGAAATACTTCATTGGGAAAACAACTGATGTGGAAAATGGATGCAGGACAGGGAATTTTAAAATTATTGGGCTACCTGAAAATCATGAGAAGGAAAAGAGCCTTGGCTTAATTTTTTTTAAAGATTTTATTTATTTTGAGTTTAAAATTTTTTCCCCTAATCTTACTTCCCTCCCCCACCTCCCACTGAAGGCAATTTCCAGTCTTTACATTGTATCTATGGTATACATTGTTCCAAATTGAATATGGAGAGAGAAAAATCATATCTTTAAGGAAGAAACATAAGGTATAAGAGATAGCAAGATTAGACAATAAATTATCAGGTTTTTTCCCCCTAAATTAAAGGTAATAGTCTTTGGTCTTTGTTCAAAGTCCTCAGTTCTTTCTCTGGATAAAGATGGTATTCTCCATCACAGACAACCCCATATTGTACCTGATTGTTGCACTGATGAAATAAGCAAGTCCATCAAGGCTGATCATCACTGCCATGGTGTTGTTAGGGTGTACAATGTTTTTCTGGTTCTGCTCATCTCAGTCTGCATCAGTTCTTGCAAATCCTTCCAGGCTTCCCTGAATTCCCTTCCCGGCTGGTGTTCCATGACATACATATACCATAGTTTGTTAAGCCATTACCCAATTGAAGAACATTTAGTTGATTTCCATTTCTTTGACACGACAAACAGGGCTGCTATGAACATTTTTGTACAACTGAGGTTTGTACCCTTTTTCTTCATCTCTTCAGTGTATAGACCCAGTAGTGGTATTGCTGGATCAAAGGGTATGTCTATTTTTGTTGCCCTTTAGATGTCAATCCAAACTGCTCTCCAGAAAGGTTGGATGAGTTTACAGCTCCACCAACAATGCATCAGTGTCCCAAATTTCCCACAACCCTTCCAACAGTGATCATTGTCCTTTCTGCTCATATTGGCTAGTCTGAGAGATGTGAGGTGGTACCTCAGAGATGTTTTAATTTGCTTTTATCTAAGTAATGATTTAGAGCAATTTTTCATATGAATATGTATCACTTTGATCTCCTCATCTGTAAATTGCCTTTGTATATGCTTTGACCAATTTTGACTTCATTTTAAAAGAATTTCTCCAGGAAAATTTCACACTAATAAAATCAATGCTATCAAAATTAAAAGAAAAGTAGAAAATTGGGAAACAATATTCACAACCAGGAGTTCTGAAAAAGTCCTATGTCTAAAATATATAGAGAATTGCATCGAATTTAAAAGGTCATAAGTCATTCCCCAACTGATAAATGATCAAAGGATATGAATAGACAGTTTTCAAATAAACAAATGAAAACTATATCTAAGCATATTAATAAATTGCTCCAAATCACTATTGATTAGAAAAATGCAAATTAAAACAACAATGAAGTATCATCTCACATCTATTAGATTAGCCCAGATGCAAAGAATGGGATGATAATGATCAATGTTGGAGATGATGAGGGAAGATTGGGACTTTTATGCATTGGTCGTGGAATTATGAATGGATCCAACCTTTCTGGAGAGCAATATGGAACTATATCCAAAGAGCAATAAAAATGCTCATAACTTTTGACCCAGCAATTCCAATTCTAGGACTATATCCAGAAGAACTTGTAAAAAATGGGAAAAGCCCTCCATATCCCAACATATTCATGGCAGCTCTTTTTCCAGTGGCAAAGAATTTGAAATTGAGGGGATGCCCATAAATTGGGGAATGGCTAATCAAGTTATGGTATATGAATACTATGGAATATTACTGTTCTACAAGAAACAATAAATGACTGGATTATAGAAAAATCATGGAACATCTCAAAGGACATGATGCTGTGCAAAGGGAGTAGAGCTAAGAGAACAATTTACACAGAAACATTATGAGGTGAACAATATTGATGGAATCAATCCCTCTCAGCAGTCCAGAGAACTTGGACAATTCTATCTGACAGATTATGGACTATATTATCATCAACCACTGGAAGAAAAACAAAACAAAACACACAGTAGAATTTAAAAAAATAAAAACAACTATTCCACATTTGATGAACACTCTATAAAAATATCTCTTATGTATCTCTTTCCCTTAATCCTAACTCCTCATGCCAAAAATTACTAATTTGTAAATATGTTTAAAAAATTATATATGCAAAATGCTAAGATTGCTGTTCACAACTGAGGGCAGGGATTAGGAAAGAGGGTGGAGGGAACTTTTGTAATTTGGAGCTATACATGTACACATGGATGAAAAAAGTAAATAAATAAAAAGAATTTCTCAAGGAAAATTGTTTTGATATTCTAAAAGTAGAGGGCAAAATAGAAATTTTGGGAAACCATCACTCACCTCCTGATAGAGATCACAACACCCCTCCAAAAAAAAGAATAGCAGGAATATTATAGTCAAAATCCAGAATTCCCAAGACAAAAAGTAAATATTACAAGTAGCCATAAATAAACAATTCAGATATCGTGGAACTACAGTCAGGATTACAGAGGACTTAGACAGATCTATATCAAGGGCTCATGTGGCTTAGAATATTATATCTTAGAAGGCAAAAGAACTTTAATTACCACTGAGAATATTTAGCAAAACTGAATATCCTTTTTCAGCAGAAAAGATGGACATTCAATGAAATAAGGGAATTTCAAAATTCCCTCTTGAAATAACCAGAGCCAAACAGAAAGTTTGATCTCCAAGTACAGGACTTGGAAAAATATATAGAGGATGGACAGGAAGGACAAACTATGAAGGATTTAATGATGTTGAGGTGCTTGCACTTCTGCATGGGAAGATGATACTGAAAACTCATAAGAACCTTCTCATTTATTGGAGGAGTTAGAAGTATATATAAACAAGGCACATTAGAGAGCTGAATATGAAGGTATTCTATATTAAAGATGGAGTCAACTGATGAAAAAAGGAATATATTGGGAGAAATGAAAAAGGAGAGAAAGAATGGATTAAATATTTCACATAAATGAGTCAAGAGAAAACTTTTCCAGTGGAGAGGAAGGGAGGTGAAGGGGAATGAGAGTGTACATTCTCATCAGAAATGGTTCAGAAAGGAAATAACATACACACTTAATAGGGTATTGAAATCTATCTTACCCTAGAGGAAAAAGGAGAGGAGGGAGATGGGAGAAAGCAGAAAGGGGGTGGGGAGGAAGGGTGTAAATTAAAGGGGTGAAGGGAGATCATGGGAGAGCGTAGGCAAATACGTAACATTTTTTGGTTTTTGGTTTTGGTTTTGCGTTTTTTTTACAAGGTAGTGAGTTTGGATTGCTTGTCTGGGATCACACAGTTTGGTGGTTGTTGGGTGCCTGGGTTTGGATTTGGGCTTGGGTCCTCCTGGCTCCCAGGTTGGTGCTCTGTCATCTGTGCCATTTGTCTGATCCACAATACATTTTTGAGGAAGTACAAAGTGAAAGGAGGGAGAGAATTGAATAAATGGGAGAGGAGATGAAGAGATGGAGGAAAATATAGTCAACAATAATACCTTAGGGGAAAAAAACATATTGAAGCAACTTATCTGATGGACGTATGATCAAGAATGAGATACATCCCAGAGACGGAGCTGATGTTATATGAATACAGACTAAAGTATATATATTTTTTTCTTTTTCTCTCACTTTATTTTTCATGAAACTTTTTCTATCTTTCTGCATGTGGGGTTATTGTGTTTACTTTTACAAAAAGATTGTTTATTAATACGTCAATAAATATATTTAAAAAATCAAAAAATAAAATTTAGATATGATGGAGTTCTGGAAAAAAAATTGAATGGAGATAGAAGGAAATACACCTTTTTCCTCAGTGATCTTGGGCTTCTTCACAAAAAGTAACCAAGTAAGAAAGTATAAAATCTCATAATCAAATGAAGAAATGAAGAAATACTAAATGTATCCAATTCATATCATCCAATTCATATCATTGTGATCTTCGTTACATGTAATGAAGGGCCATGAAAAGATAGACTAAAAATTGTTTGAAAACTAAATAGCCTAATATGATTAAAGAAGAAATCATAGATATAATCAGGAGTGACATCCAAAACATTGACAAAAAATGAAAAAAAATACCAAAATTTGAGGTATGCAATCAAAGCAGTTATAAGTAAAAATTTTATGTCTCTACATATTTGAATAAAATGAAGATAAAGGAGATCAACGAATTGATCATGTACCTAAAAAAAGCTAGAAAAGAACTAATTAAATATTCATAATCAAATACCAAATTTAAAATATTGTAACCTAAAGAAAACATTAATAACATGGAAAGCAAGAAAATTAAGGAACTTTCAAACTTGGAATTAAGAAAAATAGTAATATAGTTAAAATTTTGCTGATTTAATTTTAAAGAAGAAGAAAATCAAATTATAACTATCAAAATGAATAGGGTGAATTTACAAACAATAGAGAATATTAAGGAGCTATTTTGATCAAATGTATGTCAAAAAATCTAACAATTTAAGTGGAATGGATGAATATTTACAAAAATATAAATTTCCCATATTAAAGGAATACTTACTTAACCCTATTTCAGAAAAAAATAAATTGAACAAGCCAGCTCTGAACTCCCTAAAAAATATCTCAGCATCAGTTGATTTCACAAGTGATTTTTACCAAGTATTTATAGAAAAATTAATTCAAATCTTACATAAACTTTTTGAAAAAACAAAGAATTATTTCTACCAATTTCCTTCTATGACACAAATATAGTGTTGTTACCTAAAGTATGGAGACTTAAAACTGAGAAAGAAAATTGTAGATCAATTTCTCTAATATTAATGAAAATATTTTAATTAAAATTTTAAAAAGGACTTTAAGTAAATTATCACTAGCATAATATATGATGATCAGGAAGGATTTATGCTGGTATACAAGGATGGCTCAATATTAGGAAAACAAGTTATGTAAAAATACAAAAATAACAAAACTCCTATATATCATATGATTACCTTATTAGATGCTGGAAAACCTTTTAACAAAATACAGTACCCATGCCTGTTAAATCCTAGGTGAGAATAGGCATAAATTAGGTTTTATTGAAAAGATAAGCATTATCTATCCAAAGCATTCAGCAAGTACATTTAATTGTAGTTAGTTAAAATATTCACAGTAAGATAAGAGGTAAAGCAGTGAAGCCCATTATCACCCCTGTTTTTCAATATTGTATTAGAAATATTAACTGTAACAATTCTAGAAGAAAAAATAAATTGAAGAAATTATAAGAAGCAATGAGGAAACAACTCTTTTTTTTGCAGATGACACAATAGCACACTTAGATAAACTTAGAAAAGCAATTATAAACAATCTTGAATGAACCACTTTCCCAAAGAAGTAGAATAATGAACCTACATAAAATCATCAATATTTACACAAATATGTACATATGTGTTTATGTCTATGGATGTGTGAGTATTACCAAAAGCAGAGCAGTCTGAAATAGAAAGAGAAATTCCTTTTTAAGTATCTGTAGATAACGTAAAATATTTAGGAATCTATCTCCCAAGTAAAATTCAGAAATTATATGAAGACAATTACAAAATACTTTCCACATATATAAATTTAAATATAAATAACTATAAAAATATCAACTGCTCCTAGATAGGTTGAGTCAATTTACTAAAAATGACATTTCCAAATAAGCTATTTAGTCAGAACCCGCCCAATCAAAATATCAAAAAAAATTACTTAATAGAGCTAGAAAATAGTGACAAAATTCATTTATAGGAACAAAAGTTCAAGAATATCAAAGGAATTAATGGAAAAAGTGAAAAGAAAAGTACTCAAGCTATATCACACCTAAAATTAGTCAATGATTAAAATTGTTTCATACTGACTAAAATAGAGTTGTAGGGCAGTTGACTAAAAGAGCCAGTAGTGAAGGTCTCTAACAATCTTTCATTTGATAAACTAAAAGACAACAATTTTGGGGATGAGAAGTCAATATTTGACAAAAATCTACAGGGAAAAATCTGGAAACTACTTGGTAAAAATTACGTATAGGCCATCTTCTCACACTCTAATCCAAAATAAGATCAAAAAAGGTATAGTATTTAGACATAAGAAAGTGATGGATTAAAGGCTGAGTCTCGACCAAACTCTCCATTGCAAATATCTTTAAATAATGATTCTAAACAAATTATTGAATATCAGAAGCCACAAAATGTAGGCATGAAACAATTTTGCAGTTCTAGACAACTTGGAAGATAGATGGGAAGGTTCTGATGCACCGAGGTGACAAACAAGCACAGACCTGCATGGACCATGTTGTACTGGAAAAGGGTCTCTCCTCACAAATCCAGAGCAGGAAGAAGTGCTGGGGCCACATCACAGACCAGAGCACAGCCCAAGAGAGGTCATAAGATCCTGTAAGACCTTGAAAACTTGAAGTATGTAGTAGTATCTCTGAAAACAGCTGCAAAAATCTTTAAAAAATCTTTAAAAGCTTGGAAAACTGCATTCCTCAAACTGGGAGCAGAACCCCTGTTTAACAAAGAGTTAAAATCATTTCATAGTCTGGGGAAAAGTCAAACACCCAAAGCCTGCAAGAAAATTAAGAATTGAACTTAGGTTATGGAAGAGCTCAAAAAGAATTTTTAAAATCAAGTAAAGAAGGTAGAGGAAGATTTGGAAGACAATGTGGGAATGTGGAAAAATCATGAAAGGCAGGTTAGCAGCTTGATGAAGGCAATACAAAAAATACCCCCCGAAAAAAATAACCAGACTGAGCCAAATGGAAAAAAGGGATCCAAAAAAACAGAGAACTTAAAAATAACTTGAAAAGTGGTATTGTTCAAAAGTAAAAGGAAATTTAAAAACATCCTGAAGAAAATAATTACTTAAAATATGGTATGGAGCAAATGGAAGACGATGTTTTTTGAGAAATCAACAAGCAATAAAATGAAAACAACAGAATAAAAACTAGAAAAAAAAAACTGACCTGGAAAGTATATTCAAAACAAATAATTTAAAATTTATTGGACTATCTGAAAGCCATGACCAAATAAAGAGTCAAGAAAATTTTTTTCAAGAAATCAAGGAAAATTTCCCTTATATCCTTTTTTAAATAATTGATATTTTATTTTATATTTCCAATTGCAGATTATGGAAGATTTTAAATATTAATCCAATTTCCAAATTATAAACAATACATTTTTCCCACCCTCCCCTTCCACCCTGCCTTCCTTGGGTGGCAAATATTCTGGTAAGAGTTGCAGATTGTACTTTTGTGTTTAAACATATTTACAATTTAGTCATTCTGTGTAAGAGGAATTAGGAATAATGGGGTAAAAAAGCATTGAACAGGAAGGAAATCATAAGAGAAGTTTTTTTTAAAAAATGAAGATAATATCCATTCAAAATTTTGTTTTTGTTTTTCTCTGGATTTGGACGGTATTTGTCCATCAAAGGTCTACCAGTGTTGTCATAGATCTCTGAACTGCTTAAAGGAGCTGTATCAATCATCATTGATTGATTTACAAATGTTATTGCTAATGTGAAAAATATCTTCTTGGTTTTGCTCCCTTCACTCACCATTAGCTCATTTAATTCTTTCCATACTTCTGTAAAATCTGATTACTTATTATTTCTTATAAGCTAATAGACCTTCATAATTTTCATATATTATTTCTAGATCAACCATACTCGAATTGATGACAGTCCCCTTGATTGCCAATTCTTTGCCATTACCAAAAGTGCTGCTATAAATATTTTTGAACATGTGAGTATTTCCCCATTTTTCATTATTTCTTTTGGATATAAGCCTAATATTCATATTGTTGGTCAAAGGGTATGATAATTTTGTTTCTCTTTGATAGCTTTCTAGAATGATTGAATTAGTTCACAACTCTACCATATCCCAATCTTCCCATAATCTTTCCAACATCATTTTCCCTTTTTGTCATCTTAGTCAATCTGATTAGTGTGATGTTATACCTCATAGTTGTTTTAATTTGCATTTCTCTAGTCAATAAAGATTTACAGCATTTTTATTATAACCATATATAACTTTAAATTTTTCTTTTAAAAATGCCTTATGGCATAATCTTGTGGTTATTTAACTATTTAACTATTGGAGAATGACTTGTAACCTGTAACATTTCATCCAAAATTTTATATATGTTAAAAGAAATCTTTATCAGAATCACTAGCTTTGAAAATCATTTCCTAACTTGCTGTTTTTCTTCAATTTTTGGCTGCATTGACTTTACTGTAAAAATATTTTTAATTTGATATAGTCAAAATCATCCAGTTTGCATTTTGTAATGTAAACTATTTCTTGCTCGGGCAAAAATTTTTCCCCTTTCCTGACAGATATAATATTTCTTGATGTATTAATTGATCTATAGTATAGCCCTTTGTGCCAAAATCTTATACCCATTTTGACTTTATTTTAGTATAGGCTGTGAAATGTGGGTCTATGTCTAGTTCTTACCATACTCTTTGTCATTTTTCCCAGTTGTTTATGTCAAACAGTGAATTTTTATCCGTGAATCTATTGTCTTTGGGTTTCTCATTTGACTGAAATCATTTGCTACTATTTCTTTTATATTTATTATAATCCACTGGTTCATTACTTTATTTATGACCAGTACTATCAGTTTTGATGACATTACAGTAAGTATAGTTTTAGACTTGGTAAGAATAGCCCACTTTCCTTTACATTTTATTTTCATTCTTCACCATTTATTTTGCTCCAGATGAATTTTGTTGCTATTCTTAGTAACTCTGAAAAGTGGATTTTGGTAGTTTGATTGATTTGGCATTGAATAAGCAATTTAATTTGAATAGAACTGTCTTTTTTGTTATACTAGTTCATGCTAAACATGGTCATTTAATGCTTGTCCAATTGTTTAGACCTGACAATTTGTGTGATAACTATTCCACAATTGTGTTAATAAAATTGCTGATTTTGTCTTCCTAATTATATTCTCAAATATTTTGTCTATGGTAACTTTAAAAGTAATTTCTCTTTATATCTCTGGCTATTGGACTTTGCTGTTTACATATAAAAATGCTTATGATTTATGTGAATTTATTTAATATACTACTATTTCCTTAATTTAATTCCTTGAAGTTATTTTTTGATTCATTTACTAGAGTTTTCTAATTATTCTTTCATATAATTTGCAAAGAGTAAAAGATATGTTTCTTCATTGACAATTCTAATTTCTCAAATTTCTTTTTCCTCTCATTGATAAAGTTAGAATTTCCAAAACTATTTTGAAAAGTATGGTAATAGTGGGCATGCTTTTTTTTCATCCCTTATTGTATTGTAAATGCTCCTAGTTTATTCCCATTACATATAATATTTGTTATGTATTTGGATAGATACTGCTTATTATTTTAATGAAAATTACATTCATTCCTATAATCTCCAGAGTTTTTAAAAGGAATGAGTGCTGTATTTTGTCAAAGATTTTTACTTTATTCTATTGAGATAATCTTGTGATTTCTGTTGTTTTTGTTATGCTATGTTCAAAGGTGTTTTCCTAGTTTTGAACCATCCCTGGCTATTTGGTATGAATCCTACCTGATCATGGTGTGAATTATCTAGTAATAACATGCTGCAATCTCTTTGCTAAAACTTTGCATCAAAATCACCTAAGGAAACTGGTCTATAATTTTCTTTTTCTATTTTGTCTCATCCAGGTTTAGATATCAGTGCCATCTTGTAGTCATAAATGGAATTTGACAAAACTCCTCCTATTTTTAAATACTTTATTTAGAATTAGATTTGATGTTTCTTAAATATTTGGTAGAATTCACTTGCAAATCTTTCTGAGTCTGTAGATGTTTTTCTTGGGGAGTTTAATGATAATTTCTTCAATTTATTTTTCTGAAATGGGGTTATGTAAGTATTTTATTTACTCTTCTGTTAATCTGAGTAGCTTAGTCCTTTGTAAATATTCATCCATTCTGATCAGGTTGCCAAATTTATTGGTACACAGTTGACTAAAAGGATGCTGAATTTATCTTGATAATGTTTCCTCTTCCTTGCTGGTGAACTCACCTTTTTCATTTTTGATACTGGCAAATTAGTATCTTTTTTAAAAATATCAGATTAGGTTTATCTCTTATTCTTTTTTAATAACAAACAACTTTTGGTTTTATTTATTAGATCAATGGTTTTCTTGCTTTCAATTTTAATAAATCTTTCTTTAATTTGCAGAATTTCTAATTTTATATTTAATTGTGGATATTTAATTTTTTTAATAGCCTTTTTTAGTAGTATACCCAATTCATTGATATCTTTCTGTAACTAATTCATTTTGACATGATGTGCCATTGTTGTCTTCATTTTATAGGAAATTGTTGACTGTTTCTCTGATTTTGTTTGATACATTCATTATTTAAAATTAGGTTAGTTGGTTTCCAACCCATTTTTCTTTTATCTTTCCATATCCCTTTATTACATGTAATGGTTATTACACTGATCTGAAAACCATGCACGTATTGTTTTTTTTTTTTTTTACTTCCTGGAGTTGATGGTAAGGATATTTCACATCTTAAAACATTGTTAATTTTAGTATAGATGCTGTGTACTACAGAGAAAAAGTCTATCATATCTAAGTTTTCTAAAATTCTATTGTCCTTTTCAAACTTCCTTCTTATTTATTATGTGATTAGATTTATCTAGTTGTGATATAGGAAATTGAGATCCCTCACTATTATTATTTTTCTATCTATG
This sequence comes from Macrotis lagotis, assembly GCF_037893015.1. Classification (NCBI taxonomy): domain Eukaryota; kingdom Metazoa; phylum Chordata; class Mammalia; order Peramelemorphia; family Peramelidae; genus Macrotis; species Macrotis lagotis. Next base: position 550,606,750 of record NC_133658.1, read on the forward strand.
TCTCCTAATTTATTCAGCTTCTCTAAGAATTTGGAAGCTTTACCATTTGATGTATATATCTTAAATTATGAAAAAAGTTCATTGCCTATAGTAACTTTTTAAGAAAATATAGTTTCCTTCCTTATCCCTTTTAAGGAGATCATTTTTGATTTTGTTTTATCTTAGGTGAGGATTGTTACTGCTTATTTTTTTAAATTCTGCTGAAGCATATTATTTCTTGCTTTATCCTCTGCCATTTATCATGTGTCTTTATCGTTGCTTCAAATGTGTTTGTTGTAAATAACATATTATAGGTTTCTGATTTTAAATCATTCTGTTTCCATTGTGAGACAGTTCTTCCCATCTGTATTTACAGATAAGATTACTAATTACTAAATATATTTCTCTCCATGCTATATTTAGCCATTCATACTTTTCTGTTTTCTTTCCTATTATTCCTCCTCACGAATTATTTGCTCCTTTTCAACTTAAGTTTTTTATTATTTTCTCAGATTTTATTTTTTGCGTTCCTTTTTTTCAATCCTTTATGTTTGTTCTCCTCTTCCCTCCCAACTTCCCTGTGATTATTCAGTAAAACTAAACACACTGTTTCAGGGGTAAATATTGAACATTAAATGAAATGAATTTTAAGCTTTCCTGATAAAATGTCCAGAGTGGCATAGATTCAATGGATTCAATATAAATGTAAACAGGAAAGGCAAATCTTAATGGACTTAATATTGTTCAGTTGCTTATATTCCAACATGAGAACATGACACTGATAACTCATATCAACTTTTTCATTTATTATGGCAGTTTAGAAGGAATTTATATAGAAAGACTGAATATGAAGGGTAATATATTAACAAGATGGCTCCTGGGAGAAGGGAAAAGGGGGAGGTAGGATAGGTTATATTATTTCTCATGAAAGAAATAAGAAAAATGCTTTTGCAATGGAGTGGAAGAGGGTGGAGATGAGAGGAGTAAGTGAATAGATTCACTTCAATTGAAGAAAGGAAATAAGATAAACCCTCATTTCAGTTTAGAAATCTCTCTTAACCTAGAGCACAGTAAGGGGAAAGGGATGAAAAAAAGAGGACTGGGGAGAGAGTAAGTGATACAAGTAAAGGAGGATTGTGAAAGAGAGTAGTCAGATACAAAACACTTTTAAGGATGAAAGGGGTGAAAGGAGAAAAAGAACAGAATGGAGTTGGCATATAGGATAGAAGGAAATAAAGTTAGCAATAGAAACTGTTAGAAAAAATATTGAAATAATTTCTCTAATAAAACCTCATTTCACAAACATTATCAACTTATTCATATTTAAACAATATAAGAGCAATTTTCCAATTGATAAATGATCATAAGGTATGAACAATTATCAGATGAGGATATCAATGCTACCTAATTAAGTCATTTACAAAATGTCCTAACTCATTACTGATGGAAGAAATATGAGTTGGAATAATTATGAGGTGCTACCTTATATATTTTGGTGTTGACTAAAACAACAGAAAGAGAAAATGACAAATGCTAGAGGGGATTTAGAAAACATGAGAAATTAATGTTTTGTCAGAGTTGTGAAAGGATTCAATTATTCTGTAGCATAATTGGGAATTATGCCCAAAGGTCTATAAACCATTCCTTCACATTGACCTAACAATTCTATTACTAGTACCATATTCCAGAAGATATGAAAAAGGAAGGAAATGGACCTATATCTCTAGGTATATTTATAGCAGGTCTTTTCTGGTGACAAGTAAGTAGGAGATACTGTCAATTGATGAATAGGTGAAAAAATTGTAGCATTTGATTAGGATGAAATGCAATGTGTTAAATAATGAACAGGAAGCTCTCATTAAAAAAAAAACACTAACATGTGTACATGCAATGGGAAATATACAGTATACAAAGGAACAGCACAATTGTCCGATGATCCACTGTGAATGACTTAGTTTTTCTTACCCATAGAACTCAGAAGGATTTATGATAAAGAATACCATTCAGGGCGGCTAGGTGGCATAGTGGATAAAGTACTGGCCCTGGAGTCAAGAGTACCTGGGTTCAAATCCAGTCTCAAACACTTAACAATTACCTAGATGTGTGGCCTTGGGCAAGCCACTTAACCCCATTTGCCTTTCAAAAACATAAAAAAAATGCTATTCACCCCAAAGACAGAATTGATGATGTCTGAATAGAGAGTGAAGTATACTTTTTTATATTGTTTTGCTTTCTTTTTCTTGAGATTTCCTTTAGGTGGTGAAGATGTATTTATTTTTTAGCATGACCTTTGTGATAATGTTTTTCATGACTACACATTTTCAACCTCTATCAAATAACTTATTTTCTCAATGAGGGGGATTGATTTAGCAGGGAGGTGGAGAATTAGGAACCCAAGGTTTCAAAAGTGAATGTTGAAACTTGTTTTTGCATGTAACTGGGAAAGAATAAAATTTTTAATAATATTGTCACCATAATACACTGACGAGGCTAAGGTATAAGTTATCTGAATGATCTACACAGAGTGGAGGAATTTATGATCAAATGAGTTATAGACAATATAATAATTTGCAAAATACATAACTTTTATTATAGCACATTTTTAAAAGATTGCACACATAGAACAAATGCAACCAAAACTAAAAGGAACACACAAATTTGGGAACTAATTTTCACAGTGTTTATGATAGGGGATGCCTTTTTATAATATTTATAATATTGAATCAAATGTAAAAGAATACATGTTATTGCCCAATTAATAATGGTTAAAAGTATGAACAGGCAGTTTGCAGATGATGAAATTAAAAGTATCTAAAGTCATATAAAATATTGTAAAACATTATTTGTTAGAGAGATGAAAATGAAAATAAACAAAGTGAAGTATTGACAACCTTACACCTCTCAGAGTGCTTAAAATGACAAAAAGGAAAATGATCAGTATTTGAAAGTATATGGTAGAACTAGAACACTAATGTACTGATGGTGGAGCTGTGAATTGTTTCAACCATTCTGGAGAGCAATTTGGAACTATGCGTAAAGGACAATAAAACTTTGTAAATCCTTTGATTGATTAAAACAACTACTAGATTTATTTCCCTAAAATGTTATAAGCACAAAATATTTATGGCAACACTTTTTATATTTACAAAGACTTGGGAATTGTAAGAAATTGAGTGAGTAGACCTAAACAAAGCCTAGAAAGATTTGCACAAACTGTTGTTGAGTTAAGTGAGAAGAACCAGGAGAACACTGTACTTATTCATATAGTGAGATGATCAGAAATGATCCTCTCAGAACTTCAGTAATAAAGCATAATTCTAAAAAGAATATGACAGGAAATGTCAGCTGAATCAAGAAGATTAATATGGAGTCTAAATGTAAAACAATGAATACCTTGTTCTCTTTTAAAAATTATTTTGGTATAGATCTAAAATCATATTATAAAGCATCTGTCCTCAAAACTGTCTGGTATTGGCTAAGAAATAGTCATGAATCAGTGGAATAGACGAGGTGCAATAGCAGGAAATGATTATAGTAATCTACTGTTTGATAAACCCAAAAAGTCCAGGTATTTGGGAAAAAATGCTCTCTTCTATAAAAACTGTTGGGAAAACTGGAATTTAGTATGGATGAAACTTAGATTTGGACCAACACCTCACACCCCATTCCAAGATAAGATGCAAATAAATACAGAATTTAGACATAAAAAAACAATATTATAAGAAAATTCAAAGATCAAGAAGTAGTTTACCTATCAGATCTGTGGAATGGGAAACAGTTTATGACAAAGGATGAGATAGAGAGCATCATTTAAAACAAACTAGAAAATTTTTATTACATTAAATTAAAAGCTTTTGCACAGACAAAGCCAATGTAACCAAGATAAATAGAAATATAATAAATTGGGAAACAATTATTTTGCAACTAGTGTTTCTGACAAAGGTCTCATTTCTAAAATATACAAAGAACTGATTCAAATTTTCAAAAAGGCAAGCCATTCCCCAATTGAAAAATGGTCAAAGGATATGCAAAGGCAATTTACAGCTGAGGAGATCAAAGCAATCCTTAGTAATAAGAAAAATTGTGCCAAATCATTACTTATTAGAGAAATGAAAATTAAGGCATCTCTGAGATATCACCTTACACCTCTCAGACTGTCCAATATGACTAGAAAGGACAATGATCAATATAGGAAGAGATGTGGGAAATCTGGGACAGTAATACATTGTTGGTGGTGCTGTGAACTCATCCAGCCTTTCTGGACAGCAATTTGGGATTATGTCCAAAGGGTAACAAAAATATGGATATCCTTTTAACCAGCAATATCACTATTGGGTCTATACCCTGAAGAGATGATAAAAAATGGTAAAAACCTCACTTCTACAAAAATATTTATATCAGCCACGTTTGTGGTGGCAAAACATTTTAAAATTAATTGAGTGTCCTTCAATTGGGAATGGATTAACAACTGTATTATATATATACATACATATATATATATATATATATACATACATATATATATATATATATATGTCATATAACAGCATTGTTCTATTAGAAACCACGAGGGATGGGAATTCAAGGAAAGCTAGAAAGATTTTCATGAAATGATGCTGAGCGAGATGAGCAGAACCAGAAGAACATTGTACATACTAACAGCAACATGAAGGTGATGATCAAAACTGATGTACTTGCTCATCCCTCCAGGGCAACAACAAGAGACAATTTTGAGCAATCTGCAATGCAATGGAGAATACCATCTCTATCCAGAGAAAGAATTATGGACTTTGAACAAAGACCAAAGACTATTACCATCAAATTAGAAAAAAGTATTATAATATTATTATATGATTTTACTATCCCATAATTTATTTTTCTTCCATAAGGATATGATTTCTCTGTTATCACATTCAGTTGAGATCAATGTATAACATGAAACCAATGTAAACACTAACAGAATGCCTTCTGTGGTGGGTGTGGGGAGGTATGCAAGAATGGGGGGAAAATTGTAAAACTCAAAATAAATATCAATGTTGAAAATTATTTTTTCATGTAATTGCAAAATAATATAAAATAATGATTAAAAAAACCCTCTACCCAATAACTATCTTACCAAGCTAGAAAACATAGTAACCAAATTCATCTGGAGCAATAAGAGGTCAAGACTATCAAGGAAATTGATGAAAAAATATATAAAAGAAGGTGATCTAGTTCTACCAAATCTAAAATGATACTAAGAACATGCAGTCATGAAAATCTGCCTTTTACTGATCAAGAAACAGATTAATACATCCATGAATTGGGAGATGATCAAAAGAAACAGTAGTGAATGACTAGAGTATTCTACTATTTGACAAACCCAAAGACATTAGTTTCTGGGATAAAAACACACAATTTGAAAATAATAGAAGGGAAAACTGGATAATAGTGTGGCAAAAACCAGGGATAAACCTCCATCTCACACACTATTCAAAATAAGATCAAGGAGAAAATGCTGCAGGCAGGCAGAAAGAAATAATTTAAATACCAAGCCACCACAGTCAAGATTATCTCAGACATGGAAACTTCAACATTCAGCTTGGGGTGATTTGAAATATGATATTTTGGAGAATGAGTGAAAATGGATTAAAACCAAGAATCAAATACCCAGCAAAATTAAGCATACTCTTTCAGGGGGTGGGGCAGGTAATATGCACTTAATGAAATAGGGGACTTTCAAATTTTGCTGATGAAACATCCAGAGCTGAAAATATATAAACATATATGTATATATATATATATATATATATATATATATATATATATATATATATATATATTCAAATATAAGATTCATGGTATTTAAACAGCAAACAGGAAAAATGTTATTCAAGATTAGATATTTACATGCCTAAATGAAAAGATGCTACATGTAACTCTTGAGTACTGTGTTTGTCAGAAAGATTATACAGTGGGTGTGGGAATAAATTGATTTTGATGTGGTAATATAAAAATATTGCATGAAAATAAAAGGATTCTACTGAGAAAAGTGGAATGGAGGAGATTGAATAGGGCAAATCACATCAAATGCACTTATTACAATAAAGGGAAAGAAGGGAAATATGAAACTTGCTTGAGTGCTGCTCTCATAAGATTTGAATCAAAGAAGGAATAACATATACAATCATTTGAGTTTAAAAATTTGTCTCACCCTATACAGAATTAGAAGGCAAAAGTGGAATGAAAAGGGGGGAAATGAAGTGGCTAGAAGGAATGGAAGAAGAGAAGGTAGAAGTAGGAGTGGAAAGCGCAAAAAATGGGGAGGTAGGTTCAAGGGAGAGCAGAAAGAAGAAGGCAGTGATCTTAAGCTAAGCACTGGTGAGAATGGAAAGTGTGGAAAAAGAGAGAAACTCAACTGAAGGAAATATGAAAGAATGTAACAAAATTTTTAATACTTACTGTGAACATGAATGGGATGAACTCTCCCATAAAATGGAAGAACCTAGTAGTGTGAATTAAAAAACTGAGTCCTACAATATGTTGCTTACAATAAACACATGAAAAGTAGAGATATATACTCAGAATAAACTTAACACACTTGAACAGACTGTATTATGCTACAGCTGAAGAAAAAAAAAGAAAAGAAAAGGAAGCAATCCTGAGCCTAAACAAAGAAAAAGTATTCAGATTTAAAGAAAAGAGATAAGAAGGGAAATTACATCTTGTTAAGAGGTACCATAGACAATGAAATAATATTAATATGGACCATATTTGCAACAATTTTTGTTATAACCAAATTCTTAGAAGAGATGTCAAATAAATTATATGAAAATATAGACAGCAAAATGATACTCATGAGGGACTTCAGTCTCCCTTTCCCAAAAATAAATATTTCTAATGCCAAAAAAGAAAGAAGGAGAACAGAATTTGAGAAAATTTAGATTATGGTAGATGTTTGGAGAAAATTGAATGAGGATAGAAAGGAATAATCCTTATTGTCAGCAGTACTTGGTAGTTACACAAAATGTGACCTTGTCTTAGGGCTCAAAAATTCTCTCATTGAAATTAAGAAAAGCTGAAATATTAAATGCATCCTTTTCATCTCATGATGAAAAAAATTTCCGTAATGAAGGACTACATAAAGAAAACTAAAATTGTTTGAAATGCAAATACCTTAAATTTAATAAATGAATGAGTCAAACAATAATCATAGACTAAATTAGTAATTAGAAATTCTGAAAAATCAAAGCAAGAAAACTATTTAACTAAGAAAATAAACTAAGCATTTCTTTTAAGAAAATAAATGAATAAATAAACATTTGATTGATTCAAATAAAAGAGAGAAAGAAGATAGCCCGATTACCAGAATCTAAAAAGAAAAGGTTGAATCTAGCACAAATGAAAAGGAAATTAAAATAATAACAGAGCTCTTTGTCCTCTCCTTTTCCAACAAATCTTACCATCTAAATGAAGTGGATGAATATTCACCAAAAGAAATAGAAATTGTCCAGAATAATAGAAGACAAATTGAAATTCTTGGATAACACTACTTTTTTGAATGTTCATTCTTTTTATTTTCTCCCTGGAAGCCACAAGTCTATGTTGATGTACAGACTTGATTAGATGGAAGCAGTGGTTATGTTTCCCTAACCCTTTTCCCCCACTAACATATTTTCTCAGTCTTCAAAAAGTCATCAAAGGTGGGAAAAAAGATTAAATAATAATTCCCCAACCCTACTCCCCCCTTTACCCACAAAAAGCAAGGAATTATCTGTTGGAACATAAAATAGTCTTTTGTGTCCTGGTTTACATCTAAAGGGAAACTTGGAAGAGGGGAGAGGTGAAGTGGAAGAGGCCATGAGAAAAGGTTGTGAGTCAGGGATACAGAGGTATCTGTAGATCCAGCCCACTTAGTTTTTATACTGAAAGGGTTCTTCCCCTGCATTGTTGAGGAGTATGGATAAGTACCTCTGACACTGCATAAGGGTCACAGTTGGCAGAGGGGCAGCAATCTTCAAAGTAGCCCTTCTTGTCCTGCCCAACCAATTTGCCAATCTGGATGATGCTGTCGCAGTTGGCCACACCAGCAGAGAGCTCTTTGATATTGGATGTTTCATTGAAATCTGTCACATGATGGGAATTTTCCAGATCCCCTTTGGGGTCATAGACTTGGATGTGATATTTGTGTCATTTGCTTAGTCTCTTGATAGTTTCTTCAATAAACTTTAGACCATTCTCTTCTCTCATGGTCTTGGTACTGAAGTTAGTATAGCAAAAAGCTTGTCTCCCATTTAAATCACTTCAAACTGTCCTCTCTGGAACTCTCACTGAGCTGGCATTATTTCAGTGTTTAACCCCTCCCCCCAATTTTGACTCCAGCATATAGAGAGGCATGGTAATGAGCTCTTCTACATCTCTTCCATAGGCTTTGTCAGCTCCCACGTGGCAATAATATGGACCCTGGGGCCCAGGGAACCCATTGGAAGGCCAACCTAAAGGGAGTCCATCTGTTCCCATGAGAATATATTCTTGTTCCATACAAAACCAGGGTTTCTGGTTGGTCACCATATTGGCTATCCATTTACAAGTATGCCTCAAATTGGACTCTGCAGGCTTGCAGTTATAGTTGAAGACTTCACAGAGAACCAGTTTGTTGGGGGTCTTTTTGGAAGGGTTCCAAGAACAGAGCAGCAGGAATAAGATATTGTCACTTTTAGAGTCTTCAGGTTGAAAATTGCTGGAGCCATCAAAATTCCATTCAGGTAGATCACCTGTGCTCTTCAATTCACTGTTTAGGGTCTGCGTTTTACAGTGCAGTCCCTTACCAGTGCCATGGATCCAAATGTTCATGACCAGTAATTTTTTTCCCTTGAAGCAGGTTTAAGTACATCTCCTTGATATTTTTGTTCAAGTGAGAACTGGCTGAAGTGGCCATGTTAGAAGTAATAGCAGAAAATGATTATAGTAATCTGCTGTTTGATATACCAAAAGAGTCCAGCTATTGGGATAAAAACACTCTCTTCAATTAAAAACTGCTGGGAAAATTGGAAGTTAGTATGGAAGAAAATTAGATAAGAACAACACATCACACCCTATACCAAGTTAAGATCAAAATGGATACAAGATTTAGACATAAAAACAATATGGTAAACAAACTAGAAGATCAAGGGGTAGTTTACCTGTCAAATCAATGGAAAGGGAAGCATTGGGTCTGGAAGCAGGTTGGAAAGACTTTGTCAGAGTGGAGGGTGTGGGGAGTGCTCCACAGGTAGGCCAGCTGCGGGTCTCTGTGAGCTGGAGGCTTGAGATGTTGGCCTAGGAGGGGCTACTTAGGGCAGGGGCAGTAGCTCCAGCCAAGACAAAGACTTTTATTCTCAGCTCTGCCCCAAATAGCACCATTTTAGAAAAATAAATTATACAAGCCATTCATGAGCTCTCTAAGGTAGAAAAATAAATCTTCAATGCCAGAGGATTTACAAGTGATTTCTACCAAGAATTTAAAGAACAATTCATTCTAATTATATTTAAAATCTGAAGTTGTAGGCAAAGTAAGAATCCTGTCAAATTCCTTTTATGACACAAATATGTTACTGATACCAAAATCAGTAAAAGTTAAAACAAAGAAAGAAAATTATAGACCAATTTCCCAAATGAATATTGATGCAAAAGTTTTAAATAACATATTCTCAAAAGGAATTATAGCTATTTATCACCATCATAATACACTATGGCCAGTTGTAATTTATACAAGGAAGGTTGGATTGGTTCAATATTAAGAAAACTCTCAATATAATTGACTGTAATTATAATAAACCTAACTGAAATCATATGATTATCTCAATAGATGCTGAAAACATTTTTGAGAAAATACAGCACCCATTCCTATTAAAACCATTAGAGAATATAGGAATAGACTTTTTCTTAAAATGTTGAGCAAGATCTCTCTAAACTATCAGCAAGCATAATATGTCATGGGGATAAGCTTAAAAAATTTCCAATAAGTTAAGAATTGAAACAATGATACCCATTATTATTCCTGTTATTCACTATTATACTAGAAATGTTGAATTTAGTAATAAAGGAAATTAAAGAAATAGGTAATTAGGAAGAAAATTCTTAATTCTTCTAATTGACATGATAGCATATACAGAGAATCCTAGTAAATCAACTTCTACAATACTTGAATCAAATAACAAGTTTAGGAAAATTGCAGGAATGAAATAAACACATGTAAATAATTAATATTTCTTCATATTTATAAAAAAATTTCTAGCAGTCACTAGAAAAAATAGCAAGAAAATTAATTTGGTGGAAAAAATGTCAAGAATATCAAGAGAATTAATGAAAAAATACAAATGTAGGTGGTCTAGTTATATCAGATCTAAAACAATATTATTAAGCATCACTGATCAAAATTATTTGATACGGGTTAAGCAATAGAGTTGTGGATCTGTGGAGTAGATTAGCTAAAAAAAAGGAGTAGTATAGAAATGTGATAATCCACTGATTGATACACTCCAAGTTTCAAGATTCTATTTATCAAAAACTACTGGAAAAACTAGAAACTTATTATGCAGACACTAGGCAAAGTATCTCACATGCTCTATCAAGATAAGGTCTAAATGACTAAATGATTTAGACTCAAAGGGTGATACAATAAGGTTTTAGAATAACAAGGGGGAGTGGAGCCAAGATTCTCTCTCTCTCTCTCTCTCTCTCTCTCTCTCTCTCTGATATTCCCAAACTAATAAACTAAAGACTCTAACTGAATTTTCAAGAGACAGAATCCACAGAGGGATCCACTGAAGCACTAAATTCTCCAGCCCAAGGTAACCTGGAAAAGAGCAGAAAGGCACTCCTACATGGGGTTAGAGGAGTGGCCGGCAGAGAGAAGGAACTTCAGCCTACTGGATGCAGTCCTAGGGTGCTAGGAGCCATGGCTCATGGCAGCAGGGGGCAGTTTCCTGACCTACACCTCAGGGGGCAGCACCGGGAGCAACATGGGGGATAGTGGGGGGTCCTCTGACAGAGCAAGCATGTGAAGCATAACCTTCAGGGCATTCAGCCAGCAGCATGGCCATGGCAGCACCTATCTATGAGCTGGATGTAGGCAGAAATGGTAAGCAGGGGGACCCAGTCATGAGTGCCGAGTGTATCAGGGAAGTGGAGAGAGACTGCTGAGGTGTGTCTTCTGCACCTGGAACATGACTCTGGCTCTCTGACCACAATCAGACCCTTATTGCAGTCTAGGAAACCCATAGAACAGCAGAGCCCCACCCCACCTCAGTTCTGTGGCAGAGGGGTGTGCTAGAGGTCATTCACAGACCAGGAGGGAAGACAGAGCCTCATACATGAAGATACTTGTGGGGGGGACTCCCAATAATACTCAAAAGCTCAGGAAGCACCCCAAAACCAGGCACAGGCTGGAAAAAATGAGTAAGCAGAGAAAAAGGAGGAACACCATTCAGAAATTCATCTTATATGATGCCAAGAAGGATCAAAATACTCAATCTGAAGATGAGGAAGTACAAGTTCCTGCATCTAAAGACTCCAAGACAAACAGAAATTGGACTCAGGCTATGACAGAGCTCAAAAAAGACATTGAAAATCAAATGAAGGAGGTAGAATAAACATTGGGAAAAGAAATGAGAGAAATACAGGAAAAACATGAAAAAGAAGTCAGCAGCTTAGTCAAAGAGATCCAAAAAAAATGCTGAAGAAAATAACATGTTAAAAACCAGCATAGGTCAAATGGATAAAACAGTTCAAAAAGTTATTGAGGAGAAGAATGCTTTAAAAAGCAGAATTGGCCAGATGGTAAAAGAGATAAGAAAGATCTCTGAGGAAAACAAGTCCTTCAGATATAGAATAGAATTGAGGGAGGCTGCTGATTTTATGAGAAATCAATACACAATACTTCAAAACCAAAAGAATGAAAAAGTAGAAGAAAATATAAAACAACATTTCATTGAAAAAAAAAAACAACTGATATGGAAAACAGATTTAGAAAACATAATTTAAAAATTAGTGAAATACCTGAAAGTCATGATCAGGAAAAGAGCCTTGACATCATTTTCAAAGAATTACTACAGGAAAATTGCCCTGATGTCCTAGAAGCAGAGGGCAAAATAGAAATTGAGAGAAGACACCAATCTCCCCTGGAAAGAGATCCGAAAACAACAACCCCCAAGAATATTATAGCCAAGTTCCATAACTCCTAAGTCAATGAAAAAATATTACAAGCAGTCAGAAGGCAACTCAAATAAAATGGATCTGCAGTCAGGATCACACAGGACTTAGCAGCAACTACATTAAAAGTTCCTAGGACTTGGAATATAATATTCTGGAAGGCAAAAGAGTTTGGAATGCAACTGAGAATCAACTACCCAGCAAAACTGACCATCCTCTTCCAGGGAAAAAGATGGAGTTTCAATGGATTATCAAATGTTCCTGTTGGAATGGCCAGAGCTCAACAGAAAGTTTGATTTTCAAAAACAGAACTCAGCTGAAGCAAAGAGAGTGGAGGAGAAGGGTAAAATATGAAGGACTTAATGATGATGAACTTCATGTATTCCTGCATAGAAAACTGATACTGTTAATACTCATATGAACTTTCTCATTTAATAGAACAGGTAGAAGGAGCTTGTATAGATGAAACACAGGAGAGAGCTGAATTTGTACATATAATATAGTGCAAAAATGGAATCCAGTGGTTAAAAGGGAAATGTAATGGGAAAAAGGAAAAAGAGAGGTGGAATAGCGAAGATACTTCACATAAGATTTTTTTATTACAATGATCTATTGCAATGATATGGGAGGGGAGAAGGTAAGGGGGAATGAGGGACCTTTCACTCTCATCAGAGATGGCAAGGAGAAGAAGCAACATATATACTCAATGGGGTATAGACATCTAGAGTAAGAAGGAGAGAGACAGGCAATGGGAGGAAGGGGGTAGGGGGGATGGGAGTGATGCAGTAGACAATGGACTGTGGGAGAATGGACAGATATAACACATTTTCTTTTTTTACTTCTTTCAAGGAGTTGGGATTGCATGGCCTGTATGGTACCATTGGGACAGGTGGATGCTGCACTTACGGGTTGTATGTGGGCTTAGGGTCCCTTGGCTCCAGGGTCAGGGATCTGTCTGCTGCACCACTCAGCTATCCTACAGCACATTTAAGAAGAAGGACAGAGTGAAAGGAGAGAGAGAGAGAAAATATAATATGTGGTAGTGGGGAAGCACAAATGGACAGTTTCAGTCTGCAATGACAGCGGTGGAAAAATATGGAAGTAGATTTTTGTGATTGACTCATCACAAACAGTGCAATCCACCTGCAATACAGCTGAAGGTGTTGGAACACAGACTGAAGCACATTTTTATCATTATTATTATATTTGGGGGTATGCAGGGCAAATGGGGCTGGATGGTTTGGCTGGGGCCACACAGCTGGTTGATTGGTGGCTGTCTGATGCCAGATTTGCACCTGGATGTTCCTGGCTCCAGGGCCAGTGCTGTACCACCTGGCTGCCCATACTACTACTACTACTACTACTACTACTACTACTACTACTATTATTATTATTATTATTTATCATCATCATCACCATCATTATTATTATTTTATTTTATTTGGGGTCTTTTTTGGGGGGCGGTTGTAGGGCAATGGGGTTGGGGTGGCTTGCCCAGGGTCACACAGCTGGGTGAGTTTTGGGTATCTGGGGCTGGATTTGGGCTTGGCTGCTCCTGCCTCCAGGGCCGGTGCTCTGTCCACTGTGTCACCTGGCTGCACCTATCATCATCATTATTATTATTATTATTATTATTATCATTAGTAGTAGTAGTAGTAGTAGTATCATCATCATCATCATCATTACTTTATTTTTAGGGTCTTTTTTTAGTGGGTTTTGCAGGGCAATGGGGCTGGGATGGCTTGCCCAGGGTCACGTAGCTGGGTGATTTTTGGGTCTCTAGGGCCAGATTTGGGCTCGGCTGCTCCTGGCTCCAGGTCCGGTGCTCTGTTCACTGTGCTACCTGGCTGCACTTATTATTATTATTATCATTATTATTATTATTATTATTATTATTATTATTGTTGTTAATTTTAATTTTTTCTGTTTACTTTAGAACTCATGTGGGTCTATATTTTTGGGGGGTATTATGTTTGCTCTTAAACAAGAATATTTTAGTACTGTATAAAAAACAACATTTGTACAAAAATAAGAATAAATAATTTTAAAAAACGAATAAGGAAAAGTTTATCTGTATGATGTATGGAGAGGTAAAGAATTTATGATCCGACATTAGATAGAGAGCATTATTCAAAAGCAAAATTACAGTTTTGATTATATTACATTTAAACATTTTTGCACCAACAAAACCAATGCAACCAAGATTGGAAGGAAAGCAGAAAACTAGGAAATCACTTTTAAAGCCATGATTTTTGATAAAAGAGTCAATTCTAAAATATATGGAGAGCTGAGACAAACATATAATAATACAAGTCATTCACCAATTTATAAATGTTCAAAGGATATAAACAAGCCATTTTCAGATAAAGAACCCAAAGCTATCTATCATCATATGAAAAAGGATTGCTCTGAGTAACAGTTGATAAGAAAAATCCAAATCAAAACATTTCTGAGGTAGCACATAACTTCTTTCAGTTTGGCTAGAAAGACAAAAATGGAAAATGATAGATGTTGGATTACAAGTGATAAAACTGGGACACTAATGCATTGTTATTGGAGTTCTAATCTAATCCAATTATTCTAAAGAGCCATTTGGAGTGATACCAAAGAAGCAATAAATCTATGCATACCATCTGATCCATTAACAATAATTTAGTATTTCAAATAAATTGTTTAAAAGGCAAAAGAACTCAAATGTGCAAAAATATTTTTAACAGTTCTTATTGTGGCAGTAAATAAGAATTTCAAATTGAGGAGAAGTACATCAATTGAGGAATGACTGAACAAGTTGTGGCATATGACTGTAATGGAATAATCCTGTACTATAAAAATTGATGTATATGTTGGTTTCAAAAACAAAATCACTGGGAAGTTGTAAATGAACTGATGCTGAGTGAAGTCAGCAGGACCAGGGAATCCTTGTACCTCTTATGAGCTACATTACATGATAAGCAACTATGGAAGGGGGAAGGGTGCAATTAATCAAAAACAATTCCTAAAAATTTGTGATGGAAAATATCATCCACATCCCGAGAAAAAATATGGGTCTTGCATGCAGGCCAAATCATACTAACCTAAATTTTTAAAATGTATTTCATATTTTTTCTTTCTCATATTTTTATCTTTCCTTTTGTTTCCTTCTTCTTTCATAACATGACTAATATGGAAACATGTTTAACATGATTGTTCACATGTTGCCTATATTTGATTTTTTTGCCCTTGTGAAAAATGGGAAAGTAAGGGAGGAATAGAAAAAAAATGTGCAACTCAATTTCTTACAAAAATTCATATTGAAAACTATATTTTGATATAATTTTAAATGAGATTAAAATTAAAAAAACAATAACAAGATTTTGTTTTTTCTATACGTGGCCACTTTTCAAGAGTTCTCACTTCTGGAAGACCAGCAACCCATAGAAACTCTCTCTCTCTCTCTCTCTCTCTCTCTCTCTCTCTCTCTCTCTCTGTCTGTCTCTCTCTCTCTCTCTGCATCATTTTTCCCCTTTCAACCCATTCCCTCCATAATCAGTTGGAATTTCTGGAGATATAAAATTCCAGACTATTTTAAGAATAGGTAGGTATTTTGGCTTGAAGATTTTTTTTTTTAGGAATCATGTTCTTTTTTAAAGAAAGATTTTTTTTATTTTGAATTTCACAACAAATTCACCCTCAATCTTGCTACCCCTATCCCATATAGAAGGTAGTCTGTTATTCTTTACATTGTTTTCATAGTATGCACTGATCTAAGTTGAATGTGATAAGAGATAAATCATATCCTTAAGGAAGAAACATAATGTATGAAATATTACAAAATGAAATGAGATAATATTTTTTTAAATTAAAGGTAATCGTCTTTAGTCTTTGTTCAAACTTCTCAGTCCTTTCTCTGGATACAGATGGCATTCTACATTGCATATACCACAAGCCTGATTGTTGCACTGATGGAATGAGCAAGTCCATTAAGGTTGTGCATCCCTCCCATGTTGTTAGGGTGTTCAACGTTCTTCTGGTTCTGCTCATCTAGCTCAGTATCAGTTCATGTATATGCTTCCAGGCTTCCATGAAATCCTATTCCTCCTGGTTCAAAATAGAACAATAGTATTCCATCACATGCATATACTATAGTTCATTAAACCATTCTAGAATTGAATGATATTCACTTAATTTCCAATTCTTTGCCAACACAAACAGAGCTGCTATAAATATTTTTGTACAAATAATGTTTTAAACCCTTGTTCATAATCTCTTCACATATAAACCCAGTAGTGGTATTCCTGGATCAAAGGGTATGCAAATATTGTTACCCTTTTGGTGTAATTCCAAATTGTTCTCCAGAAAGTTTGGATGAGTTCACAGATCCATCAACAATTAATTAGTGTCCCAGATTTCCCACATCCCTTCCAACATTGATTATAGTCCTTTCTGGTCATATTGGCCAGTCTGAAAGGTGTGATGTGGTACCTCAGAAATGCATTAATTTGCATTTCTCGAATAATTAGTGTTTTAGAGCAATTTTTCGGATGACTATGGGTCACTTTGTTTTCTTCATCAGTAAATTGCCTTTGCTTATCCTTTGACCATTAGTCAATTGGGGAATGACTTGTCTTTCTTTAAAAAATATTGACTCAATTCTCAGTATATTTTAGAAATGAAGCCTTTGGGGGTGGATAGGTGGCACAGTGGATAAAACACCGGCTCTGGAGTCAGGAGTACCTGGGTTCAAATCCGGTCTCAGACACTTAATAATGACCTAGCTGTGTGGCTTGGGCAAGCCACTTAACACCACTGCCTAGCAAAAGCTTAAAAAACAAACAAAAAAGAAATGAATCCTTTCTCAGAAATCCAAGTCATAAAAATAGTTTCCCAATTTACTGCATTATTTTTAATCTTGTTTACATTTGCTTTCTCTGTGCAAAAGCTCTTTAATGCAATCAAAATTGTCTACTCTATTTTTAATGATGGTCACCATACCTTCTTGGTTATAAAATGGTTACCTTTCCATAGATCTGACAAGTACTCTCCTAGTTTTCTTATAATACTGTTTTTATGTCTGGATTCTATATCCATTTTTATCTTATCTTGGTATAAGGGGTAAGGTGCTGGTCTAATCCAAGTTCTGCCATATTAATGTCAAATTTTCCCAACAATTTTTATCAAAGAGAGAGGTATCCTAAAAGCTGAACTCTTTGGGTTTAACAAAGAGCAGATTACTATAACCATTTAATCCTACTGCACCTAGTCTATTCTACTAATCCACCGCTTTGTTTCTTAGCCAATAACAGACAATTTTGATGACTGATGTTTTATGACATAATTTTAGATTTGGTAAGGCTAACCCACCTTCTTTTACACATTTTTTTCATTGAATCCCTAGAGGTTCTTGACTTTTTATTTCTCCATATAGATTTGCTTACAGTTTCTTCTAACACATTAAAGTAATTTTTTGGGGGGGGTACTTTGATTGGTAGGGAACTAAACAAATAGTTTAGTTTTGTTAGAATTGTAATTTTTATTAACTTGACCTTTCCATGAAGCGTTGGTGTTTTCCCAGTTATTTAAATCTGATTTTATTTGTGTGAGAAGTGTTTTAGAATTGTTTTCAAAAAGTTTTTGAGTCTGTCTTGGCAGGTAGACTCCAAGGTATTGTATAATGTCTGAGGTTCCTTTGAATGTGATGTCTCTTTCTAGCTCTTTCTGCTGCAACTTACTAGTCATATATAGAAATGTTGAGAATTTATGAGTTTGTTTTATATCCTTCAACATTGCTAAAGTTGCTAATTATTTCTAGTAGTTTTTTAGATGATTGAGGTTCTCTCGGTTTACCATCATGTCATCTGCAAAGAGTGAGAGTTTTGACTCTTCCTTCTCAATTCTAATTCCTGTAATTTATTTTTACTTTATTATTGCTGAAGCTAACATTTTTAATACAAAATAGTATTGGTGATAAAGGGCATCCTTTTTTCACCCTTGATCTTAATAGGAATGCCTCTAACCTATCCCCATTGAATGTAATGTTTGTCAATGGTTTCAGATAGACAATGCTTATTATTCTGAGGAACTATCCATTCATTCCTATGCTCATTAGTGTTTTTAGTAGGAAAGGGTGCTGTATTTTGTCAAAAGTTTACTCATCATCTATTGATATAATTATATGATTTCTGATAGTTTTGCTATTGATATAATTACTTATACTGACAATTTTCCTATTATTGAATCAACCCTGCATTCCTAGGATGAATTGTACTTGGACATCATGTATTATCCTAATGATAACTTGTTGAATTTATTTTGCTAAGATTTTATTTAAGATTTTTGCATCTATATTCATCAGGGATGTAGGTGTATAATTTTCTTTCTCCGTTTTAACTCTTCCTGGTTGAGGTTATCAACACACTATTTGTGTCGTAGAAAGAGGCAGAGTTCCACCTCCACCTATTATTTCTATAGAGCTTATATATAGAATTAGAATCATGTCTACCTTAAATATTTGATAGAATTCTCTTTTGAATTCATTTAGCCCTGGAGATTTTTTAGGAAGTTCAGTAATGGCTTGTTGAATTACTTTTTCTGAGATAGGGTTATTTAAGTATATAGTTTTCATTCAACCTGGGAAACATGTATTTTTGAAAATGGTTATCCCTTTCACTTAGATTATCAAATTTACTTGCATAGAGAGAGGAAAAATAATTCCTAATTATTACTATAATTGCCTCCTCATTGATGGTGAGTTCAACTTTTTCATTTATGATATTAGCAATTTGCTTTTCTTCTTTTTTTTTAATCAAATTAACCAGAGTTTTATCAATTTTATTGTTTCTTTTTCATAAAACCTGTTCTTGGTTTTATTTATTTGTTCAATAATGTTCTAGTTTTCAATTTGATTAATTTCTCCTCTAATTTTAAGAATTTTTAATTTGTATTTGTTTTGGTGTTTTTAATTTTTTCTTTCTCTAATATTTAGTTGTATTTTCAATTTATTAATTTATTCTTTCTCTAATATATTCGTATAAGCATTTAAAGATATAATATATTCCCTGACAATTGCCTTGAGTATATCCGATGGGTTTTGGTATGGTGTTTCATTATTGTCATTATTATCTTTCTATAATTTGCTGTTTGATACACTCATTCTTTCAGATGAAGTGTTTTACTTTCCAATTCATTTTGGTTCTATATCTCCCTGGACTGATATTGCATGCAATTTTTATTGCATTATGATCTGAGAAACATGTATTTACTGATTATGCCTTTCTGCAATTGATCATTATGTTTTTATGCCTATGTACATGGTCAATTTTTGTGTAAAGTGCCATGTACTGCAAAAAAAAATATTCCTGTCTAGTCCCATTAACTTTCCTCTATAAGTCTATCATGTCTAGATTTTTCTGACACTCTATTTACCTCCTTAACTTCCTTCTTGTTTATTTTATGTTTATATTTATATAAATCTGAGACAAGAAGTTTGAGTTCTCCTACCGGTAGAGCTTTGCTGCCTATGTCTTCCTTTCACTCCATCAACTTCTCCTCGAAGAATCTGAGTGCTATGCCATTGTGAGCATGCATTTTTAGTACTGAAATTACTTTATTGACTATGGTACCTTTTAGGATGATATAGTTTCCTTCCTTATCTCTTTTAATGATATCTATTTTTGCAGCTGCTTTGTCTGAGATAAGGATTGCTACCCCTGCTTTTTTTCATTTCAGCTGAAGTAAAATATATTTTGCTCCAAACTTTTACCTTTACTATACATATATCTCTCTGCTTCAAATGAATTTCTTGTAAGAAGTGTATTGTAAGATTCTGACTTTTAATCTTCTCGGCTACTCACTTATGTTTTAAAGGAGAGTTCATCCTATTCACATTCAAAGTTATAATTACTAATCTTTATTGCCCTCCACGTTATCTTCCCTATGTTTGTATTTTGCCATGTTTTTCCCTTTATTCATATTCCCTAGTATTTTGCTTCTGAATAACACCACCTTTGGTGCATTTGCCCTCCTATTTCCAATCCCACCCCCCCCACTTTAGCCCCTTTCCCTTTGCTCCTTCTTCCTTCCTTTCCTTCTCTTAGTTACACATTGCAACCCCCTCACTTTTCTCACTTTTAGCACTTTGAAGGTAAAATAAGTTTCTTAACTTAACTGAGTGTATGTATGCTCATTTGAAGCCAATCTGATGACAGTAAAATTCAAGTTGCTCTTATCTCCTCCCTTTTCCCCCTTCTGCTGCAATAAGTTCTTTGTACCTCTTCTTGTTAGGAGATTTACCCCATTCAATTTCCTCCATCCACCCATCTTTTTACTGTTCTGCTTTTTTTACGGAGACAGTGGTTTTTAAATCATTCTATCTGAGTCATGGAAAGGTCATGCGTGTCCATAATTTCTGGCTAAGTATATTCTCTCTAACAGAATTACAATTATTATGAATTATTAGATTCTTCCCAGATAGGGGAATCTTTTCATGTGTTTCTTCAGTCTCCAGTTTGAGGTCCAAATTTTTTATTAAGCTCAGGTCTTTTCATCAGCAAAAGTTGGAAGTCTCCTATTTCATTAAATGCCCATCCTTTGCCCTTTGCACTGAATTAAAAGGCTCAGTTTTGTCAGATAATGAATTCTTGGCTGCATTCCAAGCTCCCTTGCTCTTCAGAATATCTAGTTCCCAGGCCCTTCAATCACTTAATTTTGATGCAGCCAGGTCCTTCATAATCCTTACTGTGGCTCATTGGTATCCACATTGTTTATTTGTGAAAGCTTCAAGGATTTTCTCTTTTATTTTATAGTTCTGAAATTTGGGCACGATTTTCCTTGCCATTTTCAATTTGGGACCCCTTCTCAGAGAGCATCAATGTCTTCTTTCAAAAGCTATTTTGCCTTCTGGTTCCATGATATCAGGGCAGTTTTCCATTACTAAATACTGTAATATTGAGTCCAGGCTTTTTTTTGCCTTCAATATTTTCAGGAAGACCAATAATTTTTAAGTTATCTCTCCTCAACCTATTCTCAAAATCAATGGTTTTGCTGATGAAGTATTTTACATTTTCTACTATTCTTTGAATTTTTGGTTTTGTTTAAAAATTCTTGTTATTTCATGAAGTCTTTGGTTTCCACAGACTCCATTCTTTTTTATTAGAGTAGAATTTTCTTCATTTACCTTTTGCAACTCCTTTTCTAACTGGTCGATTCTGTTTTTGAAAGTGTTTTCCATTTGAACAATTGAGGTTTTGAGATAATGATTTTCTTTTTTGCATTTGTCCAATTGTATTTTCCAAGGATTTTCTTGTTGCAAGGTGCTAATCTTCTCTTGGGTTTCTTTTCCCAAATATTCCAATTGATTTTTAATCACCTTACTATTTCTTCAAGGAAGTCTTTCTGTGCTGGAGACCAAATCACATTATCTTCAGAAGTTCTATGTCCCTCTGAGTGGGGTGGGTGGGTGACACATTAGATAGAACACCAGCCCTGGAAGCAGGAGTACCTGAGTTCAAATCTGGCCTCAGACACTTAATAATTACTTAGCTGTGTGGCCTTGGGCAAGCCACTTAACCCCACTGACTTGCAAAAAGAAAAAAATAACTTTTTCCCTCTCAGTTAAGGTCCTTTCCTTTTAGGAACTTTTCTTTGGACCATCCCTTCTCCCTAGCCTTTCTTCATTTCCCTAAGATCTTGTGCTGGGGAAGTGATTAGTGCATGGATGTTTCATGTTGGGATTCTTAGAGGTTATACTCACTGGGTTTAGTAACTCCAATTTGGCCAGCAAGTAGGGGCTGCTAGAGGCTTTATTTACTAAGTTAATAACTCCACCTGGCCAGTAGGATGTCCAAGAAGCTAGAACTCATTCTTCAACACTTAAGGTAAGCCATCCATCAGTTCCATAGCCAGCATCTCCACTCTCTAGTTGTTTCTCAGAGTGGTTCCCACAGCAAAAACCCACCCACAATGGCTCTTGGCTCTCTGCACCTGGCTCATCCGTGATCCCTGGAGACAGACCTTGAGGTAGGTGTTCTTCTCCAAGCTCCTTTTTTCTGGGTTTTGTTCATCATATTTCCATTAAGAGGTTTGTTTCATATTATATTTGAGGGAAGATCAGCAGTCCTTAGCATAGGGCCTGTCTTCTCTCCAACATTTTGACTGAAAGTCTAGGAATCATGTTCTTAATATATGAAAGTCATGTTAATGACATTACATGCTTGAATTAAAGTATAAATGAATCCTATTAGTTAATATACTAGAAAATCTTATTAACTATGTGTTTTCTTCTCAAAGAAGTAAATCAAGTGTTTTGTTTGATCGTTTATTTTTATTTAGATGTAATTTAACACAGATTAAACATCCTTTAGGTCATTGACTAAGAATTCCTATAACTTTTTAAGTGAAAAAAACCTAGTTTAATTTTTTTCCTAGAGCATTGCTGGTTAAAGATGTCATGCTAATATATATTTTTTTCTTTTTGTCTTGAGTCCTTTGAAAATGTACTGAATCATTTTATGGATCAAGTCTGTCATAGCCAATCATCTTAACTAGACTGCTATTATTATATACAATTTTGTCATGGTTCCACATATTTCTCTTTCTATATAGATCTTTCCCTGGTTTTCTGAAAGCATCCTCCTCATAATTTCTCACAGTGCTAAAATTTCCGTAATATACTCTTTTTCCATCTACTCTCCAGTTGATGAAATCTCAGTTTCCAATTCTTCGCTACTAGGAAAGAAAGAGATTCTAAAATATTTATGTACAAAAGGTATTTTTAAAAAGATCTATTTAGGATACAGTCCAAGTAGTGATCTTTCTAAGACAAAGTATATGCACATGGGCACTATGGGCACAATTGCAAATTTTTCTTCAGAATTCTTAGACCAGGGGCAGCTAGGTGGCATAGTGGATAAAGCACTGGCCTTGGAGTCAGGAGTACCTGGGTTCAAATCTGGTCTCAGACACTTAATAATTACCTAGCTGTGTGGCTTTGGGTGAGCCACTTAACCCTATTTGCCTTACAAAAACCTAAAAAAAAGAATGCTTAGACCAATTCACAAGTCCACCAAAATTTCATTAGAGTACCTTTTTTCAATATCCCCTCTAGCAGTTATCACTTCTGATAGTTATTAGGTGGCACCTCAGAATCTTAATTTTCATTTCTCTAATGAAGTGTCTTAGACAATATTTTCATCTGATTTCTTCTACTGAACTTTGCTTAATTCCCTCTAATATTAATCAATTGGTGGAATGACTCTTTTTTTTTATAATTTTGTTTATGTTCCCAACATACTTGAGAAATGATATTTTTATCTGAAAATCATGCTTTAAACCCTTTTCAAAATTTTTGAAACATTTTTAATCAAAATGTCCTGATTATCTTTTTACTTTAGATCTATTTTTCATTTCACTTTGATGGATTTCATAATTGATAACTTTGTCGTTTTTAATTCGATAGAAATAAAAGATTCTGCTTCTGTCCCTTATTTTACTCTGTTTCTGTCTTTCTATTTCAAGTATTTCTTGTAATCAACATATTATTGGATTAGAGTTTTTTGTTTGTTTTGTTTTGTTTTGTTTTTTCAGGGTAATGGGCTTAAGTGACTTGTTCAAAATCACACAACTAGGTAATTATTATTAAGTCTATGAAGCTGGATTTGAACTCAGACCTCCTGATTCCAAGGCCAGTGCTCTATCTACTGTGAACCTAGCTGTATCTGTATTCCAGTTTTTTAATCCATTCTGCTAACTTCTCTTTTATGGATTTATTAATCCTATTTACATTCACAGTTATATTCTTTTTCTTCTCTCATATCTTTTTTTTACTTTCTTCCACTTCTAACATTTGTTTTGTGATTGATTACTAACTGATCACTAAATTGATCATTTAACTCCATGCTAGCTAAGATAGAATTGTATTCCCAATCAAGTTTGTTCATATGTATATTTATATATTTATATGTCTATATATGTGTGTTGGTTGATTGATTTTTCTCCATTAGTGAAGAAGGATCAAATTTTCAGTACATCTGATCAGAGAAATACGAGCTCAGAATGCTCTACAACACATTGGGAACAAATAGTTCATATGAATATCTGGTATGTGTACTCTATATTTAGCCATCTCATTTTTCCTTTGAGTGCTTCAGTTCAGTTTTCCTCATAAACCACATTCTAACCAATAAATTCCAACATTCTTAAGAGAGATTTTCAGGATACCCTTCTATCTCTTTTTCTGAACCCCCTGTGAATACTTGTCCTGTATGATTTTTCCATTAAGTAGTCTTTTGGGCAAGTATATGTTTGACTTTTGAACAAGGTTTAAATGCTTTGAAGTTTTGCTCAAGAAAAATAACTGGTATCTCATCCTAACAGGGGATCATCGGAATCTTCCTAATACAATTTAAATGGAAGCAGTTCAGTTTCCTGGCATGGCACTGGTAGAATTTAGGTTTCACAGGCATAAAGTAATGAGGTTAATATAACTGATTTGTAGACCTTTAGTTTTTCAGTCAATCCAATATCTTTAATTTGCCTGACTTTCTCTCAGCACCTCCCATACACTAAGAGAACTGGAAATTCATGTGTCAAACTCATCAATGTGTATCTCCCTTGAAAATATACTGTCAAGGTAAATGAGCTAATCCACAGTATTCAAAATTTATATTTGCTGTAAGCATTTCTGTAAGCATTGGATGGTGTGGTGCTGGATGATGGAGTACCAGTGTTTTCTTAATGTTAGTTTGAGAGCAAAATTAGCACAAGCATGAGAAAATTGATGCATAGGTTGTTGCATCTCACCTTCAGAGCCTTCATTGAATGCACAATCATTTGTAAACAGAAAATCATGCACCAATACTATCTTCACTTTGCCTTTTCAAGTTGAAGAATTTACTGCCAGCTCAGTAACTGACCTTGACGTTGTGTTCATCTTCAATGAAAATGTTTGATAAAATGATGAAAAACAGAATGTTAAGAATCTTGAGAGCAAGAAATCAAATGTGTTTCGTTCCACTGGTGATGGAAAAATTGCAAGAGAATCTTCTACTTGTCAGAATTCAGATTAGTATGATGTCATGAAACTGATGTACAATGCTGATGAACTTCTCTGTCAACCACATTTTGGCATAATTTCCCATAAGCCCTCTTGACTCATGGCATCAAAGATCTCATCTTCTTGAGCAAAACTTCAGACATACAGATTTTATATATACACCTCTGTTCTATCCCTAGAATATTTTATAGAATCCTTGTGAAGTACATACTATATCAACTGTTATTCTATCTTATCTGAAACTACACTGGTTTTCCTTTTAATGATTATATTCCAGGTGAATAATCCGCTTATTAAGAGGTATTCAGAAAGGAATTTTGCCATTAGGTCAAGGTGGTGGATAGAAGTCAGTCACTGTTTTAAGTTCCTCTAACTCTCCCTCAGAAGGAACATGAATCAAGCATCATAACAGATTCTGAATCTAGACACCCCCACAGAAAACAATGAGGAACATCTTCTAGCAAGGTCTGACCTGGAAAGGGGATTGGGGAGAGCATGGGCATGCCCAGAGCAGCCTGCTTAGGGAGGAACTAATCTAAGAACCTCAGTAGCAGAAGACTATTGTGTACCTGGTATATTGAAGGACAGAAGAGACAGGTTCCAGCACAACTGTCCTAAGACCAATGTGGCCAGCTTGACTGCTCTGGAAGTCCCAGACTGTAAACCCCTGTCTGTCCATGTGAGGCCCAGGAGTTCATATGAGCAGGGTCTGGTCTTCTCCAGTACAAACACAGAAATAGTCCCAGGTGTTTGGACATTTCCCCAAGGAAAAGGAATGGGCAAAAAATTTTCCCAGAGGTGAATATCCAGAGGAAACCTCTGGATTTAATTCTGAGTGTGTAGTCTAGATCATGTGCCACAAACATAATGAGTGGATCTCTGGCCTGCCAACACAATCCAAAGAAATCTTCTAGTATTAATCACTGAGTAACCCCACTGGGTAACCTCCTGGTTTTCCTATACCCAGTCAGCAAGATCTATAGGGATCTCAATACTGCAGCACTGCAAACCAGCCTCTTTCCCAAAACAAGACCTTAGGGTAAGGGCCTAAAAATGAAAAAAAAAAAGGTTAGTGCAAAGCAGGAACTATTGGATGTTACCGTGGAGATAATAATATTATTTCAGAGGATGGAAGAAAAAATCTATGTGAAACTTAAAAGGAGAATACGAATTGGTCTCCAACATAGAATGACTTGTTAGAAGACATCAGAAAGGAGTTTAAAAATCAAATGTGTGAGAACGGAGCCAAGAAGAGGAGGTGGAGCAAAGATAGAAGCATGGAGGCAGGAGATCCCAGAAACTCTTCCTCCTCCAGTCTTCAAAGATCAAATACAAAAATGGGGAAAAGAAATTCAAGAGAAAAGTAGCACTATGCAAGAGAATATTAAAATCTTCCAACAAAAAATAAAAAGATAACAAATTCTTTTTTAAATAAAAGAAAGATTTCATTCATTTTGAATTTAAATTTTTCCCTATAATCTTGCTTCCCTGACCCCATTCATCAAGGAAGGCAGGCTATTAGTCTTTAAATTATATCCATGGTATATGTGATTTAACTTGAATGTGATGAGAAAGAAATCATATCCTTAAGAAAGAAAAATAAAGTATAAAAGATAGTAAAATTAAATAATGATATAATGTGTTTTTAATTTAAATTACAGGTAATAGTCTTTGGTCTTTGTTCAAACTCCACATTTATTTCTCTGGATACAGATAGCATTCTCCATCACAGATACCCCAAAATTGTGCCTAATTGTTGCACTGATGGAATAAGCAAGTAAGTTAAAGCTGATCATCATACCCATGTTGCTGTGGGGTGTACAATGTTCTTCTGGTTCCGCTCATCTCACTCAGCATCAGTTCATGTAAATCTTTCCAGGTTTCCATGAATTCACATGTGTGTTCCATCACATACATATACCACAGTTTGTTAAGCCATTCCAGAATTGAATGACATTCACTTAATTCCCAATTCTTTGCCACCACAAACAGGGCTACTATGAATAGTTTTGTACAAATGATGTTTTTTTTTTACACTTTTTCATAATCTCTTCAGGGTATAGACCCAATAGTGGTATTGCTGGATCAAAGGCTATGGTCTTTTTGTTGTCTTTTGGGTGAAATTCCAAATTGCTCTCTGAAAGGTTGGATGGGTTCACAGCTCCACCTAGAATATATTACCATCACAGATTTCCCACATTCCTTCCAATATTAATCTTTGTCTTTTCTGTTCATATTGACCAGTCTGAGAGATGTGAGGTGATACCTCAGAGATGCTTTAATTTGCATTTCTCTAATAAGTAGTGATTTAGAGCAATTTTTAATATGACAATGGATCATTTTGATTTCCTCATCTGTAAATTGCTTTTGCACATCTTTTATCATTTTCAATTGGGTAATAGCTTTGATTTATAAAAAAAAAATCTTTGACTGGGGGAGTGGAGGACCAGTGAGTCCCACCTGGGTTAGACTGCAAGTACCACCACAGGAAGTTGCAGAGCATGACTGGACATCTACCCGCTGGACTTGGGGGACCTTAGCTACATAGATTTAGAGGAGCCCTCTTCCCAGAACAAGCAGTAACAACCCCCTAACCCTCAGATTCAGGTGTGGGCAGCAGAGCTCCCTCAGCTGAAAGGGAGATTATCTACTTTCACCAGGGCCCAGGACATGTTCAAGCACAATTCAGATTCTGCTGCTGCCCCTCACTCCGTCCAAGCCTAGGGAGAGGTCCTCAAACACTCCAGAAAAAGAAATCATCACCTACTACTAACTGGTAGCCTGTGAAAACAACCTCTAGAGTTTTCAAAAACCAACTTCTAAGAGCCAGCCCCTCCTATAACACAAGATCTTAGGAAAGTGAAGACAGGCCAGGAAAAAAGGGGGGACCCATTGAAAATTACTTTGGAAGCCGAAATCTTAACCCAGAGAGATCTAAAACTTATGAGTAGAATATGAATGGGTCTTAAGAACAGAAAGACTTTCTTGAAGAAATCAGGAAGGAGTTTAAAAATCCATTGAAAAAATTGTGAAAATAATCTCAAGAGAAAATTAATACCTTGCAAGAGAAAATCAACATCCCCAAACAAGAAAAGAAATCATTGGAAAAAAATTGGACAAGTACAAAATGGAAATCATTCTCTCAGACACTCAACTGGACAAAAGCAAAAAGAAAATGATTTTCTCAAATACTTAATTGGTTAAATGAAAAATAAAATAATTCCCTCCAAACTACACATGGACAAATGGAAAACTCCTTCAAAATAGAATTGGTCAATTGGAAAAGGAGTTTCAAAAAGTAAATGAAGAAAATTCTTTATGAAAAATCAAAATGGGATCCCTGTAAACTAATGATTTCATGAGCCAACAAGATTCAGTTAAACAAAACTGTAAGATAGGAAAAAAAACAGGAGTAAATGTAAAATTCTTCATCACCAAAACCACTGATCTCAAGAATAGAGGAGAGATAACTTAAGAATTAATGGTCTTCTTGCAAACATTGAAGAGGAAAAAAAAATCCCAGACATAAGATTACAGGATTTAGTGATGGAAAACTGCTCTGATATTATGTAACCAAAGAGGTAAATAGTTATTGGAAGAATATATCAATCCCCTCTGGAAAAAAAGATATTAAAAGGAAAACACCAAGGAATATTGTGGCCAAATGCTAGAACACTCAAATAAAATAGAAAATCAAGCAAGTATCCAGAAAGAAATAATTTAAATACCAAGGGGCCACAGTAAGGTTTAGACAGGGCCTGGCTGCATCAATATTAAGGGATCAAAGGGCCTAGAAAGAGATATTCTGAAGAGCAAGGGAGCTTGGAATGGAGTCAAAAATCCACTATCCACCAAAACTGAAGCTTCTCTTTCAGGGGCAAAGATGGACATGTAATGAAATGGGAGACTTCTATCATTTCCTGATGAATAGACCAGAGTTAAATAGAAAATTTGTACATCAAACAAGAGACTCAAGAGACATATTAAAAGTTCAAATAGGGGTAAAGGAAAAAAAAACTGCTATTCAAGAAGAAGGAACTGGCTATATTCCCACATGGATGAAACATTCTCATAACTCTTGAGAATTATAACTCTATTAGAGAGAATATACTTATCAGGACATGATGGATACTCATGACCTATCCATGAAAGTGCTATCCAATAAGAGGAAACTGGCTATATCCCTACTTGGCAGAAAGACTCTAATAAATATCAAGAACTATAACTCTATTAGAAAGAATATACTAAGCCAAAAGTGATGGACACTCATGACTTTTCTCTGACTCACAAAGAATGATTTACAAACAATACCTCCTTAAAAATGGGGGACAAAAGGGAGGCAGGAGGATGGAGGAGATTGCAGGGGTATAATCCCATTACATTAATGGGTACAAAGGACCTAATGCAATAGAGGGGAAGAAAGGAGGAGGTAAGAAACACCTGAATCTTACTCTCCTCAGATTTGGCTTAAAGTTAACATCCATATACTCAGTTAAATCAAGAAACGTATCTTACTTTTCAAGTATTAAAAGGGCAAAAGGGAAAGGCGGAAGAAAAATGAGAACTAAAAGAAGGAAGGGAAGGAAGGCAAAGGGAAAGGGGAAAGAAAGGGGAGTGGGGTTAGATATAGGAGGACAAACAAACTGAAAGTGATGGTATTCAGAAACAAAATACTGGGGAATATGCATAAAAGGAAAAAAAAACATACAGACAGTGGAAAGATAGCATGGAGGGCAAAAAAGAGTTTAGTAATTATAAGCCTGAATGTGAATGTGATGAAATCTCCATTAAAATGTAAGTGAATAGCCAATGGGGGAATGGGAGGATCATGTGGACCCCACCCAGGAGGAGGCTCATGCAAGACTTCAAGTGATTGCAAGAAGACCCAGTTGTGGGTGTCAGCGGGGCACCATCTGAAAACAACATCATGCAGTGGAATGCAGTTATATTTGGGCCAGAAGGCACACCCTTTGAGCATGGTACTTTTAAATTAGTAATAGAATTCTCAGAAGAGTATCCGAATAAACCTCCCACTATTAGTTTCTTATCAAAGATTTTTCATCCAAATGTCTTTGCCAATGGTAGCATATGTTTAGGTATCCTCCAGAATCGTTGGAGTCCAACATATGATGTGTCTTCTATTTTAACATCAATTCAGTCTCTGCTGGATGAAGGTAATCCCAACAGTCCTGCCAATAGCCAGGCAGCACAGCTTTATCAGGAAAACAAACGAGAATATGAGAAAAGAGTTACAGCTATTGTTGAACAAAGCTGGAATGATTCATAATAGACAACTGCTCTGTTCATCCTCATCATCATAGTTATGTATAGTTTACCTCTCAGTAGAAAGGCTACCAAAAATTTTAAGTGCCACAGGCTTTAAGGATTTGCATACCTAATGTGTCTGCAAAAAGGGGGGGGAAGCCCTTCAGTTTAGAACCTTTAAAAGCTTGTGTATCTTGATTAATGTACTTTTTATTGCAGGGTATAAACTAAGTTATTGTTACATAAATTTGTAATATATCCTGTTTGTATTTTTTTCTAAGTGTATCAAGTTGGTGTGAAGTTTTCATGAGAGAATATACACATTTTGTAAATATATACTTTTTTTCAAATATTGAATGCCTTATTTTTGAATTCTTTAGATTTTTAAATTGGAGAAAAGTTTTTTATTTATAAATATTACATGTAAAACTGTTAAATATATAACTTCAGTGCAAAAAAAGTAAGTGTATAGCAGAGTGGATAAAATCCAGAATCCTACAATATGTTGCTTACAAGAAATTCAGTTGAAGAAGAGAAATACATATAGACTAAAGGTAAAAGATTGGAGCCACCTATATTTTGTTTCAGCTGAAGTAAAAAAAAAAGTAGGGGTAGCAATCATTATCTCAGACAATGTACCTGGAAATATAAATATCAGTAAAAGAGATAAGGAAGGAAACTATATCCTCCTAAAAGTCATCATAGACCATAAAGTAATTTAATACTAAATATGTATGCTCCCAATAGCATTCAGATTCTTAGAAAAGAAGTTGAAGGTGTTAAAGGAAGACATAGGCAGCAAAACACTACTGGTGGGAGAGCTCAACCTCCAGCTCTCAGATTTAGAAAAATCAAATCATAAAATAAACAAAAAGAAAGTTTAGGAGGTAAATAGATTGTTAAACAAATTAGACATAATAGACCAATAGAGGAAATTGAATGGAGCTCAAAAGGAATATTTTTTTTGCAGTACCTATCACTTATAATAAAATTGACTTTGTACCATGGCATAAAAAGCAAACAATCAGATGCAGAAAGGCAGAAATAGTGAAAACATCTTTCTCAAATCATAATGCAATAATAATCACATTCATTATTGGAGCAGGGATATATAAACTCAAAACTAATTGGAAACTAAATAACATTATTTTAAAGAATGCAGGGATAAAACAAAAAAATATTATAGAAAGAATTAATGATTTTAATGTCAAGGTAGATATTGACAATATCTATAGATAATGACAATAATGAAACAACATACCAAAACCTATGCTAAACACTCAACACAGCTGTCAGGGTATATATTATATTTTTAAATGGTTAAATGAATAAATTAGAGAAAGGGGAAATCAATGAACAATAAGCAGCAAAAAATTAGCAAAACAACAGATTGAAACCTCCCAATTACATATCAATTTAGAAATTTTAAAAATTAAAGGAGAAATTAATAGAATCAGAAGCAAGAAAGCTTTTGAACCAATAAATAAAACCAAGCATTGATTTTATGGGAAAAAAAAACAATAACATTGATAAACCTCTGGTTAATTTGATTTTTAAAAAAGAAGAAACAAAATTGCTAGCACCATGAATGAACAAGGGGAATTCACCACCAATGTGGAGAAAATTAAAGTAATAATTGAGATTTATTTTGCACAACTCTATGTCAATATTTTTGACAATTTAATTGAAATTGAATAATATTTACATAAATATAAGTTGCCCAGGTAAAATGAAGAGGAAATAACATACCTAACTAAGCCTATCTGAGAAAAAGAAATTCAAAAAGCCATTACTGAACTCTTAAAGATATTATATCCAGGGCCAGATGGATTCACAAGTGACTTTTATCAAACATTTAAGGAACAATTGGTTCCAATTCTCTATAAATGCTTTGAAAAAATGAGTGAAGATGGAACACTGTCTTACTCTTTCTATGAATCCAATATGGTGCTGACAACCTAAACCAGAAAGAGTTAAAACACAGAATGAAAATTATAGATTTATTTCCCAGATGAATACAATTGAAAATAACTTAAGATATTAGCAAAATGATTTCATGTCATTACTTGGATAATACATTATGACTAAGTAGGATTTATCCCAGGAATGCATGGTTGGTTCAATATTAGGAAAATAGTCAGTATAATTATTTACAACAAAAACAAACCTATCAGAAATCATATGATTATATCAATAGAGGCTGAAAAAGTTTTGACAAAATACAGCACCCTTTCCTATTAAAACACTAGAATGCATAGGAATGAATGGATTGTTCCTTGAATAATAAGAAGTTTCTGTCTGAAACCATCAATCAACATTATATGCAATGGGAATAGGCTACTGGCATTCCCAATAAGATCAGGGGTAATACAAGGATGATCATTATCACCACTACTATTCAATATTATATTAGAAATGTTAGCCTCAGCAATAAGAGAAGAAAAAGAAATCAAAGGAATTAGAATAGGCAGGGAGGACACAAAACTCTCACTCATTGTGGAAGACATGAGAATTCCAAAAAAAGCCATCCAAAAAACTACTAGAAATAATTAGCAACTTTAGCAAAGTAGCAGGATATAAAATAAACTCTCATAAATCCTCAATGTTACTTTATTTGACTAGCAAGATATAGCAGCAGAAAGTTAGAAAGAGAACTCCCATTCAAAGTGACCTCAGACAAAATAAAATACCTGGTAGTCTTCCTGCCAAGGCAGACTCAAAACTTTTTGAAAACTATTATAAAACACTTCTAAACAAAAATAAAATCAGATTTAAATGGCTGGGCAAACATGAAATGTTCATGGATAGGTGGAGCTAATATAATAAAAATGAAAATTCTACCAATACTAAACTACCTGTTTAGTTCCCTACCAGTCAATATTCCAAAAAAATTACTTTAATGTGTTGAAAAAAACATAAGTTAATTTATATGGAGAAATAAAAAGTCAAGAATTACCAGTTATTCAATGAAAAAAGTGCAAAAGAGGTGGCTTAGCCCTACCAGATCGAAAATTATATTATAAATCATTAAGTATTAAAACTGCCTGGTATTGGTTAAGAAATAGATTCAAGGATAAGTGGGATAGACTAGGTGCAATAGCACGAAATGATTATAGTAATCTGCTGTTTGATAAATCCAAAGAGTTCAGCTGCTGGGATAAAAACTCTCTCTTCGATCACACCCCATACCAAGAAAAGATCTAAATGGATACAGGATTTAAACAAAGAAAAAAACAACATTATAAGCAAACTGGAAGATCATGGAGTAGTTTACCTGTCAGATCTATGCAAAGGGAAACAGTTTATGACCAAGGAAGAGATGGAGAACATCAATAAAAACAAATTAGAGAATTTTGATTAAATTACATTTAAAAGCTTTTGCACCGACAAAACCTCTGTAACCAAGATCAAAAGAAATGTAGTAAATTGGGAACAATTTTTACAATTAGTATTTCTGACAAAGGACACATTTCTAAAATATACAGAGAACTGAGTCAAATTTTCCAAAAAAACATGCCCTTCCCCAATAGACAATTGGTCAAAGGATATGCAAAGGCAATTTATATTTGAGGAAATCAAAGTAATCCATAGCCATATGAAAAATTGCTCCAAAATATTACTTGTTAGAGAAATACAAATTAAAGCATTTCTGAAATACTACCTCAATCCTCTCAGACTGGCCACTATGACTAGAAAGGAAATGTTAAATGCTGGAAGGGATCAGGGAAATCTGAGACACTAATACATTGTTGGTGGTGCTGTGAACTCATCCAACCTTTCTGTAGAGCAATTTGGAATTATGTGCAGAAGACAGCGAAAATGTGCATACCCTTTGATCCAACAATACCACTACAGGGTCAATATTGAAGAGATTATATAAAACGGTAACAACCTCACCTGTATAAAAATATTTTAACAACCTTGTTTGTGGTGGCAAATAAAAGGAATTTAATTGAATGTCCTTCATTTGGGGAATGGTTTAACAAATTTTAGTATATGTATGTCATGGAACACTGTTGTTCTCTTAGAAACCAGGAGGGATGAGAATTCAGGGAAGCCGGGGAGGATTTGCATGAACTGATGCTGAATGAGATGATCAGAAGCAGAAAAACATTGTATACCCTAACAGCAACATGGAGGTTAAGAACAACCTTGATTGACTTGCTCATTCTGTCAGTGCAATTGTAAAACTCAAAATCAATAAAATCATTCTAAGAAACAAAAGAAAAAATGTTAGCTTCAGCAATAAGAGTGAAAAAGAATTTGAAGGATTTTGAATTGGGAAAGAAGAGACAAAAGTCTCACTCTTTGCTGATGACATGATGGTATACCTAGAAAATCCCCCCAAATAATATAAAAGATATTAGAAATAATTAGCAACTTTAGCAAAGTTGTGGGATATAAAATAAACCCTCATAAATCCTCAACATTTCTATTTATGACTAGCGAGATGCAGCAGAAAAAGCTAGAAAGAGAAATTCCATTCAAAGTAACTTCAAACAATACAAAATACTTGGGAGTCTACCTGCCAAGGCAGACTCAGAAATATTTTGAAAGCAATTATAAAACACTTCTTACACAAATAAAATTGAATTTAAATAACTGAGCAAATATCAACTGCACATGGATAGGCCAAGCTAATATAATAAAAATGACAATTCTACTGAAGTTAAAACTATTTGTTAATGCCCTACCAAACAAATTCCAAAAAAAGTTACTTTAATGAGTTAGAAAAAATGTAAGTAAATTCATATAAAGAAATAAAGTCGAGAATTTCCACAGATTCAATGAAAAAAAAGTAGCAAAAGTCGGGTAGGTCCTACCAGATATAAAACTATATTATGTAGTATCAGTTATCAAAACTGTCTGGTATTGGCTAAGAAATAGAGTGGTGTATCAGTGGAATAGACAAGGAAAAGATGATAGTAATCTGTTGTTTGATCAACCCAAAGAGTGCAGCTATTAGGATAAAAACTCTCTCTTCAATAAAAACTGTTGGGTAAATTAGAAGGGAGTATGGGAGAAACTTAGATTACATGAACACCTCACACCCTAAAGCAAGATAAGACCCAAATGGATACAGGTTTTAAACATATAAAACAATATTATAATTAATTTAGAAGATCAAGGAGTAGTTTATCTGTCAGATCCATGGAAAGCAAAGCAGTTTATGACCAAGAAAGAGATGGAGATGATCATTAAAAACCAACCAGACAGTTTTGATTGCATTAAATTGAAAAGCTTTTGTAGATTTTGAAAGGCAGAGCCAAGATGGCAACAGGAGAACAGCCTCTCCTAGGGGCTCTCTCAATAATCTTTTAAAAATCTTAAAATTATGACTGTAACTCAATTTTTGAGAGACAGAACTCACAGAAAGATCTACTGAGGAAATTCTCCAGAACAAGGTGACCTGGAAAATAGTGGAAAGGCTCTGCTCCACAGGATAGAGTGGCGACCCACCTGAGTGAAGAAACTTCAGCTTACTGGAGGTAGCCACAGGGAGCCTGGGAGCAGCAGCTCACAGAAGTAGGGCCAGTTTTGTGACCTATACCATGGGGGAACAACTTGGAAGATCAGCCAGGGGACCTCTGCCAGAGTGAACAGTGAAGCCCAGACCTCAGGGCACTCAATGAGCAGCATGGCTGTACAACCTAGATCCAGGAACTGGAAGCAGACAGAGTTAGTCAGCAGGAGGCCCCAGGTAACTGAGTCTTGAGTATTCAGCCTAGGTAGGGGAGTGGAGAGAGACTTCTGAAATCTGTCCTCTGTACCTGGAACAGTACTTCGGGACTCTGACCACATTCTGATCCTGATCCCCCATAGAACAGCAAACCCGCCACCTCAGCCCCATGGCACAGGTGTGCTCTTGTAGTCATTCACAAACCAGGAGGGAAAGCAGAGCTGCACACATGGAGATCCTGATGGGAGGTATACTAATAATACTCAAAAGCTCAGGAAGCACCCCAAAACCAGGCAAAGGCTGGGGAAATTAGTAAATGGAGAAAAAGAGGAACTCATTGAGAAATACATTGTATATGATCCCAAGAAGGATCAAAATACTCAATCCGAAGATAAGGAAGTACAAGCTCCTGCAAGAAAAAAGGGAAATTGGGCTCAGGCCATGACAGAGCTCAAAAAAGATTTTGAAAATCAAGTGAGGGAGATAGAAGAAAAATTGGGAAAAGAAATGAGATGCTGGAAAAACATGAAAAAGAAGTCAGCACCTTAGTCAGCGAGATCCAAAAAAATGCTGAAGAAAATAACATGTTAAAAACAAGCATTGGTCAAATGGATAAAACAGTTCAAAAAGTTATTGAGGAGAATAATTCTTTAAAAAGCAGAATTGACCAGAAGGAAAAGGAAATAAGAATGCTCTCTGAGGTAAATAAATCCTTCAGATGTAGAATGGAGCTGAGGGAAGCTGCTGACTTTATGAAATCAAAATACAATCCTTCAAGACCAAAAGAATGAAAAATTAGCAGAAAATGTGAAACATCTCATTGAAAAAACAACTGATCTGGAAAACATATTCAGGAAAGACAATTTAAGAATTATTGGAATACCTGAAAATCATGATTACAAACATAGTTTTTATATCATTTTTAATGAATACCTACTGGAAAATTTTCCCAGATATCCTAGAAGCAAAGGACAAAATAAAAATTGAGATAATCCACCGATCTCCCCTAGAAAGAGATCCAGAAAAAAACATCCTCCTGGAATCTTATAGCCAAGTTCCAGAACTCCCAAGTCAAAGCAAAAATATTACAAAGCAACTAGAAGGACATAATTAAAATATCATGGAACTGCAGTCAGGATCACACAGGACT
The DNA here is from genome assembly GCF_037893015.1 of Macrotis lagotis. NCBI lineage: Eukaryota > Metazoa > Chordata > Mammalia > Peramelemorphia > Peramelidae > Macrotis > Macrotis lagotis. The sequence continues at coordinate 550,644,022 of NC_133658.1, forward strand.
TAGCAGCAACTATGTTAAAAACTCCTAGGTCTTGGAATATAATATTCTGGAAGGCAAAAGAGTTCAAAATGCATCTGAGAATCAACTACCCAGGAAAAGTGAACATCCTCTTCTAGGAAAAAAGGTGAACTTTCAATGAACTAGGGAATTTCAAATGTTCCTGTTGAAATGTCAAGAGCTGAAGAGATAATTTTAACTTCAAATACAGGACTCAGGTAAAGCATAGAGAGTGGAGGGGAAGGGTAAAATATGAGGGACTTAATGATGTTGAACTAAATGTATTCCTGAAAAGAAAAATGATACTGATAATACTCACATGAACCTTCTCATTTAATAGAGCAAGTTGAAGGAGCTTTTATAGATAAAGCACAAGAGAGAGCTGAATTTGAAGATGTAATATAGTGGAAAAATGGAGTCAATGGCTAAAAGGGAAATATAATGGGATTAAGAGAAAGTAGAGGTGGAATAGGCTAAGATATTTCATATAATAAGATTTTTTATTGCAATGAGCTATTGCAATTATATGGAAGGGGGAAAGCAAGAGGGTATGAGGGAAGGGAGTATAGACATTGGGTATAGGCATATAGAGTAAGGGTAGAAGGGGGATGGGGGGAAAGGGGGATGTGAGTGATGGAGGAGAGGGTGGACAATGGGAGAAGTGTGGTCAGTTATAACATCATAAGGGGTGGTATGTGGGCTTGGGGCCTCCTGGCCCCAGGGTCAGAGATCTGTCTGCTGCACCACTCAGCTCACCCATAGTCCATTTCAAATAGGGACAGAGTGAAAGGAGAAAGAAAATATAGTATATGGTAGTGGGGAAGAATGAATGGAGGGAGTTGCAACCAGCAATGGCTACAATGGAAAAATATGGAAGTGGCTTTAGTGATAGACTTATAAAGAATGTGATCCACTCATGACAGAGCTGGATGTGTTGGAACACAGATTGAAGCACATTTATTATTATTATTATTATTATTATTATTATTATTATTATTATCATTATCATTATTATTATTATTATTATTGAGGTTATAGAGCAAATGGGGTTTGGAGGCTTGCTTGGGCCTGCAGAGCTGGGTGATTGTTGAGTGTCTGGGGCCAGATTTTGGCTCAGCTGCTCCTGGTTCCAGGGCCGGTGCTCCATACACTATGCTACCTGGTTGCCCTTATTATTATTATTATTTTTTTAATTTTAATTTTTTCTCTTTCCTTTCCTGCTCATGTGGGTCTATATTTTTTGTAGGGAGGGGTTATTGTGTTTCTCTTAAACAATAATATTTTAGTAAAGTATAAAAAATAATTTGTTCAAATATAAGAATAAATAAATAAAAATTCAAATAAAGAATGATTGGATCAGTTCACAATTCCACCAACAACGCAGTGATTTAAAAAAATTACAATAAAAAACAATGCATTAATTTTCCAATTTTCCCACATCTTCTCCAGCATTGATCATTTTTCTTTTTTGTTATCTTAGCCAGTGTGATGGGTATGATGGGATAACTCATAGGTGTTTTAATTTGCATTTCTCCTAGCAAAAATAATTTGAGGCATTTTTTCATATGACTATATACAGTTTTAAATTCTTTCAAAAATTCCTGATAAAAGGAACAGAAATGAATTAAAAATTCAATCTCTAATTGCAAACCTCAAGAGATTCAAAAACAGGTAAGGGGCAAAATAGGTAAGGGGCAAAAAGACAGAACAAATTTTAATCAAGAACATCAAATTGTACATCATCTTTCAAGGTAAGATAAAATCCATCTAACTCTTTTTTTTTTAGTTTTTGCAAGGCAATGGGGTTAAGTGGCTTGCCCAAGGCCACACAGCTAGGTAATTATTATGTGTCTGAGGACAGATTTGAACCCAGGTTCTCCTGACTCCAGAGCCAGTGCTCTATCCACTGTGCCACCTAGCTGCCCAATCCATCTAACTCTTGAGAATTTTATTTTTACTTAGGATAGTTAAAGGGCTGAACATAGTTTGCTGTCTTTCTATTGAAGAAGACCAAAATAATGTGATTACATTTGATACAAATAGCCCATGTGAAAAACTCAGTGTTTATTCTAAACTTATGTGTCTAACATTTCCTTTGACATATGTTAATTCTGTCTTGCTCATAGAGATTAGCACTTTCTATGATGAGGGCATTCTCTCCTAGATGTGTCTAAGTAGTTAGAGTACTTAGAGACTCTGTAGTTAATTAGAGCAGAAATGACTTTACTTTTTTTGCTGTAGGGAAAAAGGGGGGGGATCTTACTTAGAAGAGTTGGACATAAATAGATTAGTAAGTGATTTTATCTTAATCCTTACTTTAAATAAGGAGGTTTTAAGTGCTGCTTTTGGAGAGCTAAATGAGGTGGGAGTGTGGGAGTTAGTATGCTTGGAAGGGGGTAGAAATAATTCATGAAATGATATGACTCTGCATGGTTTGACTCATGATGTTTGTGTGGTCATAGAGGGTACTTGAAAGGGGGGTAAGGAATGAAGCAATTATAATTTGATGATCATTACAGATTAAAACAATGCAAATTAAAATAGCTGTAGAGTTCCAACTCACACCTATCAAATAGAATAAGATGACAAAAAAGGGGGAAATGTTCATTGTTGGAGGCTTTGTGGGAGCACTGGGACATTAATGAATTGTCAGTGGAATTATGAACTGATCCTAGTATTCTCGTGAGTGATTTGGAACTGTGCTCAAAGAACAAAAACAAATGATCAAAACTTTTGACCTAGCAATACAAATACTAGGTCTACATCCAGAAGAAATCATAAAAAAATGAGAAAAGTCCCACATATTCCAAAATAGTCATAGCTTTTTTTTTGTAGGAGTAAAGAATTGGAAGTTGAGGAGATGCCCATCAATTGCATAATGATTCTATAAGTTTTGCTAAATGAATATTATGGAGATTGTTCCACAGGAGAGCATGAATACACAGACTCCACAGAAGCCTGGAATGAATTACAGGAACTGCTGCTGAGTGAAGAGAGCAGAAAGAAGAGAATATTTTACACATTAGCAACATTGTGAGCTAATCAATCTTGATGGATACAGCTCCTCTCAGCAGTTCAGAAAGCGAGGACAATCCCAGGAGATGTGTTATGGACAAAATCATCCATATCCAGAGGAAGAAAAACAAAACAAAACAACCTAAAAAAAACCTACAGACTTTGAATGAACACTACATTCACATTTTAAATATTTCTCAAACATTTTTCTTTCTTACCTCATAGTTTTATTTGTTTTCCCTAAATCCTAATTCTTCATACTGAAAATGACTTATCTTTAAACATGTTAAGTACAAATGTCTATGTACAATATTCAACAGTCTGTTTTGTGCTAAGATGAGGGGCATTGGCAAGGGGAGGGTGGAAAAAATTATGTAACTTAAAATATGCATATGCATGTGAATGACTGTTGAAAAACTTTCATGATGAAAAAATGTTCCAAATTATTATTGATTAGAGAAATGCAAATTAGAACAGTTATGAGGTATCACTTCACACCTATCAGGGTGGCTGAAATGAGAAAAAGGGAAAATGATTGATATTGGAGAGATTGCGGGAGGACTGGGACATTGATATGTTACTGGTGGAGTTGTGAACTTGTATATTCTGGAGAGCAATATGGAACTATGATCAAAGAGCAATAAAGATGTTCATTCCCTTTGAAGCAACAATTCCTATTATAGACCTTTATGTAGAAGAAATCATAAAAATTGAGATAAGACCCACATGTTCCAAAATATTCATAGCATATTTTGTAATGGCAAAGAATTGGAAATTGAGGGAATGACCATCAGTTGGGGAGTAGTTAAGCAAGTTATGGTATATGAATACTCTGGAATATTATTGTTAAATAAGAAACCATGAATGGCTGGACTCTAGAAAAGCATGGAATGAGTTAAAGGATCTGATGCTTAGGAAAAGGAATGGAACCAAGAGAACAAGGTAAATATTAACAACATGTTGAGATGATCAACCTTGATGGGAGCAGCTCCTTTCAGCAATTCAGAGAGCGAGGATAATCATATAAGACCGACTATGGACAATATTATCCCTATTCAGGGGAAGAAAACCCATCAAAACAAAAAAACCTTCAGAATCTGATGAACACTTTACAAAAATTATCTCTTATGTATTTCTTTCCCTTAATCCTAAATGCTTATACTAAAAATGACTAATCTGTAAAAATATTTATCAAAAATACGTATGTACAATGTTAACCTGACCATTCTCCACTGAAGGGATGGAGGTGGGAAGGGCAATTATAAGGAAATTTTGTAACTTAAAAATATACATATGCATATAGATTAACGTTGAAAAAACTTTCATATTATGAAAAGTGTGGAACTTTGTATGACCCCTGTGCAGATGTGATGATAAGGGAAACTTGAAACTCTAAGGGTTCTCTTGAAACCTCTCAAGGTAACACAAATAGGGAACCATTTGTTTTTCACTTAGGGAACATCCTACAGCACGTTTTGCCTGGTTGGCCAACCCTGTAGTTACATCTACACTAAAGAATCCATTGTGTCATTGATATTGAGTAACCTAACCTTTGCTGTACTTCGTGCTTCTATAACTCACTTATACTATAGAGCCTCCTCCCCTCTGTGGCTCTAGCCTTTATAAACTCCACTCTCTTTTTTTCCAGAGGTGCACAATTTGGGTTGCTCTGAACTCCATGCAGTGCAGTCGCTGGCATTAAGCTCCAACCTAAAATTCTGTTGGTCTCAGTCTCACATCTGTTTTGGCACAGTCTGTTTTGGAAAAATAAAATATCAATAACAACAATTTAAAAATTAAAAATAATTCATAATATGTAATTGGAAAAATAAAATAAAGTATCAATTAAAATGCATTTCATCTGAAATCTGTTTATTCATATCATTTTGCCATTTATCATTTGGGTAATGATTTGTAATCTTATTCATTTGATTCAATTTTCAATATACATATAGGAAATGAATCCTTCATCAGAAATGCTGGCTGTGAAAATTATTTTCCATCTTTCTGTTTTCCTTCAAATCTTGACTGCACTATTTTTTTTATTTTTAGTGCAAAAACTTTTTGGTTTAATTTAGTGACAAAAATTCATTTTGAAATTTATAAAGTTCGTTATTCATTGTTTGGTCATAAATGTCTCCCCTTTCAATACACCCAGCAGGTAGAGTATTTCTTAATCTCTTAATTGTTCTATGGTATCACCCTTTTCTGTCTAAATCTTAGACCTATTTTGACTTTATTGTCTGTAAAGTGTGTAAGATATGTGTTTATGAATTGTTTTTGCCATATCCTTTTAACTTCCTAAAAATTTTTCCTCCTCATGTTTTTTCCCCTTATAGTTCTGATTCTTTTTTCACAGCAAGATTAATTTGGAAATATATTAAATATAATTGTATGTGTATAACCTGTAATATATCACTTGCTATCAAAGGGAAGGGAGAAGGAAGGGAGGGATTCAGAAAAATATTGAACTCAAAATCTTGCAAAAAAATGAATGCTGTAAAATATTTTTACATATAATTGGAAAATTACAAAACAAAAAATCAGAAAAATTTGAAAAAAGTAAAAAGGAAATTGCAATTTAAAAGATACTGTAATCCAGGTAATTGAGAATATATTGACTAAAGATGACATGATGATCTGTGTGAGGGCAGTGACATAATCTATCAAAATATCCAAAAATAGTGTCATTTATTGGAAGAATTATTATTTCTGATATTCCAGAGAATCAAAGCAATGTGATAATAGGTGCCACACTGGTGGTACAGACGGGGTGGAGATTTGGAATGAAGGCTTGCCTTTCCTGCTACCTCTTTTGTGTGATCTTGAGCAAGAAACATAACTTTTCTTTGACTTAATTTTTTTAGTTGTTTTAAGTTCACATCTCTAAGACTGTGAAATGATCTTGTTCTCAGATTCCAATTAAACTATAGGAAAGTAGATTTCATATTTGGCAGAACTTTCTAATATATATATATACATATATATGTATATATATATATATATATATATATATATATATATATATATACATATGTGTAGATATATACATATGTCTGTATACACATCTGTATAAAAATTTCCAGGGATAAGAGATGTCTAGGTTTGAAATGAACTATCACAAAAATCCATAGTCATATGCTCACTGATACTAAGGTAACGTAGTAGCAATTTAGTGCCCTTTTTCAGAAATGTCTTAAAACAGTTTCTTGCTCTGAGTACAAAGTTAGAGAAATATTAATTTAGAAATTATTTTAGAAGAGAATTAAGTGGAAGTGAGTTGAAATAATAAATATTTCTTTGGAGTGTGTAAAGACAATCAGAATTCAAATTAAATTTCAGATACTTACCAGATTGGAGACCTTAACAAATTACTGAATCTGTCCTTGCTTGAGTGTCCTCCTTTATAATATGTGGATAAGAGTTGTACTTATTTTTCAAAGGTGCTTTTAGGATAAAATAAGATAAGATTTGAAAAACAGGTTCCCAATATTTAAGTGTTGTATAAAAGCTGCTGGTACTGCTAATATTGTTACTGTTGATATAACTTTATCTAGTTCAAACGTTCTATTTTATAGATTTGGAAAATAAGGCCCAAAGAAGTTTAATGAACTTCCTGTGGTTACAAAATAAGTATCTGAAAGAGATGGAATGGATTAGATGACCTTTAAATATTCTAGAAGCTTAATACCTATATTTCTATTCTCTGGTACATTTTGAATGCCTAATGTTTACATTAATTACTACTGCTTTCTATTCATATTCAAGAAAAGATAAATAATCTTTATTATGAGAAGTCATTTTACTCTAACAATCACTGAATGAAATGATTAGAAAAATGCAAAATATAAGTGAAATTTTGCTGAAATATAAAGCATTATTTAAATGTAATAATTATACACAACAAAAGATTTTAGAAGCACATGTGTTTATTGAAATTACTGCTACGGTCAGTGAAGGAAATTTAAACTCACACAGCAAAATAACTCACTCACAAATCATGTTTTCGCTAAGAAATTAAAATCCTTCATATTGTGGAACTGGAAAATAAAGAGATTTTATGGGCAATGATAAGTTAAATTATTTACTTGTTTATTTTATTCATATATTTTTGCATTATGTCAACTAGATTTCCTTCTTTCCCCTTGCATAACATCCACAAAGAGATATCTTTTATAACAAAAAATTCAAGGGAGAAAAAGGCATTCTTTATAAAGACTTTATTTTTTAATACATAATATTTCTTTAATATTTATTTATTCTCATTTTGTACAAATAATTTTTATACAATAATAAAATATTCTTGTTTAAGAGTAAACAAAATACCACCTACACCCCAAAAATATAAATACACTTGAGTGATAAAGGGGAGAGAAAAAAAATAAAATAAAAAGAAACAGTAGTAATTGTAGGTATGGCTAGGCAGTGCAATGGATGCAGCAGAAGCCCTGGAGCCAGGAGCACCTGAGCCCATATCTGGCGCCATGCACCCAACAATCACCCAGCCATGTGACATGCAATCCACTCCAACCCCACTGCCCTGCAAAAAACAAAAAGAAAAAAGAAAAAAAGACCCAAAATAAAATAAAATAGTAATAATAGTAGGGGTGGCTGGGTGGCACACAGAGCATTGGCCCTTGAGCCAGGAGCACCCAGGTCCAAATCCAGCAACAGACACCCGACAATCACCCTGCTATGCGGCCCCAGGCAGGCCACCTAGGCCCATTTGCCCTGGCCCCCCCCCCCCAAAAGTAATAATAATAAAAATGTGCTTCAATTTTTGTTCCAACACCAACAACTCTGTCACCGGTGGATCACATTCTTTATTATAAGTCCATCTCAAAAGTTACTTCCATATTTTTCCACCGTTGCCATTGCTGATCGCAACTGCCTCCTTTCGTATTTCTCCACTACGATGTACTATATTTTCTCTCTCTCCTTTCATTTTGACTCTGCTATAGGGTTTCTGAGTGGCAAAGCAGACAGATCCCTGGTCTTGGGGCCAAGAGGCCACGATCCCCACTACCAGCCCTTAGGCCCAGCATCCACCTGGCCCTATGGTCCTGGATTGGCCATCCAATCCTAGCCCCTTGCAAGAAGTAAAAAAGAAAATGTGTTATATCTGACCACTCTCCCACCATGGTCCATCCTCTCTTCCATCACTCACTTCCCCCCTTACCCTTACCTCCCCTCTCCTTCTTACTCTAGATGCCTATAGCCCATTGATTATATATGTTGTTTCCTCTCCTAGCTACCTTTGTTGAGAGCAAAGATTCCCTCATTCCCTCTTGTCTTCTCCCCTTACAAAGAATTGAAATATCTCATTGTAATAAAGAAAAATCTTATTATATGAAATATCTCAGCCTATTTCCCCTTTCCTTTTTCTTTCTCCCATTACTTTTCCCTTTTTTCTATTAACTCCATATTTACACCATATTTTATCTTCAAATTCAGCTTTCTCCTGTGCTTCAACTATAAAAGCTCCTTCTACCTGATCTATAAACTGAGAAAGTTCATATGAGTATTATCAGTGTCATTTTTTTTATGCAAGAATACATGCTGTTTTTCATCATTAAGTCCCTCATATTTTCCCTTTCTCCTCCAATCTCTATGCTTCACCTGAATCCTGTATTTGAAGATCAAACCTTCTGTTCAGCTCTGGCCATTCCAACATGAACATTTGAAATTCCCCTGGTTCATTGAAAGTGCATATTTTATCCTGGAAGAGGACATTTAGCCTTGCTGGGTAGTTGATTCTCAGTTGCACTCCAAGCTCTTTTGCCTTCCAATATATTATATTCAAAGCCCTACGAGCTTCCCCTGTAGTTGCTGCTAAGTCCTGTGTGATCCTGACTGCAGCTCCAGGATATTTGAATTGTGTCCTTCTGGCTGCTTGTAATATTTTCTCTTTGACTTGGAATTTCTGCAACTTGGCTATAATATAACTAGGGCTTGTTTTTTTGGGATCTCTTTCTCAGGGGGCATTGGTGGATTCTCTCCAATTCTATTTTGCCCTCCACTTCTAGGATATCAGGGCAATTTTCCTGTAGTAATTCTTTGAAAATGATGTCAAGGCTCATTGCCTGATCATAACTTTCAGGTATTCCATTAATTTTTAAATTATCTTTCCTACATCTGTTTTCCATATAAGTTTTCTTGCAATGAGATGTTCCACATTATCTTCTAATTGTTCATTTGTTTTTGGTTTTGAAGTAATGTGTCTTGATTCCTCCTAAATTCATCAATCTCCCTACATTCTATTCTTTTTCTGAAGGATTTGTTTGCCTTAGAGAATTTTCTTACCTCTTTTTTCTTTTTTTCTTTTTTTATTAAAGATATTATTTGAGTTTTACAATTTTCTCCCAATCTTGCTTCCCTTCCCCCACCCCCACCCCTCAGATAGCACTCTGTCAGTCTTTACTTTGTTTCCACGTTGTACCTAGATCCATATTGAGTGTGATGAGAGAGAAATCATATACTTAAAGAGAACAGTATTCTCAGAGGTAACCAGATCAGACAATAAGATATCTGTTTTTTTCCAAATTAAAGGGAATAGTCCTTGTACTTTTTTCAAACTCCACAGATGCTTATCTGGATACAGATGGTACTCTATTTTGCAGACAGCCCAAAATTGTTCCCAATTGTTGCACTGATGGAATGAGCAAGTCCTTCAAGGCTGAACATCACTCCCATGTTGCTGTTAGGGTGTACAGTGTTTTTCTGGTTCTGCTCATCTCACTCAGCATCAGTTCATGCAAATCTCTCCAGGTATCCCTGAAATGCCATCCCTCCTGATTTCTAATAGAACAATAGTGTTCCATGACATACATATACCACAGTTTGCTAAGCCATTCCCCAATTGAACGACATTTACTGGATTTCCAATTCTTTGCCACCACAAACAAGGCTGCTATAAATATTTTTGTACAAGTAATGTTTTTACCCTTTTTCTTCATCTCTTCAGGGTATAGACCCAGTAGTGGTATTGCTGGGTCAAAGGGTATGCACATTTTTGTTGCCCTTTGTGCATAGTTCCACCAACACAGCTCCACCAACAGTGTAATAGTGTCCCAGATTTCCCACATCCCTTCCAGCAATGATCATTATCCTTCCTGGTCATACTGGCCAATCTGAGAGGTGTGAGGTGGTACCTCAGAGAAGCTTTAATTTGCATTTCTCTAATAATTAATGATTTAGAGCATTTTTCATATGACTATGGATTGCTTTGATCTCCTCATCTGTAAATTGCCTTTGCATATCCTTTGACCATTTGTCAATTGGGGAATGGCTTTTTGTTATAAAAATATGACTCAGTTCTCTGTATATTTTAGAAATGGGTCCTTTGTCAGAATCATTAATTGTAAAGATTGTTTCCCAATTTACTACTTTTCTTTTAATCTTGATTACATTGGTTTTATCTGTGCAAAAGCTTTTTAATTTAATGTATTTGAAATCATCTAATTGGTTTTTAGTGATGTTCTCCAACTCTTCCTTAGTCATAAACTGTTCCCCTTTCCATAGATCTGACAGTTAGACTAGTTCTTGATCTTCTAATTTGCTTATAGTATTGTTTTTTTGTGTCTATGTCCTGTAACCATTTGGATCTTATCTTAGTAAAGGGTGTGAGGTGTTGGTCTAATCTAAGTTTCTTCCATATTAACTTCCAATTATCCCAGCAGTTTTTATCAAAGAGGGAGTTTTTATCCCAGTGGCCAGACTCTTTGGGTTTATCAAACAGCAGATTACTATAATCCTCTCCTGCTTTTGCACCTAGTCTATTCCACTGGTCCACCACTCTATTTCTTAGCCAATACCAAACAGTTTTGATGACTGATGCTTTATAATATAATTTTAGATCAGGTAGTGCTAAGCCACCTTCGTTTGCATTTTTTTTTTTCATTAAGCTCCTGGCAATTCTTGACATTTATTTCTCCAGAAGAATTTACTTACAATATTTTCTAACTCATTAAAGTATTTTTTTGGAATTTTGATTGGGAGGGCACTAAACAGATAGTTTAGTTTTGGTAGAATTGTCATTTTTATTATATTAGCTCTACCTATCCATGAGCAGCTGATATTTTCCCAGTTATTTGAATCTGATATAATTTATGTGAGAATTGTTTTACAATTGTTTTCAAAAAGATTCTGAGTCTGTCTTGGCAAATAGACTCCCAAATATTTTACACTATCTGAGGTTACTATGAATGGGATTTCTCTTTCTAGCTCTTCCTGCTGTTTCTTGCTAGACATATATAGGAAAGTTGAGGATTTATGGTATTTTATAACCTGCAACTTTGCTAAAATTCCTAATTGTTTCCAGTAGTTTTTTAGATGATTTCTTGGGATTCTCATGCTATCTGCAAAGAGTGAGAGTTTTGTCTCTTCCTTCCCAATTCTAAATCCTTTTATTTCTTTTTCTTCTCTAATTGCTGATGCTAACATTTCTAATACAATATTGAATAGTAGTGGTGATAATGGGCACACTTCTTTGAGCCCTGATCTTATTGGGAATGCCTCTAGCCTCTCCCCATTGAATATAATGCTTGTTGATGGTTTCAGATAGATACTGCTAATTATTTTAAGGAACAGTCCATTTATTCTTACACTCTCTAGTGTTTTTAATAGGAATGGATGCTGTATTTTGTCAAAAGCTTTTTTCAGCATCTATTGATATGATCATATGATTAATGATAGGGTTCTTATTGATATAATTGAGTATACTAACAGTTTTCCTAATATTGAACCAACCATGCATTCCTGGAATAAATCCTACTTGATCATAATGTATTATCCTAGTGATTACTTGTTGTAGTCGTTTTGCTAAGATTTTATTTAGGATTTTTGCATCTATATTCATCAGGGAAATAGGTCTAAAATTTTCTTTCTCTGTATTAACGCTTCCTGGTTTAGGTAAAAGTACCATATTGGTTTCGTAGAAAGAGTTAGGCAGAGTTCCATCTTTCCCTATTTTTCCAAAGAGTTTATATAGGATTGGAACCAATTGTTTCTTCAATGTTTGGTAGAATTCACTTGTGAATCCATCAGGCCCTGGAGATTTTTTTAGGGAGTTCAATAATGGCTTGTTGAATTTCTTTCAGAAATTTTTGGAACTCTTCCATTTCATTAAATGTCCATCTTTTTCCCTGGAAGAGAAGGCTCAGCTTTGCAGGAAAGTAGATTCTTGGCTGCATTCCAAGCTCCCATGCTCTTCAAAATATCTTGTTCCAGGCCCTTCGATCCCTTAAAGTTGATGCAGCCAGGTCCTGCATCATCCTTACTGTGGCTCCTTGATATTTAAATTGCTTCTTTCTGGCTGCCAGCATGATTTTCTCTTTTATCTTATAGTTCTCCAGTTTGGCCACAACATTCCTTGGTGTTTTTATTTTAGGATCTTTCTCTGGTGGGGATCGATGTACTCTTTCAATAACTACTTTGCCCTCTGATTCCATGATATCAGGACAGTTTTCCATCACTAGATCCTGTAATATTAAGTCCAGGCTTTTTTTCTCTTCAATGTTTTCAGGAAGTCCTATAATTTTCAGGTTGCCCCTCCTCGATCTATTCTCGATGTCGGTAGTTTTGTTGATGAGGTATTTTACATTTGCTTTTATTTTTTCTATTTTTTGATTTTGTTTAACTGACTCTTGCTGTCTCATGGAGTCATTAGTTTCTGTAGACTCCGTTCTTTTTTTGGGGGAGGAGTTTTCATCATTAACCTTTTGCAACTCCTTTTCCAATTGGTCAATTCTAATTTTGAAAGAGCTTTCCATTTGACCAATTGAGGTTTTGAGAGAATTAATTTCTTTTTGCATTTGCTTATTTGAGGATCTGAGAGAATTATTCTCATTTTGCAAGGTATTAATTGTCTCCCCCAAATTTTCCAGTTGATTTTTAAACTCCTTCCTTATTTCTTCAAGGAAGTCTTTCTGTGCTGGAGACCAGATTGTGTTCTCCTCAGATGTTCCAGGTCTCTCTGGGTTGGGGTCTTTCCCTCCCAGGAATTTTTCTATGGATCCACCTTTCTGCTGACCCTTCTTTATTATGCTAAGACCTTGAGTTGGGGGGGAGCGCTGGTTCACCTGGGCTTGGGATCACTAAAGGCTTTACTGAGTGCAGTTTCTCTGGCTGCCCAGTAGGAGGTGCTGGTTTCCCTCTCTGGAGTGTCTGTGACCTTGGTTGGGAGGCCTTCTCCCTTTGCCCAAAGGGAGGAGTTGGAACTATTGAATTCTTTTGCCTTCAATCAGTGGTGGGTTTTACCCTGGCCTGAGGTCATTCCTCAGCTGGGCTGGTTCTTCTTCTCACAAACCTGGGCCTGAGGCAGAATTAGTTTGCATTTGTTTGGAGGAGGCCTCATTGCAAGGGAGGAGCCGACTCAGAGTTTCTCAGACCTGAGGAGCCCAGGGATGGTGTCCGCAGCTCTCCTGCACCAGACCTCTCCCCGCAACCCCTTCCCCAAGCTCCGGGGGGACAGCACTAACACCAGCGCCTCTGCTTCCCTGCAGATCCAAGCCTCCCTTCATCCAGCCCCACCACTGATCCAGCAGGTTTGGCTCTTGGGCCCTCAGACTCTTGTTTCTAATTCAGCTGTCAATCTGGCTGATTGCAGGCTGATCTTCCCTCGGAGTGCAGATTCACCTGCCGGTACTCAGGCAAGGCTGCTGTGGGAGACAAATCCTGAGGTAGATTTTCCTCTCCTGGCTTTTCTTTCTGGGTTTCCTGGTTCAGAATTCTTTTAAGAGGTTTGTTTCATGTGATAGATGGGGAAGAGATCAGGAGACTTTAGAACTGTGCCTGTCTTCTCTCCAAAATCTTGGCTGGAAGTCCCCTTATCTTTTTTCCATCTGGCCAATTTTGCTTTTTAAAGCATTCTTCTCCTCAATACCTTTTTGAACTATTTTATCCAACTAAGCTGGTTTCCTTGACTAGGCTGCTGACTTCATTTTCATGTTTTTCCTGCATCTCTCTCAATTCTTTTCCCAGTTTTTCTTCTAACTCCCTCATTTGGTTTTCAAATTCTTTTTGAGTTCTGTCATAGCCTGATCCCAATTTCTGTTTTTCTTGGAGTCTTTAGATGCAGGAGTTTGTGTTTCCTCATCTTCAGACTGAGTATATTGGCATCATAGATAATGTATTTCTCAATGGTGTTCCTCTTGTTTCTCTGCTTGCTCATTTTCCCACCCTAAGACTGTTTTGGGAGTGCTTACTGAGCTTTTGGGACACTCCCACAAGGATCTCAGTGTGTTAGGTTCTGTGCTCCGTCCTGGTCTGTGAATGACCATATGTGCCCCTCTCTGCTACTGGGTTGATGTGGAGGGTGCCCTTGCTGTTCTATGGGGTGGCCTAGACTGCAATCAGCACCTGAATGTTTTCAGATGCCCAGAGACCTTTTCTAGGAGCAGAGGACAGAGCTCTGTAGTCTCTCTTCACTCCCCTCTCTCAGCTCAATGGGCTCATGCCCTGGGGGCTCCTGCTTACCTGCTCTGCCTGCTTATGTTTCCTGGATCTGGAATGTAGTGGCCATACTGCTAGCTGTGTGCCCCCAATTTGTGCCTGGTGTTCCCTGGGGAGTAGATCAGGAAACTCCCTGGCTGCTTTGAGCTGAGGCTCCCAACTCCCTGGGGCTGCCTCTGAGAGGCTGAAGTTCTTTCGCTCTGGTGGGCCACCCCTCTTTAGAGCTATCCCTCCAACCCCGGGGAGCAGAGCTTTTCTGCTCTTTTCCAGGTTACCTTGAGTAGGAGAACTGCCTCACTGGGTCCCTCTGTGGGTTCTGTCTCTGGAAAATTTAGTTAAAGTCCTTAGTTTCGAAAATGAGAGAGTGCCTAAGACAAGATCTGCTCTTGTCACCATCTTGGCTCTGCCCCTCTTTATAAAGACATTAAAGAAGAGTACATGACCATTAAAATTGATCAACACATTCACAAAGGTGTGTATATATGAACACATAAATCCACACAAAAACATGCTCACTTATATACTCATATACACAAATAAAAATATTTCTTCCTTTATAAATAAATATGTATGTACTTTCAAATGTTCCACACACACAATTCACTCCACTTTCCTAAAAGCACACACTACTAAAATAAATCCTATGCATCATTGTGCTATCACATAATGTTCATATATATTTTGGCAGTGACATTATTTTCTTTCAAATCAAGTTGCATGCATTCATTGTTACATTTAAAGCATATCCCTATTCAGAGAGATCTAACTATTCATGAAAATTGAGATTGAGTGAGACTTCAATTGCTAATGAGTAATCTAAACGTTTTCTTTAATAATTTTGTACCTTTTCCTAGAAAACCTCAAATGAAATTTCAAAAAATTGGAGACTACTGAAACTTAAGAACAAATACTTCCTGTCCCCTGATACGAAGAGCTTTGATATGTAATGTCGACATAACAAGAAAATTGAGACACTTTCTGCCCTCAGTGGGCTTGCAATCTATCAGAGATAGGATAAGCATACATTAATCTTATTTTCTGTTTTCAAAAATGGATGAAGGATGGTTGTGAAGAAAAGTGAATAAGAAATAGGAGGGACTAGAAATATTGGGGTATTTCAGTATTCTTGAGTGAAACTTGGGAGTAAGATTCTCATTTTCAATTAGATAATTCAAGGGTCTTTTTCACTGTAAATCAGAATCATCTTTGAAATATTAAATGTTTCTTTATTGGGCATGTGAATTCTTTTGAAATGATATCTCTTATACCATCTTCTACTACTTTTGATTGTTTTTTATATTAGTAATTGGTTTTCCCGACATTCTTGATAACATTATTTGTAATAAAATACTTAATCCAAAGTATAGTATTATTAAAATGAGATGAATAGCAAAATTGAAACTGTCACTAATTTCTCTGTAAATTGGAAGAGTAAAAGGCTGTAATTTTTATTCAAAGTACTTTATAATATTTGAATTAAAATTTCAAAATTAGAAAAGTGGTTATTACTCATGAAGAAGTAAATATCACATTTCAAAATTTGTATGTATTGCTTTTTAAAAATGAAAGCACAGCACAAAGCAACACAAAGCAGAATAGGTGGCTAAGTGAAAACTCAATCTAATGTAATGAGTGGTTCATTCTTTTCAATATATATCCTCCTAGAAATAACATGTATATGAACATCTAACATTCCTTCATTAATGGAAAAATACAATAAGTTAAAGATGTCGAGACTTAAACTCCCATTAAACTGAGAGAAACAAATAATTGCCAAATTTCTTTTGATAGATTATATAACAAAAAAGATCCAATTAATTTATTATTTTCATTTGTTGGACTACAATGCCAAAATGAGAAAGATACCATGGAGAAAGAGGTTACTTTTCTACCACCATCACTAGGATCTATTAATATTTACTTAAAGATCCAAGGATATGATCCTTGCCTTGAGAACCCCATCTTGTATGTTCTCTTCACCTGCCCAGCTCTGTAAGGTAAATAAAAAATATATTTAAGAGGTATGAAGCAAGATATACAGAATTAGTATGTTTAGTAAAATTAGCTTCCAACTATAATGGATAAGATTACTGTAAAATAATTCTATATCCTGGAGAAATTCAAAGGAATCAATATGTTGTTATTATTTTATAAATCTATAGGTAGAATATAACAATATATTTAGTTCCTTCTTATTAATTACATAATTAAGTCATAAACTCATTGTTATCATTCATCAATTAATTTAACACTTTATTGAATAATGGATGTGGCTAATAAAAAATTAAACGGGATGCCATTCATCTTCTCTGCTATTTCAAAACTAATGGTGAATGTTACTCCACCCTTTCATAGTGTCCATATTTAGCTATAAACTATGAAACTCTCATAAACTTTGCCATTTTCCTCTCATCCAAAAAAACATATAGCTGCAGAAATGTCACCTCCTTTAATCTCAAACAATTAAGACTGAAATTTTAAATATTAAAATAAATGTGATTTTATTTAAAAAACAATATTTACCTTTTATTTTGATATTTACTCACTTTCTACAACAGAGTGGGGGAGGGTCTAGCTTTGAGATTCACTCTACATATAACATTTTCTGTAGGAGAATTACTTCCCATATATATATATATATATATATATATATATATATATATATATATTATATATATACATATATATATACATACTTATATATGTGTGTGTGTGTGTGTGTGTGTGTGTGTATGTGTGTATACATATGCATAGACAATTACTCTATAACATTTAGTCCTAGAGAGATGTTTGAGACACAAAATAGATAACATTTCTACAACTATAACTCATTTATGTAAGAGACAAGGTTACAAACTTAGGACAAAAATCTTCCTACTTCAAAGTCTAAACTACAATTTGCCATGTTTACTCTCTCAGAAAATTATAGCAATTTTTTTTTATTTCAATGATTGGCGAATAAGCAAACAAAATACCCTATGTTTCTTTTAAGCACTAGAATTTTGGTTGAATATAACTTTTTTTCTCACTGTCTATAAACTGTATAGGAACAATCATATTTTAGAAAGATATCACTTTGAACCATTTATGGTACATGAAGCTAATTTTAAAGTCTTTATTGAATGGCACTTTTCTCAATTATTCTATTTTATTTGTAGTTTAAAAAGAACAGAATGCCAATAGGCTTTTTACATCTATGAGTTAAACTTAGATAATTTTGTGAAATATTAGTTCTACTATTTTTATATGAAAAAAAATGTTTGACATGAAAAATCCTGGCTATCTCTTTTTCTTTCATCCTACCCAATCTCATTCTGTTCCCAGTTTTAAAGTTGCTTGTACTCAGCAGAGTCATGCTAAAGATTTGAACTCATTTTATTTTTACTCTATCTTGAATTTCTAACCACTCCAGTATTGAAACAAAGTGTTAAGGAATCGGGGAAGAACTTCTGGAACTTATGCTAGCTGTTTCATTTTGGTTTACTCAAAACTTTCTAACTTCCAGAAAACTGTACTAGACTATATTCTTCTTTATGATCACACTTTTCTGACTTGAATTTTGGAATATTTTGCTTATTACTTATATCACTTATTTTATACTTATGATATATAGTGACATATATTGATTGTGATGGAGAAAAATCTTTAACCTCTAATTATTTCTGTCAACTGTCAAAAGACCAAGATTTAGAGAAGGTGCTGACCTGCAGTGGGAAAATAAATTTCTGCAGTCAAGAATTCCTCTACAATAAATCTCAGACCTTTTTCCTAATCATGTCCATGTGTAAAGATTTTATATAACTAACTATAGAGGAAACCTAGACTAACAGATAGAATAGTGTGAGTGGTATCAGGAAGCCTTAACCTTTCTAGGTATAAGACTGGGAAGCACTTTAATCTCTATCTGTTTCAAGCATTTTTCCATTATTTATAGTCATAAATAAGCTATCATGTGTATTAATGAAATCCTCATACACAGTTTTGGACCTGTGAAAATACATGCACCTCACATATGTAGCATGAACCCAAACATGTATACATACATACAGTTCCCAATTAAAATGTTCATGAGCATAATGCACCTAATACATATATAAGTACTCAGACATGCTTATATATAAACATATATATATATATATATATATACATCTATAACAGCTCATAGATTTTAGAGTTATAAAATTTTTCAAATATGAAGTTATACTAAAAAGTTAAATTTTTTTTGGAATTCATCAGATTATCTTCTGTATCTCCCAAAATACTTTGTATAATGTCAAACAATGTACAGGCATTGACAATATTGTTGATCCTCCTGATGCTACTCAGAAATATTAAAAAGAAGCTGTGACACTCATGAACTTTGTATATACATTCAAACATACATGCATATAAAATATATAAACTTATTTGTTCGTTGAAAATATTTTGGAAGTATATCATCCCAAAATTAAGATAATTAAACACAAGACCACACAGTTTTACAATCAAAATCATGTTACAAATCACCATGATGGGAAAAAAATAAAAGATAAAAATTTCCTCAATCTACAAGGTCTAGTTTTTTAATTAAACCCTGCATTCTTGCTATATACAGAAGTTATGCAATCCATATTGTTTTATACATATATATATATATATATATATACATATATAGACAGAGAGAGAGAGAGAGAGAGAGAGAGAGAGAGAGAGAGAGAAAGAGAGAGACGGGACCATGAGAATCAGCTTGTAAATTGTATATCTAAATAATGGAATTCATATACTTCTCTGCAATAAGCAAGGGTGGGGGACAGAAAAAAACAACTTATATATAAATTTATGTTTCTCTTAGATACCACGATGAATTACAATTTCATTTTAACACCTGATAATCCTCCACAAAGCCTAAGAGAGCACATGGTAAAAAGAAAATTAGCTGAGAAATAACTGATTTGGATCAGATCAAGTAATGTGTGAACAGGAACAAGGATGAGGGACCTTGAAATTTTAATGACTAAAATACAACAGAATTGAGGAAAAATTTAGCAAAAGCAAATGAAGGAATAGCAGTAGCAAAATAGTGGTAAGAAAAAATAGGCTAACTAAATTCACATAAAATTGAAATCGGGACAATTTCACAAGGTTTCATAAATTATGAACAATAGAACAATTAACCAACTAGTTACCTAAACTTAAATCTAATTACTGGGCTTTGGTTTAAACCAAGGAAAGTGAAAGTGTAGTTCCTCTGGAATATAAATGTTCTCTGCATTAGATGGCTGCAGTACAGCAGACCTTTTCTGGTCCTCAGTTTTTCATCTGTAAAATGAAAGTGTAAAATGAGCTAAATGACCTCGATAGTCCCCTCCAATTTGAAATCTTTTTTCTTTGAACTTAGGTCTTTATTTCAATTTGACTGTCTGACATTTCACATTCATTGATTCCCTGTCTATTTCACAACATTATTTAAAAGAGGTGATTGAATATGGTGAAAAGCATTATGGGTCCCCAGACAGATCTTAAATTAGATGTGTCCTTCAATTTACCATCTGAGACAAACTAGCATCCAATAAGCATGGCTACAGTGTGTCTTTCCACTGACCTGTCTCCTTTTATTGCATGGTATTCTCTGTTCCAGTCATATTAGTCTTTCAACTAACTAGCAACTAGCTCGTATAATATATTCCCCACATAAAATCTTCCTTCCTTCACCTTTGCCCCTGTTCAATCCTTTCAGTCTTGTGCAATTCAGTATGACCTCATTTGGCTTTTCATTTATTTTCTTTTTAGGGTTTTGCAAGGCAAATAGGGTTAAGTAGCTTGCCCAAGGCCATACAGCTAGGTAATTATTAAGTGTCCCAGACTGGATTTGAACCCAGGTACTCCTGACTCCAGGGCCAGTGCTTTATCCACTGCACCACCTAGCTGCCCCTAATTTGGGTTTTTAAATGGCAAAAATAATGGAGTTGTTCATCATTCCCTTCTCCAATTCATTTTATATGAGGAAGAAAACCAAGTTCAGTGACTTGCCCAAGGTCACATGAAAGCATATTTTAATTAAGGAAGATAAGTCTTCATGATTCAAAATCCAGCATTCAATTCACTTCACAATTTAGCTACCCTGAAAATATCTATCTTCCTTCAAAGTACAAATCCAATATTACCTCAATAGCAATCCATTACTGACCCTATCCATTGGTTTTCATTCTCTCTCTTTTGTCATCCCTCTCTCTAAGAACGACCACAAATATATTATATGTCAATATATACTATGTATTTTACATTTACTTAACTATATCCATGTTGTTCCTTACTCCTTTAAAAGTACAAACTCATTTTAAGCAAGGTCTTCTTTTTTTGTCAGTTTGTACCTAGCACCTAGCATAATATCATATTAAGAAGAGTGATAAATATTTTGACATTGAATTCAATAAATATTTTCAAATCAATATATTTTATTTGAATTTCAATCAAGTTTTGTATGTGGACAGAGGTAGCGATACATCTGTTAAAGCTATTCATCCTTCTAGGTTTTCAGTCTTGTAAATCTTGAAATACTTAGCAACCCAAGAATGAAAAAGCTTTCAAAACTGCAAAATTTTGTGAATATTTAGTTGACTAAAATTAGAAGAATATTGTTCCATTAGTTTTCAGATCATATGTAGTAGATGTATTCAGCAAATTTGATTTTATAGAGATTGGGGCTAAGTGTTGCATTTAGAAAATTAAAAGAAATTCAATAAAAATTGACAAATATAAGTTGAAGTAAGCTCAAGGCATAGCATTGAATCCTAGTCCCTCTAGATACAAAATGTGGGTCAAGCCATGAAAAATTTGCTTCTAAAGAAAAATTGATGTTAGTTTTATAACTTATTTTTTTCCTTGCCTTTGGCATATAGCGTGAATATATTTACTTAATTAATGATGTTTGAAAATGCCATTTGCTGATATATATTTATGACATGAGTGTTTACTACAACAGCACATAGAATGTTTCAAAAATAAATGAAAGGAAATAAGAATGTTTCAAAAATAAATGAAAGGAAATAAGAATAAGTGATAAGAACAAAATGCAAGAATGGTATCTTAGAAACAATTGGCTTTTAATAATGGTGCAATATATAAATATTATCAAAGAAAAATAGCATAATAAATTCATAAAGAACTTGTTTTGCTTTCTCTTATTCTGATCATAAATCACAATTTCACATTTGTGCTTAAAAAGCATCACCTTATAATACTCAGGACTAGTAAAAAGCTAAAAAATTGGTTTTCATCCAAAGGTCATAAGAAACTTATGGAAATTTGCATTTTTTTATGTCATCTGGATATAGATGGTACCATACAGTATTTAGATCCAGATCACTGTTAATGGCCCTGTTGACAGAGCTTCCCCTAAGGGAGTAAGTTTTAAATAGGGAATGTCAATGCCCCATTCAGAGAGAACTAATTTGCTGTGAGATCTGATAGCATTTTAAGTGCTCAGCATTGGGAGGACCTGCTGTGCATTCTATAACAAAATAGATCAAATCAATATCACAACAATGAAGGAGGGAGACCTGTAAAAGAAAACCAGACACTGTTCAAACTAAAATGAACATCTAGCAAATGTACAGCAGGTTTAATTATTTATAAGAGAATAAGTGATGTAAGCTATTTTAAAAGTTAAAAAAAATGGGACAGACATCCAACCAATCCACTTTGTAGTCAATATCTGTATGTAATTGGTAACCATCTATTTCACTACTTTGAAAGGAATATTTTTAAGAGATATATATTAGCTGAACCATCTAAATTCCATACTATTTTTTTTCCATTTTTGAGAGCATGAATTTCATGGTATAAATTAAATATAATTCCATGTTTTTGAAATGAATATACACAGGATATATGTTCAGTTTACCAGAACATTGATCAGTATGAAGGACAGCAATGTCCCATTGAGGATTGATCTTTAGCAAGAGATACTCATATGTAGCTACATGGCCTTTGCCATATAGTGTCCATTTACTCTTGCATTCAACGCTATCCTATGTTGGCTAGTTTCTGCTCTTTTTTGATCATGCAGTAGATTCAATATTAAGGGCAATGGCTTCTTTTAATAGGTGTGTTTTTAATTGTATGTTTTACTTAATTTCTATGTTCTATTTTTGTGGTGACAAGAATATTTTGTTTACTTGTATTACCTTGTGTTGAGATATGGGGGAGGGTATGGGTAAGCAAAGATAATGGAGTATACATGACATTGACAGAATATTTCCAAAGTCCAAGTGAGTTTGAAAACTTGCAAAAGAGGGATGGTTTGAATATAAGTAATTTAACTGTATTAACCAATGTAACAAGAACTATCAAGTAATTTAATATAGAGGATATAAAGTGAATAAAGAATTCAACACTCTTCTGATTTTATGAATCTGTGGAACTAGGACTGTAGTTCCTTTTATATGGAAAATAAAACTAGGAGGATAGTTAGGTTTGTGAGAAAATATTTTCCAAGCTGGTCATGTTGGTTTTGAACAACTCATGGCTTTGTAAATCTCTATGCAATTTCCATAAAGTAGTTGGTGACTAAAGACTGGAACTCAGGTTAGAGATGAGAACTAGAATCGATGATTCGGGAGTTATGTGAAAAAAAATGATAGTTGAACAGTTTGGAACAAATAAAATCAGAAAAGAGTGAAAGTAGAAAGTGAAGAAAAATTAAATGAGGCAGAATATTGAAATAAACCCACTGTAAAATGGAAAAACGTGAAAATTGCAACTGGAGACTGAAAATTATTATTCAGAGATGTAGGAAGAAAAGGAGAAGAGAACAGTTTAATGAAAAATTAAGGATAGGCTGTTCTGTAGATTCAAATGCTGAAGAAAGATTAACAAGAATGAAGTCAGAGAATAGGGCATTGGATTTCCCCATGAAGTGATCATTGATAAACTTGAAGTGATCAATTTCAGTTGAGTGGTGAGGTTGGAAGAAAGTTTCCCAGCAATTGAATATTAAATGAGTTGGGAGGAAATTTTTTATGATGATACAGATATCTCTTTCTTTAGCAGTTTCCCTTGTGAAAAAGATAAGTATAGAATCCTAGATCCAGAGAGTAGTAAAATGATTTTTTTTTTAAGTTGGAGAAAATGTGGGCATATTAAGATGCAGAAAGGAAGCATAGTTGAGAAAGCTAGATGAATTGAGTAGCATCCCAAATATCCAAGAGAGAGGACAGCCTGAGATCAAGGTAAGCCTTAGTGGAGAATAATGTTGACAGAAATTGAGGAATAGAAATGGGGAAAAGAAAGCTCTTAATTCATTGCCTTAATTGCTCAGTAAATTATTAGGAAATGTTCCATTTGAAAGGCAAAAGGGAC
This sequence comes from Macrotis lagotis, assembly GCF_037893015.1. Taxonomy (NCBI): domain Eukaryota; kingdom Metazoa; phylum Chordata; class Mammalia; order Peramelemorphia; family Peramelidae; genus Macrotis; species Macrotis lagotis. The sequence goes on from NC_133658.1 coordinate 550,667,824, forward strand.
AGGTTAGTGATGGCAAATTAAGAAAATATTATACAATTTGGAAGTAAGATTTTGGGTAGTAAGCTAGGGAATCAGTGAAAGCAGTTGGAAAAACCTATAGTACAGCAACAAAAATTTTATCTCATATTCAGTTCCAAGCTACCCACTTTTATCCTCTTCAGTCCAACTCATTCTTTTTTCTCTGCAGGACTTTCCCTGTCCAAATGCAGCTGAAATTGCTAGCTCCAGTTTCATTCTTGTATTCTTATAGGATATATCTTTTTTTTCTTCCTTCAATGAGGGAAGCCTTCAAGACCTCATAGGGTGCAATGGTACAAGATAATATAAAACTGATCCTCTAGGAAAAGATTTGAACAATCTAATTATCTGCTTCCCTTAAAAGACCTTGTTAGCAGACTCCAGCTTTCTCATACTATCCCCATTCAAGTGGTCCTTGAATGAGACTGTTAAATTATAAAACCCTTCTTATCAATTCATATACCCAACTACCCATGCTCTCACTCTCATTTCTTTCCATTTCTTCTCCCAAATATCTCACTGTAGATTCACCTTTCATTTCTACCATGCTCACTGGAATGCTTGCTCTAAAACAAATTTCTTTTCATCTATACTTTTTTCTCAATTCTAACTTTTTTTTTTATTTATTCTGGCACTCATTTAGATATGCCCCCCTTCTGATTCCATTGCACTTAGTCCTACTTTTAAATACTGCTTGCATTTTACTTATACTGGAATTGGCTTACAAATTGGAATACTTGATTCTCATTTTCTCAGTTCTGTCTCTGCCTATTTCATCATCAATCAGGTCAAGTCAGCAAACATTTATTTGTCTACACCAAACAGTGTGCCAAGTTCTAGGAATATGAACAAAGACAAAAAAGTAAAGAAAACATAAATATCAAGCAACATTCTTCCCTCACAGTCCAATAGAAGAGATGACTTGCAAAGAACTTTTCCTAAGAGATTGTTCCAATTCCTCTTATGTTTGTTGTTAATACATAAGACAATTGGAAAACTAGGAAATGGACAGGTGTATGAAGGGCTTTGAAAACTGAATAGAAGATATTATATTTTATCATCCAAGTAATAGAAGTCACTGATGTTTATTGAATAGTGAAGGGATATGGTCACACCTTAATTTTAGGAAAATCCAAATAAATACCTGACAATGGATGAATCTTTTTTAGCTGTGAATGCCTTTTTTTATTATTATTTTTATTTATTTATTTAAGGCAATTGGGATAAGAGTGACTTGCTCAAGGTCATAGAGCTAGGCAATTATTAAGTGTCTGAGGATGGATTTGAACTGAGTTTCTCCTGACTCCAGGGTCAGTGTTCCATCTACTGTTCAATCTTAGCTTGCCTGAATGTCATTTTTAAAAGTAGTCTTCTTATTTTATTTTTTCACAATTCTATAAAATCATGTACAAGTAAACATAATCCCCACAAAAAAGAGGAACCCAAAGAAAAATAAAGTGAGAAGGAAAAAGTATGATTTAGTTGGTATCCAGATACCATCAATTCTGTCTTTGAGATGGATAATATTCTTTATCATAGGTACATCAAAGGAATTTCTTAGTAATTTTTCCCGCAGTAGCTATTCCTAGCTGTATTTCCCTTCATCCTATTCCTCCCTACTCCTATTTATCTTATTATCTCTCTCCTTTCACCTTGTCCCTCCTCAAAAGTGTGCTGTATCTAATTATTTCCTTTCACTATTTTCCCTGTCTTGTATTATTTATAACCCCACCCACCCACCTATCCCATAGATCCCATCCCTTTCATCTCCTATTATCCTCTAGTGGGTAAGACAGATTTCTAACCCAATTGAGTGTTTACATTTTTTCCTCTCTGAGTCACTTCTGATGAGAGTTAAATTTCACTCACTCCACCTCACCTTCCCCACTTCCACTCCATTGGCAAAGCTTTTTCTTACCTCTTTTATGTGAAATAACTTAGGTCATTCAACCTCTCTTTTCCCTTTATCCCAATACATTCCCTTCTTATTCATTAAATCTGTCTTTATAATATATTATACATTCATATTCAGCTCCTTCCTGTGCCTTTCTATGCAGTCCTTCTGCCTGCCCTAATACATGAGATGGTTCATATAAGTTATCCATATCATCTTTCCATACAGGAATACAAGCAGTTCAACATCAGTAAATTCCTCTTGATTTGCTCTTCCCATCCACCCTATGATTCACTTGAGTCCTATATTTGAAGATCAAATTTTCTTTTCAGCTCTGGACATTTCATCAAGAACGTTTGAAAGTCCCCTACTTCATTAAATGTCTATCTTTTTTGTTGAAAGCATATGTTGAGTTTTGCTGGGTCGTTGATTCTTGGTTATAATCTAATGTCTTTTACCTTCCAGAATATCATGTTTCAAGCTCTAGGAGCCCTCAAGATTGTCCTGAATGTAGCTCCAGAATATTTGAATTGTTTATTTCTGGCTGCTTCCAATATTTTCTCCTTGCCTTGGGAGTTCTATAATTTGGCTATAATATTCATGGGAGTTTGCATTTACACCTTTTGGGAAGTGCTATTTCAATTTCTATTTTACCCTCTGTTTTACTCTCTAAGGGCAGTTTTCTTGGATAATTTCTTGAAAAATGAAGTGTGACCTTTTTGTTTGGTCATGACTTTAAGGTAGTCCAATAATTATTAAATTATTTCTCCTGTTTCTGTCTTCCAGGAAAGTTGCATTTTTCTAAAAGATAATTTACATTTTCCTTTACTTTTCCATTCTTTTGATTTGGTTTTCTTTTTTCTTGATTTCTCATAAATTCATCACCATCTCTTAACACCATTCTACATTTGATGGAATTATTTTCTCCCAAGAGCTTTTGTATCTCCCTGCTTCTTAAGGCATTATTCCTCTAATTGTTATTTGGGCCTACTTTTTTCATTTGATTTTAACATTTTAAGATATTATTTTCTTAAGTATTTTTTGGTATCTTGCCAAATTGCTGACTTGGTTTTCATGATTTTTCCCATATCACTCTCATTTCTCTTCCCAATATTACCTCTACCTACTTGCTTTTCAAAATCTTTTTTCAGTCCATCCTTTGTCTGTGTCCAATTCATATTTTACTTGGAGGTTTTTGGATACAGAAATTTTGATTTTTATATAATCTTATTAGGTATTTTGATGCTCCATAAAATCAAAGTAATTAAATATGGTCATTTTTTTTCTTTTGTTGTTTACTCATTTTCTCAAGACTTCATTTTTTAACACATTGTTAAGGTGGGACTCTGATTCTCCAGTGGAAGATACACTGACCCAAGATTTTTGAGGGCTTTTCCTGTTGTTTTTAGGGATACCCCCCAATGACCTCAATTCCTTCAAGACCTTATGGCAGGCTCTGAGTGCTCTCCTGGCCTGTAGTCTGGTCTGTGGATAATTGCAAGCATCTCCCTCTTCTATGGAAGGATGAGGACAGTCCTTGCTCTACTATGGTAGGAAACTCCTTTTCCTGACATTGGGATGCAGAATGGGACCTGAATCTGAGTAGGGGAAAAGTCAAAGTGTCCTGCCTCAGGGAAAGGAAAGAGATATCTGAAATCCCCCCCAATCCTCATGCTGTGGGTTGAGCACTCTAGAAGCATCTTTCAGGTGAATCCCAAAGCCTGCTTCTGGTTCCTGAACCAGGTCTACACTGAGTCCTGCACTGATCCTGGGTTCCACACTCATTCTGATGTGGCAGAGTATTCATTTCTATTTATATCAGGTTGTCCTTGCCAATCCCTGGACTGAGAGGTCTGTAAACTAACCACACTATCACAGATCCAGGCACCCTCAGGGGGACAGGAGCCTCGTAGAATGTTCTGGGAATGGTTGGAGTGGTTTTGCTCTGGTGATTGGCATGATCAGGATGTGTTTAGATCCTTTCCAGCTCTGGTGTAACAGACCTTTCAGATAGATCTTCCAAGTTGTATTGGACTGGAAAATTGTTTCAAACAATCTTTCTGTGGCTTCCACTATTCTAGATTTTGGCTAGAGCCATTACTTGCCCACACTCAGACCCAGGCTGCTGTCTGGATGCCCACACCAACATAGTCAAGCAGAGACTCTCTTCACAGCTCCATTGCAGAGGAGAAGACCTGTGGTAACCAACCCACCAAAGTAAAAGCAAGAGAGCAGTAGAAGCTTGTCATAAGTCCTTGGAGAAATTAAAGTCCCTGTGGGGCATTTTCCCCCAAAAAAACCCAAATTCTCAAAAGTATGCTAAATTAATCTGAGGAAATGAGCAAACAATAGAAAAAGGAGTATCTGACCATAGAAGATTACTTTGGTTTCATGAAAGATTCAAAAGATGACAAAAGCAATGCTTCTGTACCCCATAACCCCAGGAGAAATAGAAAATTGCTTCAGGTTATAGATGAGCACAAAAAGACTTTGAAAAGCAATTAAGGGATGTACAGGAAAAATTGATGAAAACTATGCAGATGAATCATGAAAACCTAGTCAGCAACTAGGTGAAAGAAATAAAAAAAATATTGAAGAAAATAACATTAAAAACCAGTTTAGGTGAAATGGAATAAAAACAACACAAAAAGCAGATGAGGAGAAGAATTCCTTAAAAATCAAAACTGGTCAGCTGGAAAAGGTGATCAAAAAGCTCTATGAAGAAAATAACTCCTTCAAATGTAGAATGGAACTAAAGGAAGTAAATGACTTTGCAAGAAATCAGGAAGAAATAAAACAATACCAATCCCCCCCCCCCCCAAATAGAAGGAAATCTGAAATATCTCTTTGGAAAACATCTGAAGTTGAAAACAGATCCAAGAGAGATAATTTAAAATTATTAGACTACCTGAAAGTCATGACCAGGAAAAGAGCATAGTCTTCACTTTTCAAAAAATAATACAGAAAAATTGCCCTGAAATCCTAGAAGCAGAGGATAAATTAGAAATTGAGGGAATTCACCAGTCAACACTTGAAAGAAATACCAAAAGAAAATCTTCCAGAAATATTATAGCCAAACTCCAAAACTCCCAAGTCAAAGAGAAAATACTAAAAGATGTCAGAAACCAAGCAATTCAACTACCATGGCTCTTTAGTCAGGATTACACAGGATCTGGCCAACATCTACATTAAGGGCTCATAAGAATTGGAATATGATATTCTGGAAGGAAAAAGATCTTGGTATACAACCAAGAGTCAACTACCCAGCAAAACTGAACTTACCCTTTCAGGAGAAAAGATGAATTTTCAATCAAACAGGAGACTTTCAAAGTTTCATATCGAAATATCCAGCACTGAACAGAAAGTTTGATCTCCAAGTACAGGGCTCAGGGGAAGCTTAGAAGGAGTGAATGAGGAATAAATATGAAGAACTTAATGATATTGATTTATTTTTACTCCTGCATGTGAAGAAGATCCTGATCATTCATATGAACTTTCTCATTTATAAGAGCAGTCAGAAGGAGTATAATGGTACAATGTAGGAAAAAAGATGGAGTCAATGGGTGATAAAGGAAAGTACTGGGAGGAAGAGAATGGAGAGTAAGAAGGGGCTAAGATATTTCTCAAAGGAGTCAAGAAAAAGCTTTTCCAATGGAGTGAAATGGGGGAAGGTGAGGGACAATGAGTGAACCTTCATTCTCATCAGAAATATCTCAAAGAGGAAATAACATGAAACTTAATAAGGTACAGAAATCTATTTTACCCTAGAGAAAGATGAGAGGAAAGTGACGGGATAAGGGGGAATAGGGAGACGGAAGAAGGGAGTAGGAAATAGAAGAGAGGGTCCATCATGGGAAAGGGTACTCAGATACAATGCACTTTTGAACAGGGACAGGATGAAAGGAGAGAATGGACACATTTTTGTCATACGTTTTTCATTTGATTTTAGGTAAATATAGATAGTTATAGAAACTGTGGGGAAAATATTGAAACAACTTCTCTGGTGGCTATGATGAGCAAAGCAACTCATAACAGAGACAGAGCCATTGGAATCTGAATGCAGACTGAACACAGACTGAACACAGACTCACTACTTGTGAAGTTTATCATCTTTTGGGGGGGATGGAGGTTTCTGATTACTCTTATAACTAGAATATTGCAAAAATATAAAATAAAATTTAAAAAAGTCATTTTGAGTGGTCTTGAGGAGAGCTCCTAGGATTTCCTGCCTTTTCTCCACCATCTTGGCTCCAATCTGAATTTATGTAAGGAGAGTATAAGGGCATGATGACAAAGAGGAGACTATTCTGATAATCCAGATGAAGGTGAAAAGGGTCTTTACAAGGATGACTGCTGTTTTAAGAGAGAGAAAAAAAACAGTTTGAAAGAGATGCTATAATGGACAACAGTTGGCAATTTCTTAAATATGGCTGAGGAATAGAGAAAGAGAGAGAAGGGATTTGAGGATGACATCTAGATTGGAAAGTAGTAATACAAGGAAGTTAATGAATTGGTAGGTGACAGATAGCAATAATAAAGATTTTGAACATTTTATGTTTAATATACATATTGAACATTCAGTTCAATCTCTTATATTTTCGAGATACATTACTGTTCAAATTTATCACCTATTCCAGAACCAGATACCATTTATATATTGACTTTCAGGATATGTTCCATCCTTCCATGGAGCTCAATATCTGATTAACCTTCTCTCTACTAAAACTCATACTTTCATATTAAGAAAATTTGGCATTCATATTGATGTATTTTCACGTATCCTAACTTTCCACTTCCCAATCTACTTAGTTACGATCACATATTTTTTTTTGTTCTATATTAACTAGAAAGAGAAATATACTCTTAATTTTGCCAGCACCTACAAGTGTTTTACTTCCCAATTCGTGAATTCTGAAATTCTTTGTTCTGATCATGATATCTTATTATTTTAACTTTTGATATCCTCTACCCTCATTCTTCACACTCATCACCACCTCCAATCTATACATCCAAAAGTTCACTCACAGGCCATTACCCATACTCCTGGTTATTCTATCCTCCTTAATTTATTTTGACTCCATGGTTAATCAGTTAAACTTTACAAAATACTTTTCATTCAAATTACCTGACCCTCACTCCTGTGTCTGATCATGCTACAACAAACTGCACCCATGAAATATCCCTGCCATCTAATGTGTCCCATTATACAAGCATGTTAGAATTGGAGATAGAAAAAAATCATGAATGTTTTCTGACTGGGACCATTACAAATTTCTTACATAGCACCAATTGGAGCTTCACTGAAGCAAGTCAATTCTTTTATATCTCCCTTATCATTTGCAAGCCCACTCACAGCAAAAGCTGCTAAAACACACACACACACACACACACACACACACACAAACACAAACACAAATGTACCAATATAAATACAAACATACACAGACCACAGCACTCTGTCTCCTATAATTTAAGTCTTTAAGTCCAGGGCCAGAAACTGAATTAATTCCCTGAAAACTCTTCCTTCTATCATCCTTCCCCCCCCCCAAAAAAAAAATCCCTCAATATGCAGCATTGATCTTATCTTCTTCAGAAGATTATACCCACTAAAATCCTCAGTTTCATTGTTAATTGTCAATATTTCTTTATCTACCTTCTCCTTAGATGCTGTCTATCTTGCTATTCCTGCTAATTATAATCTTATACCATCTTTTTCTTGGGAAAACTTAAGAAAGACATGTATATTTGTTGTTTCCAATTTCTCACCTTTTAATTGATTTTAGACTATTTGCAAGCTGACTTCTAAGCTCATCTTCAGAATGTAATTGTGATCTCTAAATTCTCCTATGATTCTTTAATTGAAAGATTAGTTGCCATTTCTCTATTTTTTTTTCCTTTTTGACCTCTCTGCAATTGTAAGGGATATAGGTCACCTTCATGTCCTTAATGTAGTTTTCTTGGTTCTCTTGGTTCTCTTCCTTTCTTTTCAAGTGTTCTACTTCAATCTTGCTTTCTTTCTCTCTTCTTTTGTTTGGGGGCATTATCTTCATCAAGATGATTCCCAATGAATGTATGTTTCTCTAAAATTCTAGTTTAGAACTTCCTTTTACAATTTTACTATCAATTGATGATTTCATCAACTTCAGTGGGTTACATTAGCATGCACACAAATGATTCCCAAATCTATGTAACTAGACATAATCACTCTTCTGAGTTATGCTCCTCTATTTTTTATATAGAGTGGACCTAAGATGTTGGAGAAAAACCAGGAACTATCTTAAGTTTTCTCAGGTTTCCTTCTGATATATTAATCAAGCTTCTAAACAGATTCTGGATCAACAGAACCCACAAAAGTACAGAGTCGAACATTTTCCAGAAAGTTCTATCTTGGGTGTAATGTGAATGAATCCAGGGTAGGAAACTGAAACTAGAAATGATACTAGAAACAAATTAGTTAACAAAATTTATATGAAGGAACAAAAGATCAAGAATATTGAACCTAATGAAAAAAATGAATGGAAGTTAGTCTAGTCATACAAAGTCTAAAATTATATGCTAAAGAATCATTTAAAAATTTGTTTGGTACTGGCTAAGTATAAATAGATACGTGGAACAATGGAATAGAACAAGTAAAAAGGAAACAAATTTAGGTACAAAAGCAAATGACTTTAGTAGTCTACTTTTTAGAAAACCCAAAGTCTCTAGATGTGGGATAACAACTCATTCTCTAACAACAAAATCTGGAAAAACTGGAAAATACTTTGACAGTAACTAGACATAAAACAATATCTCACACAATATCTCAAGATAAGGTTGAAATGGGTACAAGATTAAGGATAAAAGGTGATACTATAAACCAATTCAGAGAGCAAGGAACAGTTTACCTGTCAGATCAAACAAACAAGAGATAGAGAACATTATAAATTGCAAAATTTTGATTACACTAAATTATAAATGTTTTGCAAAACTAAAACAATTGCATCCAAAATTACAAGAAATGAAGTAAGTTAGAAAACATATTTTGTATTCAGTGTTTCTGATAAAAGATTCTGTTCTAAAATATATGGAGAACTGAGTCAAATGCTTAAAAATACAAGACATTCCCAATCGATAAACACTCAAAGACATGAGGAGGGAGTTTCCAGATGAAGAATTTAGAACTGTCTGTACTCATATGAAAAAAAAAATGTTCTAAATCATTATTGATTAGAAAATTGCATCTTAAAACAACTCTGATCTACCATCTCGAACCTCTTAGATTGACTAATATGACAAAAAAAGAAAGAAAAATTATTAATGTTGGAGGGGGTGTTGGAAAACTGGAACACCACTGCATTTGTATTAAAATGGGAACCAATCCCACCATTTTGGAGAGCAATTTGTAACTGTGCTCACCAATCAATAAAGCTGTCAATACCCTTTGTCTAACAATACTACTACTAGGTCTATATCTCAAAGTGAGCATAAGAAAGAACCATGCTCACAGAACAATAGAATTTTGTATACCCTTAGTCTAGCAATAAAACTACTAGCACTGTATACCAAAGGTATCCCAAGAAAAGATAAAAATTCAACATTTATAAACATTTTGTAGTGGCAAAGAATTGGAAATTAAGGATATGGTCATCAATTGTGGAATGACTGAATAAATTGTGTTATATGAATGTGATGGGGTACTCTTGTTCTGTAAGAAATTATGAGCAGCCAGACTTCATAAAAGCCTGGAAAGACTAGCATGAACTGATGCTGAATAAAGTTAGGGAAACCAGAACAACACTATACACTTTAACAGTAATGTAGTGTTATGATCAACTATGATGAACTTGCTCAGTTTAGCAAAACAATAATCAAAAGTGATCCTATAGGACTTTGATCACATTCACATCCAGAGAAGGAACTTTGGAGTCTGAATGCAGGCCAAAGCTTACTCTTTTCAATTTCTAATATTTCTTTCATGTTTTATGTGTTTTTCTCCCCATGTCTCTTTCCTTTGGTTCTGATTCTTCTGTCACACAATGATTTATATAGAAACAAAGTTATACATGTGTGTATATATATACATGTTATATTTTTCATATTATATATACATTTATGATGTCTTATATATGTAATTACATATATATATTTGTGATGTCATATATATATATATATATATAATTAGGCATATACATAGTTTTGCACGTATAACTTAGATTGCTTTCTTTCAAGAAAAGGGTGTAGTAAAGGAGGGAGGACTAAAATATGAAAGAAAATGCCTTACAAAATGATTGCTGAAAACTATCTTGGCATTATTGTTGGAAAAATATTAATTAAATCTAAAAATAAATAAATGCATCATTTCAAATTTTATATTTCATTGGTATGCCAATCTAAACATGTTTGAAAGATATTTCATATTTACACTTCCCTTCTTACAATTCTCTCAGATTCAGTTTTGGTGTCATTCTTAAATACCTACATGGACTCATCACACATCTCCAATCTGTTGTCAATTTTTTGTTTCTTTAGTTTTTTTAACTCCTTTTCACTCTATATATTAACATATGCTCCCTTCTCTTCATTCACACAGGCATTATGCTTATTCAGAGTTTCATTACCCCTTGCATAGACTATGGCTATAACATAATGGTTGTTCTTTTCACATCATTCTTCTCATTTCAATCCACCTCAATTGTCTCAAAGTGATGTTTCTCCCCAAAGTACAAGTGATATAATCCTTCCACATAATAAATTCTTATGACTTTGTGCTGCATCCAAGATCAAATAAAATGTTTTGATGATATAATATGCTTCATGTCCTATCCATTTCTCAACTTTTTAGTCTCCTTATACTTTATTGCCTTATGAACTCACTCCTTTGATATTACACTATGGTCTTTCTATTGATTTCATCAATTTATACTTGCTATTTACATACTTTTTATGCTCTGGTTACTTGCCTTTATATGCTTAATTCCCAGTCCTTCTTTAATACCACCTTCTGCAAGAGGCCATTCCAGTTCACATATTCTTCACATTTTTAACTCACCACTAGTGGCTTCTTTTACACCATATCACTAGATATTCTTATATGCATATATATGCAAACATATATATGCCTATGTCCTGATGGTTCAATGATGCAGATATGTAATAAGACATAAAGAGAAGAGAATAGAGACTTTAAGATTGTGAAGATCCTTGAATTTTGCTTGGTGGTCAATAGAACTCATTTTAGATTTTTTGAGGAGTGATATAACATATTTTTAGAGGAGTGATTTAACATATTTTTAAGAATAATTATGGCAGTTGCATAATCTATAAATTTGAGTGGGGAGAGAAAATGTAGGAAGAAACAACTGTTACATTTGTAATAATTCCAACGGGGAAATGAGGGCATGTATTAGAGCCCTTGTAATGTGTATACAAAAGGACTTTGTAGATTTGCAGACTCACAAATGAACAGAGTCAAAAGTAAAGTAGACTGTAAAAGGATTTTTTTTTTAGGGATTGTCATTTGTTCAATAATTTGAAATTTGATAGTTGACATAACAATTTTGCTAATCTAAGTTTAAAAATAGGAGTATGGGGATAATGAAAAGGCAAAAATCACCTTATCATGGGGAAGAAAAGGAACTTTGACTGTATGGAGGACAGCAAGAAATCATAATGTGAGATGGAGTAGATCATACTTCTTCTAAGGAAAAACCTTCATATTTTTTTTAATTATGAACTTAATAGGACCATTGTTAGCCCAGGCTATGAGTGGAAACTATAATTTTTTTCCTGCATATACATCATATTCTTGCCTTAGAAACTTATTAGTTGAATGTCCTTTGGACAACTTCAATGAGTCTCAGTTTCCTCATCTGTAAAATATATAAAATGTTAGCACATACCTGACAATGTTGGGGGCAACTAGAAGAAGAATTAGAGTACAAAATCTGTCATCAGGAAGACTCCTCTTATTGAATTCAAGCATGTCTTTAGACATTTCCTAGCTGTGTAACCCCAGGCAAGTCATTTGATCTATTTTGGCTCAAATTTCTCATCTGTAAAATTAGCTTGAAAAGCAAATGGCAAATCACCTTAGAATCTTTTCCAAGAAAACTTCAAATAAGATCAGAAAGACGGGTAAAATTATGGGAAAATGACTAAACAGCTAAAATCCTGACAAGGTTGTTGTGAGACATAAATGAATTAAGTCATATAAAGTACTTTGCTAATTTTGAAACCTAAAGGAGAACTATAATTCCTTTGATAATCTATAAGCTATTTGAAAGGAATAATTGATGCATTTTATTTCATTAGTACCTAGCATATTTTTGGCATATAGAAAGAACTTAATAAATGGTTATTCAAAGGAATTGAATTAAATTGCAATGAACTGATTTGACGATATGACTAGGATAAATTTTGGGGGAAAGATCTTTGGTTATGAAGCCAAATGCTTTGAGTGATTGATAAGTAATATATATAAAGTGTCATTAAAATGCCCATGCTTCTCAAGCAAATGTATTATATTAATAAATATGTGACTTGATTATCTTACTCTTTGTATATTAAATGGAACATTTTGGGGGGGATGAATAGAATTTTTAATCACGGTAATCAGAGAAATTGTTTCAACATGTTTTCCCAAAGTTGCTGTTGCTCCTTTCATTTCTCTGAATACTATTCTATCACGCCCCCTTTTATTCTATTCTCTCTCTCCTTTCACCCTCTTCCTCCTCAAAACTGTGTTGCATCTGATTTCCCTCTCCATTATCTTCTCTTTCTTCTATCACCTACAATCCCTCCTTACCTACCCCCAACACGTACCCTTTCTCCCATCCCTTTCCTCCCTTATTTTCCTCTAAGGTGGATTTATATACCCAATTGAGTGTGAATATAATTCCCTCTCTAATCCACTTTCAATGAGAGCAAGGCTCACTCATTTCCCCTAACCTTCCCCTTCTCCTACTCCACTGTAAAAGTTTTTTTGTGCCTCTTTTACATGAAGCAACTTACCTGATACTATTTCTCCTTTCCCATTTTCCCAGTACATTCTTTTCTCTCCAACTTCATATTTTTTAATATATTATACCTTCTAATTCAACTTCCTCCTGTGCCCTGTTTAGATATGCTCCTTCTAACTGACCTAATAGATGAGCGACTTCAAGATCATTCCCCCCTATGAAGAAATACAAGCAGTTCAGCATTGTTGTCTTTCAATATTTGCTCTTCCCTTCCACCTTCTCTGTGATTCACTTGAGTTGGAGAGGAGCAAAAAATTGTTTTTTGGTCTGTGCATTTCCCTTAAGAATAGAAGTTCTGAGAGGAATTGATTAAAGGAAGTGAATTTGTCAGTAGAATGTAAAGGACACGTAAACTCTGAGAATTCTGATAAACTGGTTGCAAGGATAAGGTGAAAATCCAGGTGATATATGTAGCTATGGCATAATGGAGAAACTCTAGAGAGTAAGGAGGAGAGTCCAGAGAATGATAAAAAAAATAGAAGAATGGTGAAAAATTAAAAAGAAAACAAATCACTTGTAATCAATATGTACAGTCAAGGAAACAAATTCCCAAATTAGTAATGTTCAAAAAAGTAAAAAATCTATTTCTTGAGTCTTTGATCTCATCTTCAAAATCTGTATCTGATGTTTTAACATCAGTCCCCAGAATAATAGTAATTTTCATGTCCTTCAGGAATGTTTTCATAAAATTATTCTTATTATAATAATTGATCTTCTGATTTTCCTGACCTTTCTGTTTCAGGTCATCAATTTTCTTCCAATTAGTTTTCTATTTCATCATTCTATTTCATCATGATTATATTTCATTTCTTCAACATGTCATAGATTTTACAGTTCTTAAATAAATGGACATATTTTGTTTCCATTGTTCTGTTACTATAATAAGAGTTTCTGTAAATAATGTGGTACCATTTGGTTCCTTTTCCAATTTCTTTAGGGTATATTTGGTTTAGTCATTTTTGGTGCACATTTATTTCAAGAATCATTGGACCACACTTATACCACAAATGACCATGTAACAAGGCACAAAAACCTTAAAATCAATTTCAAAAAGACAGAAATAATAAGTACATACTTCTCAGGCCATGATGCAGTTAAATTACATGTAATAAAGGGTCATGGAGAGAAAAACAAAGAATTAAATGGAAATTAACAATTTTATCTTATGAAATGAATGGATCAAACAGCAAATAATAGAAATAATCAATATATACAAGAAAATGGTAATAATGAGACATCATACAGAAATGTATAGGATATAGTCAAAACAGTTATGAGGGGAAACTTTATGATTCTAAATGTCTATATGAATAAAATAAAGAGATCAAAGAACTTGGTATGCAACTCAAAAAGCTAGAAAAAGAACAAATTAAAGATTCCCAGTTAAATACCAAATTAGAAATCCTGAAAATCAAGAGAGAGATGAATCAAATAAGAAAGCCATTGATCTCATAAATAAAACTAAGAGTTCATTTTCTGAATAAAACAATAAAATAGACAAACCTTTCATTAATGTAATTTTTAAAAAAAGAAAGAAAGGAGATAACCAAAATGCTGGTATCAAAAATGAAAAGGGTGAACTAACCACTAATGAGAAGGAAATTAAAGAGATAATTCAGAGCTACTGTATGCCAATAAATTGCATAAGCTGGGTGAAAAGGATTAATATTTGCAAAAATGTAAACTACCCAGATTAGCAGAAGAGGAAATAAATTGTTTAAATAATCCCATTTCAGGAAAAGAAATTGAAGAAAACATGAAAAAGTCCCTATGAAATGTCTCCAAGTCCAGATGGATTTACAAATGAATTCTATCAAACATTTAAGGAACAATTAATTCCCATTCTACATAAAGTGTTTTAAAAAAATAAGAGAATTTCTGTCAAACTCCTTTTATGACACCAACATGGTTCTGATAAGTAAAGCACACAGAACCACAACAGACAAAGAAAATTATAGACCAATCTCCCTAATGAACATTGATGCAAAAACATTAAATAAAATTATAGTAAAAAATTATAGTGATAGAGAGGGGGTGTTTCAACATTTGGAAAACACTCAACATATAAAAATATATCAATAATAAAACCAACAGAAATCGTATAATTATCTCAGTAGATGTTGAAAAAGCCTTCCGTAGAATAAAACAAACATTCTAATTTAAAAGAATAGAAAGCTTAGGAATAAATGGAATTTTCTTTAAAAAAGTAGCATCCATCTAAAACCATCAACAAATATTATATGTCATGTGAATAACTTGTAGCATTTTCAATAAAATCAGTAATGAAAGAAGGATGCCCATTATCACCATAATTATTCAATATAGTATTAGAATTGCTAGCTGGAGCAATAAGAAAAGAAAAAGAAATTGAAGGAATCAGAACTGGCAATGAGGAAGAAAACCTTTCACTCTTTTTAGATGTTATGATGATATAACTAGAGAATCTGAGAAAAACATATAAAAAAATCCTTGAACAATTAACAAATTCATCAAATAGCAGAATATAAAATAAACCCACATAAATCATCAGCATTTCTATACATGAACAACAAAGCCAAAGAAATATAGAAAAAAAATTCCTATTCAAATAACTATAGACAACATTAAATACTAGGGAATATACTTCTCAAGACAAACTCAGAAACAGTTATAATACACTTCTAATCCAAGTAAAGTCAGATCTAAATAACAGGAAAAATGTCAAATGTTCATGGTTAGGTCAAGCCAATATAATAAAAATGTAATTTCCATCCAAAGTAAATTACTTATACAGGGCATACCAATTAAACTTCCAAATAACTACTTTACTGAGCTAGGGAAAAAAAAAGAGTAAGAAAATTCATCTGGAACAATCAAAGGTCAAGAATAGCAAGGAACCTGATAAAAAAAAATGTAAAGGAAGGTGACCAAGCTCTATACTATACTTTAAAGCAGCTGTGTGAAAACTGCCTGGCACTGGCTAAGAAACAGAGTAATGGATCAGTGGGTTAGGATAGGTTCAAAAGAAACTGCAGTAATTGACTTCAGTAATCTACTATTTGACAAACCCAAAGACATCAACCTCTGTAATAAGGACTGAATATTTGACAAAAATTGTTGGGAAAATTGGAAAATAGTATGGCAAAAACTAGGCAAAGATCCACATTTTAATACCCTATACCAAAATAAGGTCAACATGAGTACATCATTTATATATAAAGAGGGACACTATAGATAAATTAATAGACCAAGAAATAGTTTAATTATGAACTCTATGCAAGGGGAATAATTTTATGACCTAACAAGAATATATGAAGTTTATGATTATTACAATATAAACAGCAAAATGAATGATTTTGATATTAAATTAAAAAGGGATTGCACTAATAAAAACAAAGCTGTCAAAATTAGAAGGAAAGCAGAAAGCTGGGAAACAATTTTCAAAACTAGGAGTTCTATAAAATTCTCACTTCTAAAACATATAGAGAATTGTATCATATTTAAAAGGTAATAAGTCATACCCCAATTGGAAAATGGCCAAAGGATGTGAATGGACAATTTTCAAATGAAGAAATTAAATTAATATATAATCACATGAAAAATACCAAATAATTATTTATTAGAGTAATGTAAATTAAAACAATCATGAGATATCACTTTACACCTATCAGATATGCCAAGATGAGAAAAAAGGGAAAATGATCAATGTTGGAGAGGTTGGGGGAGGATTAAGACTTTGATGTATTGCTTATGGAGATGGGAATGGATTCAACCTTTCTGGAGAGCAATATGGAACTATGCCCAATGAGTAATAAAACTGTTCATATCTGTTGACCCGGTAATTCCAATTCTTTATCTATATCCAGAAGAAATTATGAAAAAAGGAGAAAAGTCCTACATGCTTCAAAATATTCATAGTAATTCTTTTTTTGTGGCAAAGAATTGGAATGGAGGGTATGCACACCAATTGGGGATAAATAAGCAAATCAATAAACAAATGAGTAAATAAATGGATAAATAAATGGATGAATGAATAAATGAATAAAAAAAACATCATTAGACCAATTCAGAACTCCATTCTAATTCTATTAATGTGGCTATTTTCCCCATCTCTGCAAAAGTTAGTTTCTTTTTTTTTAGGCCTCTTTCTTATTCCAATGCATATGATGAAGAACTTCCCTATATATATATATATATATATATATATATATATATATATATATATATATATATATCACTTTTCTTTTTCTTATTAATTTAATATGTTTTCACTATGATTGGCTAGACTTCTTACTCTAAAAAGTATCTGTTAAAAACCCTAAAACATTCTACTGGGGAAAGATTCATTCTATAAAATTAATCTGTTTCTGATTCAATATCAATGTTTTACATTTGCTACATAAATCTTATGAATAGATGTGTTTGTGTATACACATACATAGATGCATACATTTATATGCATATACAAGCATAAATATGTACTTGCATATAGATCACATAAATCAGATAGAGGACCTAGAAAAATGGATTTTCTATATGCACATATATATATGTACATATTTTATATGTGTGTATGTATATGACAAGAGAGAGAGAGAGAGAGAGAGACATTGCTTTGTCTTTATTTGTTTTCATGCTCTCTACTCCATAGATTGTAAGCTTCATAAAGGTCACAATAAGCTTAAAAAATTTAAAAAAATCTTTTTGCTTCCCTAGTGCTTAGTATAGTGCTTGAAATATAGTGGACACTTTATACATGTTTATTAATTGATTGATGACAAAGAAAAATGGAAAAAAGGTAGATGAGTCTTTAGTACATAGCAGATGATATCTGAATGAGGGTATAGAAAGCTCATTGAGGGGGAGTGATCAGATATGTAGAAGGAGAAGTTTGAGAGAACAATACCATGAAAACCTAGAGATAATAAAGAATCAAGCAATAAAGAGTGAGTTGAAAATGCTAATCAATTCCATTTTGAGTGAAGAAATGAGGTATTTTTCTTGTCTTGCAGCCTGGAGGTCAATTTCACTGCATCAAAGAGTATATATTGGAAAGTAAGATGCACAAAGACTACAAAGGTTAGAAAGGGATTAGACAGACAAGCAACTGTCAGACATAGAATTTTGTATTTGCTCCTGAAGACAATAAAAAGCCAATAATATTTACTCACTGGAGCTGGGAGTGAGATGACAGTATATGACACGATCAGACCAGCGTTTTTCATTTTTTTTTGTTTAATAATTTCAATGATTGAATGTTGAAAGGATTAGAGTCATGTCATTCTGGAAATCATTTTCCAACTATTACCTAAAAATTACTAAACTACATTATACTATGAGCCAGTCATGCAGCTGAAACTATGTCCCAAATATATAAATGAACAAAAAGATACATTTTTAAAAATATTTCAGTAACTGTCTTATGAGTGGCATGAGACTTGCAGTTAAGTGGATGCACATAGTTCTGGAATTGTTGAATAACGCATGTGAATATAATTAAATATTGATTTTTTATAAGATGAAGGATATGTTTGAAAAATGTCTGGGAAAACATGCATGACAGAGAAGCAAATAAAATCTATAAATCAAGAGAATAATTTATTTTATATCATCAACATTGTAAAAAATTTAGTTTCCCAAAACAGAGATTTTCAACCATGATTCCTAAGGACCGATGTTGAATATCACTTATCTCAAAATAGAGTGGTGGTGGAATTTTCTTCACATTCTGGAAATAGTAAATATGACAATTTTTTGCTCTATTTATTAGGCTCCTGGTTTATTTTGTTGTTGTTGCTGTTGTTTTGTTTCAAGGGATTCAAAGAAAGCAAATATGGACAATTGAAAAAATAATTTTAATAGAACAAAGTTAAATCATTTTCAGCATTAATAAATTCACCAAAGTGGTTGGACAAAAATAGAAATAAAATGACAGTATTTCTATATATTACCAAAATATCCCAACAGAGGAGAAAAAATATATTCCATTTACACAACTACACAATGAATAAAATATTAGGCAGAGTATATGACAGGACAGTCACCAGAACTTCTTGATATGTTTGAATTTGTTTGGAACTCAAAGGAAGTAAGATAGGTTAGTCATGGAGTGGATGAGGGATATAATTTAATACATGAATAATGGATAAAGAAATTATCTGCACTAAAGAAATGAGTTGTTTGGATTATGAAAAAGCCAGAAGGTCACTGTCACTGGATCACAGAGTATATGTTGCCAAGTAAGGTGTAAGAAAATTGCAAAAGTTGGAGGGGTAAGTATGAAGGGATTTATCTATCCAAAATAACATTTTGCGTTTTCCCCTGGAGGCAATAAAAGGTCATTAGACTTCATTGAATAGGGCGGCATGAAGGTGAGAGTATGCTATATTATCAGATCATCTTTTAAAAATCATTTTGATGGCTGAAATTGAATGGATGTGAGTTCAGAGAGACTTTAAGGCTTATTTTTTAACCCACCAAGAGACCACTGCAACAATCAAAGCATGAAGTGATAAGGGCTTACCCTAGAGTGATGGGAATGTTAAAGCAGGAAAACAGATGTATTTGGGAGATATTGCAAAAGGGAAATTCAAAAAAAACAGGATAGGGAGTGGAAGTGCATGAAAGATACTGAGCAATCCAGAATGACTGGTTCGAAACATGAGGGTATGAAAAAATGGTGTTCTCTCTCAGTAACAGCAAAGGTAAAGGTGCACAGTTTAGAAGGAAAGGTTTAGGAGGAACTATAATGGACCTATTGAGTTCAATATGTCTACTGTACATACAATTCAAGATATCTGAAATGTAAGTTTAGATGTAAGATTTGACTTCTAGAGAGAGACTGATAGATTTGAGAATCAATGGCATAGAAAAGATAATTAAATCTATGTGAGTTTATTAGGTCACCAAATAAAGAATAGAAAGAATAGAAAATTCATGACAGCACTCTGAGGGAGAACTACTGTAAGAGGGTATATTCTGGAGTATGATCCAGAACAGAAGATAGAAGTAGTTGTCAGATCGGAACTAGAAAATCAGAGGATGTCCCTAACACCTATAGAAAAATGAATTTTAAGGCAGAACTAGTAATCAAGAATATCAAAGGAAGGCTGCAAAGAGGACAAGAAGGATGAAAATTGCGAGAAAGGCATTGAATTTAGCAAATAAGTGATTGCTAATAACTTTGGCAAGAAAGATTTCAGTGCAACATTAAGGTATGGAGCTATATTTAAATATAGTAAGAAGATAGTGAAACGAAAAAAAAGTGGAAATATCTATTGTAAATGACTTTTTCCAGATTTACTATAAAGTTTAGAGGTAAAATAGAGCAATAGCAAACAAGGTTGAAAGGATCAAGTGAGGGTTATATTTTTGTTTTTTCATTTTTGTTTTTTTATGTAAGAAGAAACTTGGAAGTATACTAAATAAACCAGACTAAGATTGAAAATAAGGGAAAGTATAGGGATGACAGGGAAGAAAATTTATTGTAGAAAATGGGATAGAAATGCATCACTTCAGATGGCAGAGGGGTTAGAAAGGAGTAAGTTACTTGTTCATATAAAACAGGGATGAGAAACAAGAAAGTGGCAAAAGACACCTGACTAATATAAAATGAGGAAGAGAAGATGACAGTTCATAGGTAATAGTGTCAATTTTTTTTCCCATAAAATATAAGGGAAAATTCTCAGATACAGTAGAGGGATGTCTGAGGATGAATGGAAAGATTTAGAAGAGTCACTGTGGAGAACTTCATAGTGAGCTAGAAAGAGAGATATAGTAAAATTGCCTGGAAGCAATGAGGGCCAGTTGAGATTCTGTACCATAAATTTGTAGTGGAACTGCTAAAATTATGTAAAAATTACTAATTTTCTTCACCTTGATCTGAGGTTTGCATGTAGGTGCAAAGATAAAGCATGATGAAAGAATTCTAAGGCTGTGCATTAGCTGCACATTTCCATTGGTGAACAAAGAATTAGGATTTCAAGAGATCAGGGCTGTACAGATTTATTTTTCAATTTCTGTCATCCCTACTTTTTGATTATTTTCACTCATTCTTTCTACTGACTCATTTCCTACTATCTGCACAAAACCCATGTCTCTTCTATCTTGAAGTAAAAAATAGGGGGGCAGAGCCAAGATGGTGACAAGAAATGATCCAGTCTTAGGCGCTCTGTGATAAAACTTGAAACTAAAGACTCTAACAAAACTCTCGAGAGACAGAAGCCGCAAAGGGACGCAGAGAGGCAGTTCTCATACTCAAGGTAACCTGGAAAAGAGCAGTAAGGCTTTGCTCCCCGGGGTTGGAGGGGCGGCCCACCAGAGGGGCAGCCCAACAGAGGGGCTGCCCGCCAGAGCTGTGGCCACCAGAGCGAAAGAACTTCAGACTTCCGGAGGCAGCCCCAGGGCACTGGGAGCCACGGCTCACAGCAGCGGGGGGTCTCCTGAGCTGCACCCTGGGGAGCACCGGGGACAAAGTGGGGGAACAGCGGGGGAACTCTGCCAGAGAGAGTATATGGAGCCCAGCCGTCAGGGCATACAGCAAGCAGCATGGACTTTCGGCAGCCCAGAGCCAGAAACAGAAGCAGGCAGAGCTGGTAAGCAGGAGACCCCAGGGCATGAGCCCATTGAGCTGAGGGAAGGTAGTGAAGAGAGACTGAATAGCGCTGTCCTCTGCCCCTGGAACAGGACTCTGGAGCTCTGACCACATTCAGATCCTGATTGCAATCTAGGTCCCATAGAACAGCAACCCCCCCCTCCCACCTCAGCCCCGTGGCAGAGGGGGGGGCGCTTATGGTCATTCACAGACCAGGAGGGAGGACAGACCCTCACACACTGAGACCCTTGTGGGAGTGTGCCAAAAGCTCAGGAAGCACCCCCAAACCAGGCCTAGGCTGGGAAAATGAGCAAGCAAAGAAACAAAAGGAAGACCATTGAGAAACATTTTGCAAATGAGCCCAAGAAGGATCAAAATACTCATTCTGAAGATGAGGAAGCACAAGCTCCTGCATCTGAAGACTCCAAGAAAAACAGAAATTGGGCTCAGGGTATGATAGAGCTCAAAAAAGACTTTGAAAATCAAATGAGGGAGTTGGAAGAAAAACTGGGAAAAGAAAGGAGAGAGATGCAGGAAAAACATGAAAATGAAGTCAGCAGCTTAGTCTAGAAAATCCAAAAAAATGCTGAAGAAAATAGCATGCTAAAAACCAGCTTAGGTCAAATGGATAAAACAGTTCAAAAATTTATTGAGGAGAAGAATGCTTTAAAAGGCAAAATTGGCCAGATGGAAAAAGAGATAAGAAAACTCTCTGAGGAGAACAAATCCTTCAGACAAAGAATAAAATTCAAGGAGATTGATGAATTTACCAGAAATCAGGAATCAATACTACAAAACCAAAAAAATGAAAAATTAGAAGAAAATGTGAAATATCTCATTGAAAAAACAACTGATATGGAAAACAGACTTAGGACAGATAATTTAAAAATTATTGCAATACCTGAAAGTCATGATCAGGAAAAGAGCCTTGACATCATTTTCAAAGAATTACTACAGAAAAATTGCCCTGATATTCTAGAAGCAGAGGGCAAAATAGAAATGGAGAGAATTCACCTATCCCCCAGAGAAAGAGATCCCAAAAAACCAAGCCCTACAAATATTATAGCCAAGTTCCAGAACTCCCAAGTCAAAGACAAAATATTACAAGCAGCCAGAAGGACACAATTCAAATATCATGGAACTGCAGTCAGGATCACACAGGACTTAGCAGCAACTACATTGGAAGCTGGTAGGGCTTGGAATATAATATACCGGAAGGCAAAAGAGCTTAGCATGCAGCCAAGAATGAACTGCCCAGCAAGGCTGAATGCCCCCTTCCAGGGAAAAAGATGGACTTTCAATGAAACAGGGGAATTTCAAAGGTTCCTTTTGGAATGGCCAGAGCTGAACAGAAGGTTTGATCTTCAGATACAGGACTCAGGTGAAGCATGGAGATTGGAGGAGAGGAGGAAATTATGAGGGACTTAATGAGGATGAACTGCATGTATTCCTGCATAGAAAAATGACACTGATAAAACTCATATGAACCTTCTCAGTTAATAGAGCAGGTAGAGGGAGCTTTTATAGTTGAAGCACAGGAGAAAGCTGAATTTGAAGATAAAATATGGTATAAAAATGGAGTCAATAGAAAAAAAGGGAACTGTAATGGGAGAAAGAAAAAGGAGAGGGGGAATAGACCAAGATATTTCATATAATAAGATTTTTTTATTACAATGAACTATTGCAATGATGTGGAAGGGGGGAGGCAAGGGGGAATGAGGGAACCTTTGCTCTCATCAGAGGTTACTAGGAGAGGAAACAGCATATATACTCAATGGGGTATAGACAACTGGAGTAAGAAGGAGGGGGGAGCAGGGGGGAAGGGGTGGGGATGTGAATAAAGGAGGACAGGAGGGACCATGGGGGGGGGTCAGATATAACACATTTTCTTTTTTATTTCTTGCAAGGGGCTGGGATTGGAAGGCTTGTCCAGGACCATAGGGCCAACTGGTTTCTGGGCCTACTGGGTGGTATGGGGCTCAGGGCTTCTTGGCCCCAGGACCAGGGATCTGTCTGCTGCACCCCTCAGCGACCCTATAGCAGAGTCAGAGTGAAAGGAGAGAGGAAATGTAGAACATGGTAGTGGAGAAATAAGAAAGGAGGGAGTTGTGATTAGCAATTGCAACATTGGAAAAATATGGAAGTAACTTTTGTGATGGACTTATCATAAAGAATGCGATCCACCCATGACAAAGTTTTTGGTGTTGGAACAAAGACTGAAGCTCATTTTTTACTATTATTATTTGGGGGAGGGTGCAGGGCAAATGGTGCTGGGTGGCCTGCCTGGGGCCACATAGCAGGGTGATCTTTGCTGTCTGAGGCGGGATTTGGACCTGGGTGCTCCTGGCTCAGGGGCCATTGCTCTGTTTTCCACCCAGCCACCCCTACAATGATTACTATTTTATTTAATTTGGGTCTCTTTTTTTCTTTCTTTTTGGTTTTTGCAAGGCAGTGGGGATCAGACGGCTTGCATATCACACGGCTGTGTGATTGTTGGGTCTATGGGGCTGGATTTGTGCTTGGGTTCTCGTGGCTCCAGGGCTGGTGCTTGATGGCGCCACCTGGCCATACCTACAATTATTACTATTACTTTTTTTTAATTTTATTTTTTTTCTCTCCCCTTTACTTTATCGCCCAAGGAAGTCTATGTTCATGGGGGGAGGGGTATTTTGTTTACTCTTAAACAAGAATATTTTATTAATGTAAAAAATACTATTTGTACAAAATGAGAATTGAAAAAATAAAATAAAATATAAAAAAAAATAAAACTCACTTTATCTTCACAGCCATATTAACTATTTTCTGATATCACTTCTAATTTTGTAGTTAACTTCCTGGAACTGGTTATCTACAATTGGTACTTCAATTTGTTTTCTTCTCACTGTCTTCTTAACCTCTTACAATTTGGCTTCAATATTTAGCATTCCACTGAAATGTCTCTCACAAAAGTTACTAATATTCTCTTAGTTGAATTGATTCACCAAAGAATCACGATGGATACAAGAGTTGCAGATGAGTTTAAGAGGATTTAGCAGTCACGGAATCGAATGTCATGGTGTGAATAGTAGGGTTATGTAAGGAAAGAAAGGGAGACCTGAAAAGCCTTTGATGAGATAAGCCTATTTCAGAGTTCTTGTACATAGAATTGCTACATTTGTGCATAATAGCAAGATCAAGGGTTTTATTATCTTTATGTTTCAATGCAGTTGGATGAAGGAGTAAGTCATGGGAAATGAGTAGGATGAGGAACTAAGTGATAATCAATATGTATGTTGAAATTTGTTAGTATGAAGATAGGAGTTAGGGATGAGGAAGGGGGAAAAACTTACTGAAGGCAGAAGGGAAGTGATTTAGGAGTTTTTAGAAAAACAGTTTTAAGAATTTTGAGTGTATTTAAATGAAATGAACCGCAAAAGTGTTATTGGATTAATTCCTCCCTATATCCACTTTTCATTCATCCTAATTGTTTGAGAAATTTGTTTTCAACATTTCTAAAAATACATTAGCTAGGCTGATTTTTTCAAATAATCAAATGATTTTTATTTAAATCCAGTCTTCTTGATCTGTTTTAATTTGTTTTTGCTTAGGTATCTAATGTAATTTCTCTTATTTTTATATTTTGATTTTGTTTACTATTTCTAGGTGTCTTGAAGATAATGACTTCTTTCTGAAGTATTCTAATTTTCTGAGTCAGAAACACATTAATTTTCATAAATTTTCTGCTAAACTGTTAACTCTTTCCTAGTGTCTTTTCATAGCCCTGATTTTGAGTCATGAGTAAGTCTTATGAAATTCTTAAGAAACTGTTCCTTGTTACTTGATTTTTTCCCTTTGAAATTTGCAGCAATTTTGTTTTTCCCTTTCAGCTGTAAGTTTATCATTTGACTATTTATTTTCCTTTAAGTTTTCACTTTAAGATTAATTTTGAGAAGTAATTCATAGTTTCTTTCTATTTTCACTTTATCCTCAGGAAGTTTCACTATGATTTCTTGAAGTATGGTAATCAAGTCTTTTTTGACAAGGAGGAAGGAAGTAATGATTTTAATAAGTTCAGGGGTTTTGTACAGTACTACTTTCATCTAAATTCTTGGTAATATATTTTTGATAACTTAAATTTTCTTTTGCTTTTTATTCCTTTGATTTGCTTTTAATTAAATAAAATCTCTACTTCCTCACATAGTTCATTGGCTACTATAATTTTGTAGTCCAAATTGGATAATTTAACTTTAATCAGTGATGTTTATTGATTACCACATATATCATAAAATCTCTTTAGTTTTTAAATCTATTTGTCCTCCTCTAGTTTTAGTGTGAATTTTCTTAAGTTTTAAGAATGATTTGATTTGACAGGCTGGATTCTTAGTAAGTTTTTTATTTACTCATTTCCATCTGTCAAAATTTTAACCATTTTAGGACATAATTTATCATTATCTTACCACAAACCTCAGTGAAATCTTTCAAATTAGCTATCTTCTTAATCAATGTTTCTCCTTACCAACATATGTTTCACTTGAGGCAATTCATAGAGAATTTGTTGCCTGAGATCTTTCATGACTCCTTGTCTCCTTTTTTAGTGCAATTTATTTACATTTATAGAGTGATTCTTTGCAATAGTGATAACAGGGTAAATATATTTTCTGTTGTCAATTTTTCACATTATATAACTGATGACCTTCTTAATAATGCCCACATACATTTTTTTTCACTCCCATTTTGGGCTATTTAACTTTGCTCTAGTCTATTATTTACTTGCATAGACAAAAGCTGATAGCTTCAATTAATTCTTCTACCACTGCATAAAGGAAAAGATAGCTCTACTATATAAACTTTCATTTTACATTAATTCTGGATTTTAAATATTGCAGTGTGTTATGCTAATAGTGAAATGATTCTGATTTTTATGTACAACTTATAATTAATTCAGAGGAGCCTGTACCAAGATTTGGAATTTTTTGGATTATAGTTGATTTAAAGATTGAGTTTTTTTTTTTTTTATGCTTTTGCTGGTATTTATTAGGTTTACTGGATATTGTGCATTGTTAATTTAATAAAGACCATAGATCAATCATACAAGGACCTTTAAATGGAAAAAAATAATCAATCTCATTTTCCCCTAATCACTCTTTCCAAGTTTCAGAAACTAAAGGTATTTTATAATTTCAATATAAATTTTATTGATCACCATATATATTCGGTATCCAGATTAAAGAAAACCAAATTGGACTGCTCTGTTTCAAAATTTTGTCCAGCAAAACAGTAAAATAAAAATTTTTTAAAAGTCAGAAAACTTCAACAAAATTAGAGAAGATCATCTATGGGAAATTCAATAAGAGAAATTGTATCCTATTAGTATCAGTTTAAATGTCATTATTTTTCATATCAAACTGATAACTTTATTGTCTAATAAATAAAATCCTGACTCCTAAATCTGGAATTTCAAATGGCACATATATTATTGACTCTCTGCCTTTCCATTGTATTGGAGACTATTTCCCACAATCTTCATTGTACTGCAGAAAATCTAGATAACTTTCTTTTTCTTTTGAAAATATAATGCTTTACCGTTATCATACACAACATTCGCTATGCATAAAATATCTTTTCTTATAAAAAATTTTACTCTTCATTCAAGTTCCATATCATAGTTCATTCCAATTTCCACTAATCTTCCTACAGAAATTTAGAAATAGCTTTTATTTCCTATTATCATGTTTCATTCTATACTCTTCTGTACTGACAAAAAACTTTCTTTTGCATCATCATTAAAGCATAATTACTTTATCATTAATATATCAATCGATATATAATGAACTCCTGTGCTATACTGTAATGTCCAAGTAGTTATGTTTCTATCATTTATTAAAAAATTATTCAACTACATAATAATTATTTTAAGTGACTGATGACTGAATAGTTAAAGAAATGTAAGACATAATGGTTATGGGACTATAGGAAACGTTTTGAGACTGGATTGACAAAAATTTGATTTTTATTAATGTGTATACAACTATATATAAAATGTTATGAACATTGATTCATAAAGTATAAACATTATATATCATTTATGAAAAAATATTGCTAATGATAATGGTAATACTCACCATACTTAATATAATACTTAATATTAGGAAAGTCATTTATATAATCTCAATACAATATAAATTGGAGATATCACCATTATTGTGTGCTTGAATAATTTAGCAAATTCAGCAAATGGTTTATATATCAACCCCTACAATGTGCAGAGAATTTTACTAAATTGAGAGAAAAATAAAGTGATATATAATTTTCTTAACATGAAGAATTATTTTTGATCTTTGTATCCCTAGTCTTTAAGAATGCCTATCATCAAATAGTTTGTATTAAATAAATGTTGATTTTTAAGTCAATTTACAAAATAACTGCACACAATATATGGCAATTGCATTAGAAAAGTATTTACAAAATATTACCTAAAATTTAAGGAGCAGAAAAGTGTTACATTGACATTACATTGAAGTTACCATCAGATGTAGCTAGCAGAAATTAGTGGCATTTAATTTGGTTTTCAAAGAAAGATAAGAATTTGATTGATGACAAAAGAGGCAGAGAATACAAGCAAGGGATAAAACTAGTATTTATAAAGAAACAATTAGGAAGTGCACAATCCTTAGGGGGAGACATTGAGATGAAGAAGATGATGATTCTGATGATGATGATGACCAAGATTCATGAAAGGAAGAATAAATTAATTTATTTTGCAAATGAACTTTTTATGGATTCTTTTTTTGAGCAGAAAGGGAGATTGTTTATTTGAAATTTCTTCTTCAGTCCTCCAAATAAGGAGGAATATAATAAATTTGTCGATAATATATAATATGTGTAAACATGTCATATACTAGTTCATGAATTTCCAGATACTTTATTTTATCCTGTAACTAACGTTATTAATTTAGATTTGATCTAGGAGTAAACATTATCCAATTCCTGTTACTCGAGATGATTTTTACCATTTTTAAGTATCAAAACTCAATTTACTGTTTTTTGGCTCAAAAAGAGAAAATATTGGCTAGATACTGAAATATACTTTAAATTCTCAGAGAAGAATAAACATGTAAAAAAAATGACAGTTCCTATTAATTACTGAAAAACCGGGAATACTTGACTTCTTTTCCATATCCATTCTTCTTTATTCATTATCTCTTGTGGAGAACCCACATAATTTAATCTCTGTTCTCCCTCACCCTTTAATTTAAGTTTTAGATGTCCATTTTCCAGAGGGTGCATATATTGTTATTGTTTTCTGTCTTTTCATATCACATTCACCTCCCTCACTATTTTTCATAAAAGAACCATATATTTTAATTGAACATACAAAGAGGGGAGCAACTTAACAGAATTATATCAACTATCAATATCAACTAAGTTACATAGTGAATATGATTCGGCACACATAAAATCCTACTTGTGCAAAAAACTATAGGTTAGCCTTCAAATCTAATGAAAATTTTCTTCCTACAATTTGTTGTCATTCAGCAACTGATATAAATATACTTTTCCCCCATTTTTGTCTAATAAAATAGTCTTCTTGGGTTTATTTCGGGGGGGGTTGTGAAGCAATGAATGGGTTTATGTGACTTGCCCAAGGTCACACAGATAGGCAATCATTAAATATCTGAGGTCAGATTTGAACTCAAGTCCTCCTGACTTCAGGACCAGTACCTCTATCCACTGCACCACCTAACTGTCCCCCTAATAAAAATACTCTTCTAAAAATAATTTATATACAGGAGATCTTGGTGTATCTAAGACCAATTATGGTCTCTATTTCACTGCCATCTTTACTTTTTCTACATTTCTCAATTATTTTATATAACTCAGCAGCCTAATAGAGGTTAATTTTTTGTTAAAGGTCAATATTAAACTGGAGTACATATATATTCTTTATTCTAATGTTTAACACATGTCCTTTGTTTAATTGTTAATTTTAATTTAGATCTTTGTCTGTTAAATTTGACCAAATTGAGAAAGTGACATTAAAGTTACTATTATGTGATTATCTATATCTTTCTGTACTCAAGGTCATTTTTACCTTTTGGAATTTAGATAAGCAATTGGAGAATGTAAATTTAATATTGGTTGCTACTGATTCATATAATTCTTGATTTCTGAAATGTAACTACTATGTAGAAAATTTTGTTCCAACCATTGCTATTCTATGTATCTCTTTGTTTTTTAAAGATATTTTAACTGAAATTTATTTTATTTTTTCAATTACAGGCAAAGACAGCATTCAACATTCATCCATTTGCAAGTATATGAATTCTAGATTTTTCAACTTTCTTCCCTTTGCCTTGCCCATTGCAGGGAATAATCTGGTAAAAGTTGTACAAGTAAATCATGTTTAACATATTTGTTCAGGTTTTTGCAAGGCAAATGGGGTTAAGTGGCTTGCCCAAGGCCACACAGCTAGGTAATTATTAACTGTCTGAGACCGGATTTGAACCCAGGTACTCCTGACTCCAGAGCTGGTGCTTTATCCACTGTGCCACCTAGTCACCCCATATTTAACATGTTTTCATAATGATTATGCTCTGAAAGAAGAAGTAAAACTAAAGGTAAAGAAAAAAGAATGAGAAAGAAAAGCAAAGCATAAAAGATGTTTTTAAAAAGTGAATACAGAATGTTTCCTACAACTTCAGAGTTCAAAGATTTTTCTCTGAGAGTAGATGAAATGTCCCCAATAAAACAATTTCAGGGTTAATATTCCCAGTCAAGTCCTCTGAGGGTTGAGAAATGTTAAAGCAAGAATAGAGTATTATTCTTAAACTATTTCCAGAAGAAAGCCCCTTGTATTCCAAACAAGTGGCTCACTCTCCTCACTTTTGATAAGACTACTTTGTTGACTACTAGAAGGACAGTATACTTTTTCCCATGAGAAAAACTTTGCATTTCCAGGAACCTCATAAGCCTTCTCTAGCTTAATGATAAGTACTGAATGGGAGGATATTAGAATGTTCCTAGACCTTCTGTTCCAAGAAAAGTTACATTATTTCAATAAGATAGTTATAATCCTGAAGGTTATTCTTACCATCTTTATGGTGTGGTAATATTTTATGAAAAGCTTTCATTCTTCTATTTATTGCCAGGGATGATTTTCACAAGTAGAGTGTAACTCTGAAGACTAACCAATGAGTTGAAAGAGAGGGATGATGATGAGGAGGAGGAGGAGGAGAGGATTTCATTAGGTCATATAATCTTGCTTGACTGTCAATTTGGGACAACTACTTGATCTTCACTACCTTTGTAAGACTTGAAGTGTACATTCTGGGTTGCAATCACAGGTCCTTAGCTCTGAAATAAATGATCCCTTTGCTTCTGATGCTTCATTGTTGAGCCTGATAGGTCCTGTGTTAGTCTGATTATGTTCCCTATGTATTTGAACTGTTTTCTTTTCTGCTTGAAATATTCTCATGGAATTTGGCTATTACAGACCTTGGAGATTTAATCCTAGTGGTCACTTTCTGGAGGAGTTCTATGGATTCTTTCAATTGTTATATTGTTATCTTATTCTAGAAGATTGGGGAAGTTTTTCATTATAATTTCCTGCATGATATTTTCCAGGTTCTTTTGTTGGTCCAGGCTTTCTGGTAGTCCAGTGATTCATAGATGGCCTCTCCTGGACCTGTTTTCCAGGTCATTCTTTTTTGCCTAGAAGGTACTTTACATTTTCTTCAATTTTTTTCATCCCTTTTATTTTATTTGATGGAATCTTGTAGTCTTATAAATTCATTAGTTTCAAATAGTTCAATTCTAATTTTTAGAATTTTATTATCTTCACTTATCTTCTGTATTTCCTTTTCCAGTTGGTTATTTTTACTTTTAATACAGTTGATTTCTTTGGTCAACTTACCAGTTTTCCTGCACGACTTTCATTTCTTTTTTTCATTTTTCTTCTTCCTCTCTTCTTTGTTTTTTAAAATTCATTTAAGTTCTTCAATGAGCTGTTGTATTTGATTCCAATTTACAGATATTTTAATTTTTTCCTGTGAGTGATTTTTTGTCAAATTTCTTCTTCAGACATGGCACTGCTGTCATATTTATCTGGGAAGTATTTTTCTATAGTGAGTGCTGTATTAAAGTTTTTGTATATTTTTATTGTAGTTCTGCTCCTGGGGTATATGTATATGTATATGTATATGTATATGTATATGTATATGTATATGTATATGTATATGTATATGTATATGTATATGTATATGTATATGTATATGTATATGTATATGTATATGTATATGTATATGTATATGTATATGTATTTGCATGTGCATGCGAATGTGCATGTGTATATGTACATGTATGTGTATATGCATATGTGCATGTATTTTGTTTGCATATGTACATGTATATACATATGCATATATATGTTTATGTACATGTACATATATGTATACGTATACACATGTCTATGTGTATGCGTATGCATATATGCATGCTCATACGTATACCCACATGTATAAGCATATGTATACACATGTGTGCATGTATTTGTATATGCACCGCGCATGTATGTGTATATGCACGTGCACATGTTTATGTACACACATGCACGTGCATGTGCATGTGTACATGCATTCACATGTGCACATGCACATGCATTGTGCTGTGTGTGCATGTGTACAGTGCACATGCTTATGTGTGTATGCATGTGCGGGTGTGCACACATATGCAATACATGCACATTCACATATACGTGCATATATACACACATGTATATACACACTTTTGTTTTACTTGAGCTGGGATATAATCTCTGGTTTGTTGTTGGACAAGATGTTGCTTGTGCAGTCCAGGTCTTGCCTTTGTAGAGGTTTGTTTCCTCCTTTATGTCCAGGTTCTCATTTAAAGGGAGATTGTTTCCAACCTATTCTATTACACTAGTGGTCTCAGGGTTTAGATTTTGGGGATTGGATCCACTCTGCTGACTTGCTATTAAGTTCTTGGAAGCCAGATTGCACTGTGGCTAAAAGTCTCCTGCTGGGTTTCCATGATCTCCTGCCTCCTGGACTTTTAACTTCCCCTTTCTCTCCTCAAAGAGACAGACCTTCACTGAAGATTCTCCACAATATCTATAGTTGAAAACTTCTTTGAAGCTTCTCTTTTTCTTGGTGACATTGTCATTTCATGATCTTTTTATTGGTTTTTGAGATCACAGTTTGTGAGTATATCTTTTTATGTGTATTTCTTTTACCCATTCAAACTCTATTTTGGTGTAATGTGAGGTGTGGGCCATCTAGCTTTTCCATACTATTTTCCAGGTTTTTGAGCATTTTTTTTCAAATAGTGAGTTCTTATTCCAAAAGTTAATATCTTTGTGTTTATCAAACAGTAGATTACTATAGACATATGCAACTGTTTCTTTTTTACATATTCTAATTATTCTATATTTTAACTAGCACTAGACAGGTTTCATACCTACACTTCTTAATACAGTTTTAGATCTGGTATAAGTTAAGCTACCTTCTTTGCAATTTTTATTTAATCAATTCCTTTCATATTCTTTATCTACTTTGCTCCAGATGAATTTTGTTACTATGTTTCCTAGATCTTTCAAATGACTTTTGGTTAATTTGATTAGTATGGCACTGAATAAATAATTTAATGTAAATGAGATTTTCATTTTATTATATCAGTTTGTCCAAACCATGGACATATATATATATATATATATATATATATATATATATATATGTGTGTGTGTGTGTGTGTGTGTGTGTGTGTGTGTGTCCGTGTATGCTGATGATTTATGCGAATATTTGTTATTTTGCTACTTTGCTAAAGTTATTAATAGCTTTTTTAGGGTTTTTTGCAAGACAAATGGGGTTAAGTGGCTTGCCCAAGGCCACAAAGTTAGGTAATTATTAAGTGTCTGAGACTGGTTTTGAACCCAGGTACTCCTGACGCCAGGGCCTTTATCCACTATGCCACCTAGCCTCCCCTAGTTATTAATAGTTTTAAAGCAGTTTTTAGGTTAATTTTGTAGGATTCCCTAAGTTTACCATCATATCAACTGAAAAGAGACAAATTTTTGCTTCTTCTTTGACTGTTCTAATTCCTTCAAATTTGTTTTGTTGTTAACTCTAATAAATGTAATAAAATACAGAATAATAGTGGTGATAATAGACATCCTTGTTTCACCCTTGATCTTACTGGAAATGCTGAAAGTTTATTCAAATTTAAGTGATGCTTACTGATGGCTTTAGATTTAGAGTACTTATAGCTTTATGAAAAATCCCATTTATTTCTATATTCTCTAGTATTTTTAGTAGGAATGGATGCTGTGTTTTGTCAAAGATTTTTTTCAGAATGCATTGAGACAATGATATGATTTCTGTTAATTTTGTTACTGACATGGTCAATTATATTGATTGCTTTCCTAATGTGGTTAGAAATCATACCTGATCATGGTCTATTATCCTAAAAACAACTTGCAATCTCTTCACTAAAATTTTATTTAAAATTTTGGTTTCAATACACATGAGGGATATAGGTCTATAATTTTCTTTGTCTGTTTTGGATCCTCCTGGTTTAGGTATCAGCAAAATATTGGTACTATAAAAATGTCTGACTAATCTCCTTCTCTTTTTAAAAAACTAACTTACACAGAACTAGAATTAATTGCTCCTTAAACGTTTGGTAGAATTCTCTTCTAATTCCATTGGCTCTAGAGAATATTTTACTTTGGGAGTTTACTGATGATTTATACATTTTGTTTTTCTGAAATTGGGCATGTTATGAAGTTTATTTTCTCTTCCATTAATTTGGGTAGCTCATTTTTTGTAAATATTCAAATATTTACATAGACCATCAAATTTGTTGACATACTATTGGGTAAAATAGTTCCAAATTATTAGAATTATTATTGAAATTTCTCTTCATTGGCCATGAGTTTACCCTTTTATTTTTGATACCAACAATTTGGTTTTCTTCTTTCTTTTTTTAATCCTGTTAATGAAAGTTTTATACATTTTTATTTTTTTCATAAAACTAATTCTTATTTTATCTGTTAGTTCAAATGTTTCTTCCTTTTGAATTTATTAATTTCTCCTTTGATTTTCTAAATTTTAATTTAATATTTAATTGGGGATTTTGAATTTATTCTTTTTCTAATTTCTTTTGTTTGCATGCCTATGTCTTTCGCTATCATAATCATATAAGAATTTAGAAATTAAATGTCCCTGAAAAACTGCTTTGATTATATCCTATGAATTTTAGTATGGTATCTCATTGCTGTCCTTATCTTGGATGAAATTTTTGAATATTTTGATAATTTGTTATTTGATTCACTCATTCTTTAAAGGTATTTTTCTAATTACTTTTAGTTTAACTTATCATGACTTTAATACATGCAATTTTTATTACACCATGATTTGAAAAGTTTGTTTTAATAGTTGTGTCTTTCTGCATTTGATTTTGATATTTTTATACCCTAGTATATGGTCAATTTTTGTGGACGTGCCTTGTACTGTAGCAAAAAGGGTATATTCATTTATGTCCCCATTCAGTTTTCTCCAGTGATCTATCATATCTACGTTTTCTTAAATTTTATTTTGGTTTTAACTTTCTTCTTATTTATTTTATGGTTAGATTTACCTATTTCTGAGAGAGGGATGTTGTGGTTCCCCCACACATGCTTTAAATTCTACTATCAATATCTCACTGTGATTCGTTTAGTTTCAACTCTAAGAATTTGGATCCTATACCATTTGGTGCATATATGTTTAATAATGATATTATTTCATTGCCTATGGTGCCTTTTAATTAAATGTAGTTTCCTTCCTTATACCTTTTGATGAGGTAAATTTTTGTTTAGTTTTGTCTCAGATAAGGATTGTTGCCTTTGAGTTTTATAATTCTACTGAATAGTAATATAAGGGGTAGCCAGGTGCTGCAGTGAATAGAGCATTGGCCCTGGAGTCAGGAGTACCTGAGTTCAAATCTGGCCTCAGACACTTAATAATTATCTAGCTATGTGGCTTTGGGCAAGCCCATTACCTTGCCAAAAAAAACCTAAAAGAGAAAAGAAAAGAAAAGAAAAGAAAAGAAAAGAAAAGAAAAGAAAAGAAAAGAAAAGAAAAGAAAAGAAAAGAAAAATATATTCTTCTCCTGTCTTTTATCTTTAACCTGTATGCATCTCTCTGCTTCATTTGTGTTCCTTGTAAACAACATTTTTTAGGATTCTGTTTTTTAATCAGCACTGCTATCTTTTTCTATTTAATGAAATATTACTTCTCATTCATATTTACTGTTATAATTGATAACTCAGTATTTCCCTCCATGCTATCTTCTTTCATTTATACTTTTCTATTTCCTTTTCCATTATCCTGCCT